>NW_022280068.1:4348941-4397919 GCF_004355925.1 Anarrhichthys ocellatus | reverse complement strand
TCTCAGGTCTCATGGACTTGCTGCAGGACTCCAGTCACACTATGTGGAGACTGAACGTCCGCTTGAAGGGCTTCCTGGAGCAGGTGAACAGGCTGCAGGAGGCCAACCAGCGGCTGGAGGCTCAGATAGCTGACTGGTCCGTCAGGAGCACCTCACGCTCCCGGGACTGGTCCCAGCAGGAAAACACTGTGAAGGAGCTCCGCATCCAGGTAAAGACACTGTTTGCTTCTAGAGATTTTGTAGCTATCAGGTGATTATTCAAAGTCACTCGGACTATTAAAAAGTGTTGCCAGAATAAGATATGAGGTGTTGCAGATTTGCTCCAAGACTATTTATATTCACATGATTATGATTATGCTCAGATTATGTTCCCTGACTTCAGCTCAAGGCCATAGTAGCCTGCAGGCAACAGAAGCAGTTGTGAAAGGCAGCAGACTAGTGTTGCTGACAACTGCTTGCAACATTCATTTAATTGATTAAAGCCACATGTAACAACAACACTTTAACACTCTTTGGAAAGTGATCCAAGGGCTGAAAGTGAATGGTGGTTAAACCTGGGTTTGAGGCTATAAACGTATGAAGGTATATTTGTGTCTTTATTATGCAAACAAAAAAAAATGTTTCAAAAGCAAATTTCTCGAACTGCAATCAAAAATCGAGTTTGTAAGTGAAAATATATAAACTGAGAATAATGTATTTGCTAGTTTTACTGGTTAAAAAAAACAACCTTTGGTTAAAAAAAAAATAAAAATCTTTGGTTGAAAAAACAACAACCTTTGGTTAAAAAAAAACATTTGGTTTCAAAACGAAAAGCTGAGTTCAGTTTGGATGTAGTGGGCGGAGCATACGCTGCTGAATGAGCCAGTAGTTTCTATTGGTGGGTTCGACTTGGATCCCGGTATCTGCTTCCGCTGTAAACACTGCCTGTGTCCCAATCCAGCAACTGCATCCTTCGGGGGACCCAGCCTTCGCGGTCCACGTCGGCCGTGTCCTTTGAGGACCACGAAGGCTGGACGGAGCGGTCTCCGAAATGAGACGGCCTATGCTACAGAGGACTTCCTGTTTGCGTCACCAGCTTGCGATGGCGCGGCGCGATTGACGCGAATCCGCGTCCATCGCCAAATCGCTCCAAACGCACGAGTTGAAATTTTCAACTTCTGCGAAATATTCGCGTTACGCCCCCGCGCGATAGCCTATCAGCGTTGAGATGCTCCTCCTGTCATCACTGACGTCCTGCTGTTGTTGAATCAGGAAATAAATACTGTAGCCGTCTATGTTCACCTAGAGCTCTACGATCAAATCGGCATCATTACGTAGTTATTTCGGAGTCCCTTTTTGTCGGTTTATTGCCGTTAAGTCACAGCCAAATCAGTTTATTTTGTGTTCCTACAGCTGTAGTAAACAGCGACGTGTGGCTTGCTAGACACAGTGAATACAGCTTGATAAAATCCATGGAGCTCCTCTGGACAATGTTATGAACCCAGACATGACGGCGTTTAGTTTCCTGGGATATCTGTGACTTCCACAACACGTACTAAGCAGAAATAGAGGTTATTTTTTTCATGGTTAATGGCGGACAGTTGAACGGCTTTCAGGGCGATAAGCCACTCATTTCTCAAAGAAAGCAGACGGTACCAGTTTTGCATATTGCTCTCGAGCTCACATTTTTAAGACCACAAACATAAAAAACACATCTCCGCGTTTGCCAGAGTCTTATCTCTCTCACGGTATCCATATTTTATTGATTAGTCTCATGGTTTTGGTATGAAGGGCATATGTTTGACAGGTAGTTTTGTTGAAAATCACTGTTCACTCTCTCTCTTAATTAGCCTCTAACACACAGGTGCTCCAATCGCCAACATGCACACAGGTGTTTATATGAGCTCATTAGTGATGTTGATAAACACACAGAGGCACTGAGACACACACGCACACACACTCCTCTCTCTCTCTCTCTCTCTCTCTCTCTCTCTCTCTGTCTCTCTCTCATACAGTCATTCAGGTCTTGGAGACTTTTAGAGGACTCCTGTCTGCCTGTCTCACTCACTCAGTCCATCTAACGGTCTGTCTGCCTGTCTCTCTCTCCCACTCACTCAGTCCATCTAACTGTCTGCCTGTCTCTCTCTCACTCACTTAGTCCATCTAACTGTCTGTCTGCCTGTCTCTCTCTCCCACCCACTCAGTCCATCTAACTGTCTGTCTGCCTGTCTCTCTCCCACTCACTCAGTCCATCTAACTGTCTGCCTGTCTCTCTCTCACTCACTTAGTCCATCTAACTGTCTGCTGCCTGTCTCTCTCTCACTCACTTAGTCCATCTAACTGTCTGTCTGCCTGTCTCTCTCTCCCACTCACTCAGTCCATCTAACTGTCTGTCTGCCTGTCTCTCTCTCCCACTCACTCAGTCCATCTAACTGTCTGTCTGTCTGCCTGTCTCTCTCTCCCACTCACTCAGTCAATCTAACTGTCTGTCTGTCTGTCTCACTCACTCACTCTGTCTCTCTCTCCTCTCTGTCTATCTTTCTGTCTGTCTCTCTCTCTCCCTCTCTGTGTCTCTCACTATCATACAGTCATTCAGGTCTCAGATATTTTTAGAGGACTTTTCCCCTCCCCCCCATTTCAAATTAAAAGCCCCACAGAATGAATTCTAACTGGAATGCTTGTGATGAAGCCTCTCATTTTAGTGTCAAACATTATGATTCTGTCTCCTCTCCCCCTCTCTCACCCACCCAGTCCCACCATTTCAAAATAAAAGCCCCACAAATACAAGATTCAATCCAAGAGTATGAATCTAAAATGCAGAAAAGAGAGTAGCGCTATCTCAATTAAACCTGAATGACACTACCGGTAACATTGGCGTGTGTATATATTGCGATTTCTTCGGGCAGTAGAAGCCACACTGTCAAAATTTCTTTAGGAATTTTCTAGTTTCAATTGTCATGGAAAAATGCAGCAAGAAACACAGACCTTCTTAAAGCAGAGAATTGTATTACAAGTAACAAAAGACAATCATGTTTAAAAAGAGACAGCTGAAAGATGCTAAGACGAATAATGTAGTGATTGTATAGATGTGACCAGCTGATAAGAAGAACTGACATCACGATTGACAGCCCCAGACGATGACAGCAGGAAATTATGAGTCGGAGCAGGATGAGAAATAAACTACAGGCCTAAGCGTGCAAAAGAATGGGCTTCCTGACCGAACTTACGCTATAGCTTCATTACTTTAAAGGCCATTCCACTTAGTAGACCGCATTAATACTAACCGGTTTGGTGATCTCACATGATTTGACATGATGGTTTTTAACTGCTCCCTTGTGTAATAGTCACTTTCTGCATGAGTATGTGTCACTGACAGACACGTTAATGACTTGTTGCATACCGTGTCACATAGCTCGTCTCCAGAGCTTTGGCTGGTATTCCCATGACTATGAGCAAACTCTTAGTAGTTTCATTGTTCAGTGATGAATAACTTCTGGGATTACTTTTCTATTTATCTTCTTAAGAACTGTTATGTTATTTACAACACAGACTAGTAAAACAATAATATGAGATTGTGTCAGAGTGCAGATTCACTCATCACACTAGAGCTCAAAAATGAGAGTGTATTGAGACATCTTCATCCTGTTGAGTGTCTCTGTGAGGTATAAATGTTATGGAATATTCCATGTTATCTCTGGCTTGCCTTCAACATGGGTGTGTCTAGTTCTGAAAGTGTGGCACCCACGAGAAAACAAAAGGGAATAAGGGTGTGCTAGCATCTTTGTGTGTGAGATAAAAGTCAAGGAGCCACTTTTTTGTAAAGAATTAAATAAATCTTGAAAGAATTGTGCGAATTTCAGCAACTGCTAATGTTAAACACATAAATACAGTTGTTTGTTGGCTGTGTTGAAGATATTAGCTTTATTCCATGTACAGTATGTATACAGTATGATGTACATACTGAGAGGTAATCACTAATTTGTTTTGAATGTTACTTGTTACGCTTTCAACTTCAGTTTTTTAAACAATTCAAAAAACATTTGAATTGTATTATGCTATAAACCTCAATATCTATTACTCCAAACTATTACGTCAACCTGATTATTTCAGTATTCTATCAAATATTTACAAGTTTAGAGAATTGATATATTATGTAGTCTTGATTGTGATTATCTTTTTAAAAAGAGATACTGTAATAATGATGTCAGCTAACTGAATTTTAATACAAACGTTTTTTTTGTGGATTGTGC
This sequence comes from Anarrhichthys ocellatus, assembly GCF_004355925.1. NCBI lineage: Eukaryota > Metazoa > Chordata > Actinopteri > Perciformes > Anarhichadidae > Anarrhichthys > Anarrhichthys ocellatus. The sequence continues at coordinate 4,393,690 of NW_022280068.1, read as the reverse complement.
AACACCTTTTAGTCATCACAGTTTTTAAGGGAGTGGATTCATTTAGTAATACATACGTTTTCCCTTGTTCTTCCCTACCCTTGTCAACAAAGAAGTTCATTTGATAAATTAGCTGTTTAATGATGTAATCTAACTAAAATGGAAGGAGTATCTGTCTGTTTGTGCATCTCTCAACCGTTCATCCGATCCTCCTCACACTTCGCGGGTGTATTGCTAAGGACCAAATGAAGTGCAGTGTTGACTGCGAGCTCTAGAGATCTACGGGATATATTTATTCGGAGTTTGTTATGTACACATTTTGTAGTGTATTGAGAGGGGACCGCTGGGTACAGCTCGCCTTTTGTCACTCGCTACAATACAGTGCTGCAGGGAGGAAGTTATCATCGCACTGGTTCCCTCGACAAAAACCGAATTGTTTTTTTCCCAAACTAAATACACCAACTTGTGATAACCACAGACAGACAAAAACCCATTTTTAAAAAACCATTAACTATGAGACGAGGATATCGGAAGTGCAAAAATTCTAACTCATACTCATTTATGATTTTAGGACCCATTCTTGCAGCAGTCTATATTAACTTTTACACTCCCGCCCGCACAGCCTGCTATTCAAAGCTTGCTATGCAAAGCTTGCTCTTAGTCGATGTTTAAGCTTTTGCAACCAAATGATGTGTATACTCTAGCATTGTGTGGGGCTGCAACTATGTCACGGCAGGTGTATTGGACCCAAAGAAGCGTTATGTTGAGTGTGGTGGAGTTGTTTGGATGAGCGTTTCTTGAGGAAGTCGCAAGCAGCAACACCGAAGGCCAAGCAATGTACGAGCATCAAAGCTTTTACTAGTATTACTACGATTGTAGAAAAAGGAGACACATAGTCATCGTTGATAGAAAGGCTATTCCACCAGTTGTACTTTTTCATACAATGACAAGGCAAAATGTCTGCTGTGAAAAAGGACTATTGGTTTATTATTCAGAGATAATGAAGTGAAAAACAAAACAATATTAATAATACAGTATCTGCATATTTTGATGTAGGACATACAATTCAAAATATCACTTGTTGCTGATAAAACATTCAGTATTCAAATAAAGTCATTTACTTTCATGTTTTCAGTAGATTTCACCCGAATGGTTCAGCCTAAACCAATTTCACTTACATTCTCATAGAAAATGCTGTAGAATTGCATTATGGTTTTGTATTTTCCTTGATCTAATCTCATGTTATTGTATTTTTGTTTTGTTTTGTCAGGTTGGTAACCTACTGATGGAGAATGCCCAGCTGGCATTACAGTCTGACAGCATGAAGTCCAGAGCTGCTGTCATCCAGGCCAGGTCAGCTGTATTTGGCTGTAGTTTTCCTAACGCTCTAACGCTAAATATATCAGGCATGAGGTCGCATCCCAAAAAAAATGTACACCCATTCACACAGTTTATGTCTAAATTGATCAGACACAGAAAAGGAAAATACAGATTTTAGATAGTATAACAGGTAACATGTGAGAAGAAAAGGTGTGATTATCATTACTGGCCCATTAAGGCATCACAATATATGAAGCATAGATGTAGAATAACTAACAAACACTTCCTGTTTTCATCCTGCTGCAATGCTTTTCCAGTCGTCTGTTATCTAACTCGGGCCAGTTCCCGCTTCTGTTAGCCAACCTGCATACAAATCCAGGCCGGGCTTTGTGCCGCGTCAGCACTTTCACTTATGTATTGATGCAGAGTGACACCAAGACCCCCCCCCCCCCCCACACACACACACACACACACACACACACCAGCCTCAACACACGCACCCACACACACCATACCTCCGCTGTCGGCCATTAACCCCTGAAGGACAGTGGCAACCTGTTCTATTTACAGCTCTACCTGATGTCTCCTGACCCGCTGAGTGTGACTGTGAGACTCTGGACTCTTTTTATGACACATTTAAATGATGTCAAGTTCTTTTTCAACCTTTGGACTTGTAGTTATGATTTCTGCAACACCTTCCTTCACTGACACGCACCAAAATGGGATCTTTCAGCTAAAACAACCTTCAATCCCTTAGTGGATACTCACTAGCTATTATCTATTATCTATTTTCCTTACTGATACCAAGTACCGATCCTGCATCAGTGAGTTAAAAACACCAACAATAACAACAAAAATACTATATCTATTGCGTAAAAACACAATTCAATTGATTAGGATATAAATGATTGTTATAAAAAAATCTTGGCATTAGTAGTTTTAATCATGTGTTATAAGCTGCTGGGAGCTAGGGTTTGGAAATTAAACAGGTCATAATATCTATTTTATATTGCCATGCTAAACATCTCCTTGAAACAACAGTATTTATTCAGGATTCTCACCAAAAACTACATTCTACAGGATTACATTTGAACTCATGATAGCATCAGATTATAATTTATTCTTCGGGTAGGGAGTGACTCGTGTTGTTGTTGTTTCTGTGTAAATGAGCTAATAAAGTATATGATAAAGTGACATAGACCAAGCGTACTCCCCGGAACAATTTTACTATTATCAGCAATCCACTTTTAAATTTAGTTAATCTGCATATATGCCAAATCGGCGGAATATGTCAATACTTTCCATTGGACTTTAAACTGATAAATGGCTCTATTTGAATGAATGTAATTTCTTTGGCCTTTTTACCCTTTCTTCCCTGTGTTTATTTATGTATGTCGTGATTAAATGATTGATAATAAACACAGAATGGGGCTCAGTAAAGCCCTGTCTGTTGACGTCACCTCATAGGTGTGAGACTGAGGAGAGGAACACCGGGCGTCTGGAGCAACAGGTGGCTCTGCTCAGGGAGTCAAAGTGGAAGGCAGATCAGAGCAGCACGACGCTGCAGGCAGACCTTCGGCACTCCATGTCAGATCTGCAGGAGATGCACCAGGAGTTTGAGGTCACTAAATGTGCTGCCTGCAAATGCGTGTTATGACATCTTTTTCTTTCTTTCTTTTCCCTTTTTCTATCAAAGTCATGTCTCTGCCTTTTACACTGTGCCTGTCTATCTTTCTTTCTGATAGTGTTTTTTTTCCATCTGTATGCATGCACGGTCTCACACTACAACCCTTTCTATTTTAAAGTGACAATAGACACGTTTTCAGTAGCTTGCATAGCATAGACATGCTAATGCTAGTTAAAGACGTCTGTAATGATGTCTGCTAATGTTAGCTCCACAGGTTGGACACAGTCTGCCTAAATAACAGGACTTAACAGAGAGTCAATTCCGCACCGTCAATATACATCTACTAAAAGGGCTTGTTTTTGCTACTGACAGGCTCAGATTGTTATTACAAGTGTCTGACAACATTATGAAAAGTAACCTACAGAGAAATAAAACATCTTTCTTCACAATGGTGGCAAATTGTAAGCACTTTCTTTAATCGATTATTGGTAACATTAACAATCAATCCAGGCTTAACACCAACAAATATGGATTGAAGCAGAATATTTTGTTAGATAAAAACATGTTGTTTTTTGGTTTTTGAGAGAGGAGGGGAGAAAAGGCTGAAGGTGGACTAGTGCCCTCAATGTTTTATGTTTAATAATATTTTGAATGTCTCAACATTACGAATAAAGCTTCAAACTATTCGGTACAGCCCTAGAAAACACCCCCTTGGAAGTTATTTTGCGAGAATGCAGACATACTGTTGTGCCAGCTTTGCCAGTTTGGGGAATCCTTGCATTGACTTAACCAGTCTGTCGGTAGTTTCCATCCAAGAATGGGAGTACATCTCATTTAAAAGTTGTCCGTTACATTTCTCTTCTAGCGTTAGCAATTCTATGCTACGCTAGCTACCGAAGGTTTACAGCATGTTTACACATGCTACTTTTGATATATATAATCATTACAACAGTGAATAAAGACCTACCCAGCTCTACAGGAACAGTGTTGTTCCTTAATTTAATTGTCTTCTGTCTCCATTGCCCGGTGATGTGGTGGTTCACTTTTACCCTGTGATATGTAGGCTTTAGCTTCTATCTTTCTCTTTCAACCTGTTTTCACTCCTGAATCAGTTTTACATCCTGGATAATGTCCTTCAAACGCTTATTGAGGATCTTTCTGTGTGATTTTCTCTAAAATCGCTTTTTTGTTTTTCCAAAAATTAGATGAATTTTTTTCTGGGAGTGCAGTTAGTGACAGTGTGGGCTCCATGCCAGTAGCAGTGTGTGTATGTGTGTGTGGGTTAGCAAAGGGTCAATTACAGTGAAGGATTACATAACAGCTCTTTTAGCAGCTGCCTGCCATGGTAGTGTTGCTAAATACCAGACCAATTTAGAAAAATGTGTCCCCATTAGTCATTTAGATGCAAAATCATAGGAAAATCTGGTTAAAAATTGAAGTTGTCATTTCAGCTTTCCAGATCTGCGAGCGTGGCTGTTGACTCTTAATTTTGCTTTGCACAGTCCTTTTTGAAAATGCAGTGTTACGCCAGCTGACATTGCTGTTTTGCCATCTTGTTATTGGTACTAACATGATGCTAATGCTGACCAGGACAACTAGTTCTAAGAGCAGATAAAATGATCAGTGTGTAATTTATTGTATTTGAACATTACAGTATAAAATCACTTATCATTGTTATTACAACAGTTGAATTATAAGTAGCCTGTTGTACTTTATACTTCCAACCCTGACATTAGTGTTGCGTCATGTGTGTGTGTGTGTGTGTGTGTGTGTGTGTGTGTGTGTGTGTGTGTGCATTTGATTTGTAAGGGATTCATTTCACAGCATCTAATGATGTCTTGTCCCTTTACTATGACCTCATCCACCCCTCCTCTCTTCCTCATTTCCTTATTCCTGCTGACTAATACTTCCCTCCCTCAGTTCAAGTGTCTTTTCCTGCATACAGATGCACACACATGCTCACTTACACACACATATGTACACGTAGGGCTCAATAACTGATTTTTCTTTTGTCTCTTACCTCTGCATTGCGTGGACTCTCTGCCCCACACACACGCATACACACACTCACTCTTGCCATCTTTTTCTCCTCTGCACCTATTCATCCACAAACAAGTTTCTTCTCCCTCTTTGTCTTGTTTTTCTCTTCTCACTCTTTACATCACTCACTCTCTTTCTCACCCTTTCTCTGTCTTACACTCTCCCTCTCTCTCCTTCTCTCACCATCTTCTTGCTCCATCTGGTTGGCTGCTGCAGCTGCAGCGGGCCAGCTCCTGCGATGCTCTGTTAGCGACGGCCACAGCAGCAGCAGTAGCAGGAGGGAAGGAGGAGGATGGCACAGGGATGGAGCTCACCCAGCTCCTCGACCGAATCAGAGCGCAGTGTGACCATGGCAGACTTCCCGTCCTGGGCGAGAGACACCTTGGCCTGGGTATCGTGTCAAATCCACCCCCCGGCTTGGTCAGGCCCAGCCACTCTGGAGTGGCAGCAGCAGCATCCAGAACACATGGAGGAGTTCTCAGTGAGGTACGCATATACTACTGCATCTTCACTTATGTTTGTTTTTTTTTATGTCTCTCTTATGTTGTCCTGGCCCACTGCCAGCCAGACACACCCTCAAGACCCACTCCAGGTTATCCCATAGGCAAGGCTGAGTGATGCTTGTGCTCGGCTGGAGTTAAATGCTTAGCAGAGTTGTTGACTGTGCTGAAAGGCTGTAGGTTTAGGGCTCATGCCTTGCATGCTTGTGTATATTATTGCCTGATTGCCTCCTCACTCACTTTTTACTGTTACACACATTGACAGTATTGTGTTACAATATATGATCAGTTACTTCTCTGAGTGAATGATCCCTGATCTTCATTAAAAATGAATGAGCCAAATTACAACCTGAGTATTCTCATATATCTTGAAGATGTTTCATTGTTTATCCAGTAATAGCAGCGTTTCTACTGTTGTTTTAGCCTAACTGTCCTCTTTTTTGTTATCATTATTATTATTATTTGTGTCTCATCCATCACTGCCTGAGATGACAGATGGATTAATAATGCCCTTTGACATTCAACTGTATGTAAGATAAGGAATCTTGTTTGCCAGTGTTGTCAGTAATGAAGAGCTGATTTTAGCCTAAATTTGCTTGTCATTTAATTTTCATAGCTTTAGGTATCTTCCTTTGTTTTTACTGTCAAAATATTGTCATAACTGTGCTGAGACAGCTTCGCTGCTTCACTGCTTCACTGCATTGAACGGGGCGAGGACGGAGGGTGTGAAGCGCTCTACAGCTGTACAGTGTACACACAGCTTGTACAGCTGTGTGTACACATGGGTCTGGGTTTCTGCTCTCCTGTCTGTTTACCTAAGCTGAAACACACACTACCAATAGCACCACCTGCAGCTGCTTCTCCTCTGACTTTCTGACTGAGTGCCAATGGGAAAAAAACTGTTACCCACAAGGTGTAGGTGTATAAAGTTAACTGGGGATTAGAAGTTCAAATGAGTGTGTGTGTGTGTGTAGATGGTGGCAGCGGTTTTGGGCTCTCTGTCTCATCCCTGTCACCTCACCCAGGAAGAGGCAGCGTGGACGCAGGTGAGCCTCGGTGGCGTTGCCCTGAGGGAGGCCCGGACCGAGCTAGCTGAGGCCAGGAGCCAGTGGCACTCACTGCAGGTGGAGATTGAGACCCTACATGCCTTGGTAAGAAATCACACATCATCACGTATCACCCCGGCTAACCCACCCCGGTTTAGAAAAACAGAATATACATTAGTAGCTCAGAATGTAGCATTAATCAGCAGGGCCTGGGGCTTGGCCAGACCAAGCTAACAAACACAACTGACACTGTTTGTGGTGGGAAGCCAGTGAGGGATGACGCTCTTGTTTTTTATAACTATTAGACTAAGTTCTAACATAGTTAGCTTTCACATGCTTAATCAAATTTAAGGATAACTGTGTAGTCATTATCCTAAAGCTCCCTGCGTTTTGTTTTTCAGGAGAAAGGCCTGGAGAGCTCCCTGCAGAACACTCAGCGGGTGTACTCCAGCCAGCTGCAGGACCTTTCCCAGGTTATCGCTGGGCTGGAGAGCGAGCTGGAGCAGGTGAGGAGCGGGCTGGCGACACAACACCAGCGCCACAGCCAGCTCCTCAACACCAAGATGAGGCTGGAGCGAGAGATCGGCACTTACCGACGTCTGCTGGAGCGTGAAGAGGGCAGGTTAGGGCAAGACGCTGAGAAAGGAATGGAAACGTTAGAGGAAGCAGGAAGAAATTATTCAGTTGGCATTTTTGTGGTTTTAGTGTCAACCACGAAATAAAATAGTATTTTGTAGTGGAAAAGATTTCCCCAGAACAATGGAGCCACTTTATCTTCAAAATCTGAAAAAAAAGGAACAGGGCAGCAAATAAAGAAAAGACAGGCGAGTATATTAATACACAATACTATATAGCAAAGTCTGAATCTAAATTGCAGACTACACACACACTGACATGAGTAAGACAGAAATTTCTCCACTTCAGAAATAAGTAAACAAAATAATTACTATTTTGTTTCTTTAGATATGACATTCTTTCGCTACAGCAGCATTTATGGTACACGTAAAGTTTGGTCAAAGTTTACTGTTCTGTTAGGGATTATGTAAAATCTGTATGGAAACTGAAAACCCACACTATTAATTGCAGGTTGAGACATACAGAAGCTGTAGAGCACGGCCAAGCAACACAGTGACATGTAAAAACTGTGATTGGAAATGTATTACAAATTCCAGTTATCTGCACAAACAAAAAAGCATAAATGATAAGTGAAAAAGACAAACCTTCTACCAGTAATTCATAGCCTAGAAATGCAGCTCTGTCTTGAATCAGACAAAATGTCTGGTCTCATAACTTATTTCCTGCCATCGTGAAATTAGGGAATATTCCATTCTTTTGGCATGGCCTTTAATTATTGTAGACATCTCTCATCCAGCTCCTTTCCAATTTAACACATTGGCTGCCTCAACCATGTGATTATCATTTTATAGTTTTTAAAGTAATTTAGTTTTATGACACATAGAGGTTATATACAGATTGGGGTGCTTCTAAATGTCTTTGAATGCTTTTCATTCAGGATATAGCCGACTGATGTCATTGATCCAAGGAGAGACAGGACGTGGCATCTGAAATTTGGATTGTTTGTTCATATTTGAGAAGGGTGGTGACTGAGCACAAAAGGCTGTGTGACAAAAAAAGAGACGAGACCATCCTCATACAGTGAAAATGACTCTTTCTCACTGAAGCATCTGCACACATAAAAGCTCAAAGGTTTGTGAGTTGGGTATGTCTGCAAATTAACCAAGTGAAAGGGACAAAAGATGATACTGAAAGATCAGTGCACAATACTTTTATATCATCTTTTAACCATCCAGAGTTCTGCTCAGGCAGTGTAAAGAGAGCTCTTATGAGAGAAGGAAAGAAGGAGGATGCGAGGAGGGGCAGATGGTATTTCAAGAAGATCATGAATCAAGTTTTTCACTTACACTCTTTCAGTTATCGTCATGGAGGTTAGCAATGACGATGACTTCAAAGTAATACCAGCACACTGCGAGACACAAATGTTGGTGGCATCAATCCAGTGAGCTTGGGTAGACGTGTCAGACCTTCCAGCAGGTCTTTCTAGGAGTTTTACAACTCTTCCCCTGGTTTTTTTAGCCCTTTCCTAGGCTCCTGCTCACCGCTGGACATACTGTAGATGTCTTAATTTCCTGTACAGAATGTTGTGCCCTTCTGCCTGCAGATACATGGGCCGTAATGGGCAGCCAATGCGTCTACGGCCATGGAGGTTTTCCATGGAGGAGCCGAAGGATACAGGGCTAGAGAACGGCTTCAGTGACCCTGCAGTTACTCCAGACGAACCCAAGTCTGAGCCCCTGCCTGAAATACCGTCACTCCTCCCAGCAGACAGCGGGCTAAAGAAAGGCATACTGCAAAGACAGCAAAGCCTTGTGATACTCACAGGTAACACACACACACACACACACACACACACACACACACACACACACACACGTACTCTTACTACAGTCATATCTTGTTATGATTTCTCATCAATGTCTTCTCACAGAGCCAGAAAAAGATGAAGACTTGCCAATCTCCACTGTGAAGACTCAGGAGATTCTTCAGGGCAATGTGGTGCGGGAGAGTGCTGAGGGTCACGGCACCATTGAGTAAGTATTGATCTTTTTTCCCCCCATCGACCTGTAGTCAGCACCTTTGGTTCAGTCCGACATATAGGCCTTTTGTAGTAGCGAGCACCAACAGCATTACTTCAGAGAGTGCTGCGCTACATTGCCTAGATAAATGCCTTTTTTGACTACGAACAACATAGTTTCTTGCTTGGTTAATCTCCTGAAACCTTCACACCTCGTCCATCTCATCCCCACCCCGGCGACGTCTGGTCCAGATGACGAGACGTATAAGCTCTCAGAGGAATTACCATGACACGCTCAACAAGTTACGAGGCATAAAACGTTTAATTGGCAGCACAGGTTCCCATGAGTAATTCATCATAGCGCTGCATGGGAATGTTCCACCTTTCATGGGTTGTGTTTGATGTGGAGAGATACAGGCTTGTTATGGAATCTACAGGGCGTGGCACCTGTTATTGTTGGACGAGACATGGGCGGAATTCTTTGGTCATGCTTCGGGTGTTACCAGCCACATGCAATGATCCAAAAAGTAACACACACACACACACACACACACACACACACACACACACACACACACACACACACACACACACACACTCATGCATTATATCATAAGAGAGCTACACATGTATAGTCACTCCAACCAGAGTATTTACTTTGTCTGTGAGCAGCAGATCGCAGTGTAAGTCCCTCTGTCACTTGATTGATTCTTTACTGATAGCAAGGGACATTTAATTTATTTTTAACTGAATGTTCCTTGACTCCTTATCCTCATCATTTCTGTCAGACAGGAAGCATTACCTTGTAAAATACTCCCATTAATTCTTGATGCTTTCAAAAGCATTAAGTTGGTCGACTACTTTGTTAGGTAATGCTCCAGCATCAAGGCACCTATAAGTATTGATGGAAACAGTGTTAGCCAGCTGAATGTTCCCCATACCATTAAAACTACCTCACAGGCCAGTACAGTTGAAAACATTCCTAATGCGCATGTCATCGATGCTGTTTGCGTCACAGTCATAGTCAAAAGCTGTGGTGATATTGGAGCTGAGATTCATGGTACTAGACAATATTTTCTACTCACTGATGTGTCTTAACCAACTGTAAAAGCCGTCAGCAGGTTATAAATGACAGCAGATGTGGTTAATTGTACCCGATGGTCAGAGCACCGATGAGAGTTCTCTGTGTGTGTGTGTATACAGGCAAGAGTGATACACATCGTGTGTGTCCCAATTAATCTGTTCACCCCAGAACAGTATTGTGGTGTTTGCTGTGGTAGTATGGACTATTAATTGCTAAAACTGTTAATTTTTTCCATTAGAAATTGATTAAATGTTAGTAACTGTGTTATGAAAAAGGTTGCTCGTGGTGTCGAACCCACAGAAAATAATTACTCGACTCTGCTGTTCACCTGCGCTGTACACAGCATTGTTTCGATTTTACAAATGTATTGTTTTGGCTGACTCTGGCTACACTCATCAACCTTGTTTCCAGTTGCAGCATTCTCCGCAAACACGCTCTAATAACCCCACTGTAGGCTACCTGCTAAGTGGCAAACAGCAGACAGATATTTTCATCAGGCTAAAAGGAGAGTGAATATTGGACTTATGTTCATCTGGTGGCCAGAGACGCCAAATAAATGCTAATGTTGCTCTGCGTCTGTTATCAATTGGTCTGATTGGTTACCCTGTTCATGCAGTGACACACTTGCATATAGACAGACATTTGGGATGTAGTTTGGTTGACAATGATCCCAGGTCCTGATCCTCAGTTAGTCAGTGCCAGACTGGTTGCATGTTGTTTCAAAGGGGGTGCACTTTCTGTTATATAGCTTTTATACAAGGTCACATCTAAGGAAATTAAAATGTTCTCTCTTACTGCCCCCTGGTGTTACTGTTCAACCAAGTGCATTAAGCATAAATGAAAAGGATTTTAAAATAGTTTTGTAACACAGTACCATTGAAGTGGTCCATCCTACATGGGATTACATGACACACAAAAATACTTTCGAGAAACAAATTGACTGCCGGCAGTTGACATCCACATTCAAATGAAAGATAAATTATTTCTGCATATCAAATACTATAAATCTTCCAGAACAAAATAAAACATATTTGATACATAAACCGAATAGAGACCGAAAACATTAACATCACCTTTTATTGCCATGGCTTATAACCTTCTAACCTTCCAGGACCGAGAAGATTGACCAGGTGATAAAGCAGTGGGAGAGCTCTTTCTTCAGAGGGAATCCCAAGCTGCGGAAGAAGTCGGTGTCACTGCGCTTTGATCTGCACATGGCTGCAGCAGACGAGGGGTGTGCCCAGACTAAACAGGACAGCCTCCCCGATGTAGAGGTGCGTCTGATCATGAAGAGATCTCGCAGCATCCCAGCCATCACACAGTGACTCTAACTGGTTCGCCAGACTCAACACTGCATTGCAGTTGTTTGTGGAAACCATGGTGAGTTACAGAAATAGTAGCTGGGTCATTGACATCTAGGCAGTGGTGGACCGTCAGGGCCTGCAAGGCCTTCTCTGCTGGCCTAAACAGAATCACAAAGTTATATCTATTTTATAATTTTATAATTTTTCTTAAATACACTACATGTATTATCATTTATAAAATATTTACCCCATTATCTTATTTTCTCATTGCACAGCTACTGTCTTCCTCAGTTGCTCTGCTTCCAGTGCAGCTTGTTTTAAGTAGAGCTTTTATCCAATCAGATTTCACCTCTGTGTCTCTAGGTAAGAACAGAGGCCCGAGGCCTGCAGACTCACAAGTGCGTCCATGTGCAGTTTAAGTGAATGGGGACGATATTGTTGATTGTCATAGTGTTCAACCAATCAGATCTTTAGTTTGACATATCGGGCGTATTCTTTGACGTGTCAGCGCCTGCTAGCCGGCCTATAATTACGTCAGCATTACATGCAGCTCAGTGTCCATGTGCAGCTATGCCGCGAGGTGCAGAGTGTGCTGTGATTGGTCAGTGGGCGAGCACGTGACTATCGTGAAACGAAACTTAACAGCAGAGGCTTAGTCGGGTAGTGAATGACATCACGTGATGCAGCTCAGCCAATCAAATATGGGCATTCTGACAAGTTTCCTGACTCGAGTGAGATGTACCACACACCGAAGACACAGGGGGTTGAGACGAGGAAAGACATTGCAGAGCAGTAGTACTGCTCAATGTTCAAGTTGTGAAAGTAAAATCCTAAAATGAACTCTGTGGGTCGCGGCTTGTCATTAAGGAATGATGGTGGATCCCACAGCCAGACCAGCTGAGAACCACTGTCCTACATGAGCGCAGAAAACATTATATTATCCTGAATTTAAGCTTCTGCATTTTCCAAATGCTCTAGTATTAATCAAATGTATTGTAAGCCTCGTACCGAACGGTTTAATACGCAGACGTACATGGTTACAGCCTTAAAAACGAATAATAGCTGTGGCGCCATCATGTGGTTATAAGGTGGTATTTCAGCTGCAGGACAGCAGTGAAGGCCTAGGTATAAAATGCACGGCCGCCACTGCATCTAGGATATTACCATCCATTGCCACCATACCTATTATGTATTTTTAAATCAACATTGCTGATGACTGAATCTGAATTTTTTCTCATCAAATCTCGACTCTGGCACGATAAGCATTTCCCATTAGGCTTTGGGCTATTTTTATAGTGTCAGAAAACCATCATCAAATATGTCAGACCGACATCCATTACCTTACAGAGGAAAACAATTTTAATATTTAAACATATTTAAACATATTTCTTCATCATCACTCTAGATGAAGAAAAGTGTCCCTCAATACTGTGATTGTTTCAGTATGAGGTCACTGGACAAAAGAGATTATATCGACCGTATGACTCTGTTGAACTCATTCTAATCAGCACTTGGCCCAGGAGGATGAGTTCACAGGTGGATGCAGATCATTGGAGGTGTGGAGCCACAGATAACCATGAGCTGCTGTGAACTATCTAAAGGTGGATTTTTTTGCATTTTTTCTTTAAGAGACTGTACAAAAATTATCATGGTGAGAAGGGTGCAGAAAAAGAGATGATTGTGGCTTTTGTTTTAGTAATTGAATGTTATCTCTTCAGTTATCACTTCATTTCTGCTCCATCACAATCCAATAGCAGCTCCGAGCTTCACCATATTCTGCATCTCAACAGAAGCAGAACTGCAGTAAACATAAAGTAAAAGTTTTTTTACACCTTTTACTTTACTGTAGTTCTATTATTGGCCATATGTTTAAAGAACACACTCTTATATTTTTGTGTGATTTTAGTTATTAATGGCAAATTGAATTGTAACAATTCAATAAACCTATATTACTTTAACATTTTTTTGTGAGGGTTTTGCAATTTTTTTCTAAGTCAAGTCATGATGCTGAAGAGGGTCATGCTTTTTAAAAAGTAAAACGTATTGTTCCCACCCTAATCATTTCCCTACAGTTCACACACAGCACTTATAAGAACATCAGCACTGAGAGATTCCTTGATTGTGTGTATATTGAAGGTATTTTGTCATTGAAGTTCATTGCTTTTGTGGAGAAAAAAAAGAAATCTTGCAACTCATGCTGATAATGTAGCTTTATTTTACGATGCATTATCGCAAAAAAACTGCAACAACAAAACAGCTCACTGTGATCTTAACAGCAGTGAGGCTGTTAATGCTCACCATGTGTCTCAGAGAATTTAGATTCCCTGCCTCAACCAGAGGAGGGCAGTATTTGTAAATAGATAACTCTGTAGTCAATGCTCAACTCGGGTTGTGTGGCACATGCGATCTGTTACACCTTAGATTACGAGTTTTTATGCTAAATTTTGAGTTGGCACCAAAGATATTAAAAATAAGAAAAGGACCATAGTGAATTGCATTTGAGTGCCTCACAATATATTATATTTAAAGATATTATCTATGCAGTTCTGTGCTTGATTTTGCTTTGCTTCATGAAGCACACTTCATTTTGGGAGCTCTGTAACTTCAGAATGAAGAATTATGCTTTTATCTAACACTTTATCATTTAAAATAAAAATAAAAAAGTGACTGTTGTGTTTTTTTTCTTTCATGTATTCTGTTTCTCTGTCTCAGACGTAAACATTTGTAAGCATGCACACACCCAAGTTCAACATGTTTATTTCTCATCATAACAATTGAAAAAAAAAAACATGAATATACAGAGAAGAAATTGTTTACAGTGCCGCATAATAAATATTCTGAACAATACAACTAGGGTATATGTAACATTTCTGCTTTGAAATGAAAGGACGTGACAATTGTTCAGTTTTTCTTCTATCTATTAACAGAACCTTCAAAATCCCTCATATCAAATCACTATAATTAATCGCCTAGTGCAGATTCAACATCAGATTACACAAATGAGTTAACCATACCCTAACCTCTATGTAGGTGTTGGTTTCTAGCATTTTCTACAATATTTTCTACAACATTTTACACTGAAATATTTTTTGGGAGCTTCATATATCAAGAATTACATAAATATTGTTTAATTTGTTTTAACATATTTACAAACTGGTTGGACATTATTTTAACAGTAGCAGTGTGCCATTTAATTACAATCATATGTTGCTGGTTCCTTGTCTGTTATGTTCTTGCTTGACAGCTGTTCAGTCTTGTACATCTTCATATATGTATATACAGTTCCATCTGTCTTTTCAATATGACTTTAATCAGGTGACCGTGGTACGAGTCGGGATCGTCCAAAGCGCTTCTAAATCAATTTTGATGGTATTGTGTTTGGCAGAAACAGTAATTTATCCAGTTTAATAACAGCAGCAGAGACTTACGATGACCACCATATTGGACAGGTTACTTGAGAAAAGTACAGTGTAAGACAGACAGTGTTGGTGAGGTCTTAAGATCATGTTGTCTCCGTCCTTGTGTGTCTAAGGCTTGGCTATGGCAGCCTGAATAACCTCAATAACTTTGTTGCAAGACTGCAGAGGGTCATATTCTGCAAAGACGTGGCATACATTCTCCATGCCAGCCTCCACACCTTTCGCCACGAAGCCAAACATCCTATTGGGACAAAAAAACGCTTGATTAGATTAAATTAGTCAAAGTTCAAGAAGAAGTGTTTTTTATTAAAGTGGCAATAGAAAACCTTTCTACTCCCCCTTAGTTTCTAAGTGGTATTATTGGTGTTGCAAAGGTTACTTTTTGGTTTTTCTCAGTGGCTAATACTAGCGACAAACTTAGCAATTTATTCAGACCATCAGGGAAACGGCAAGATATACAGTATATTCAGATACATGATATTGTTATTCATTCTCAATGCTGCTCAGAATAATCGCAGTCCACAGCTTCTCTGCAAACAGCAAGCTGTCTCTCCCTCTCCTCTTGGGTCACGCACAGGCAGTCTCTCCCTCACTGCCAACCAATAAGCTGTATGTGAGCTGACGTCAACAATATGCAAATGAGTACATGACGTCATCTGCCGCCTTTTAGAGCTAGTGCTAACTACTTTCATTGCAGTTGTCAACAATGCACAGGACACACTGCATTTTGTTTTCCACAATTACTTCGGTTCCGTCATTTTTGCTGCAATGGATCGGAAACAAATTGCAAAGAACTTACGTTGATACTCTTCGGTAACTGGAGACAGATACCGATCGATACCGTGGAAAACAATAACTCTGTCCCCTTCCTGTTTTGGTTGCACAATGCACAACGCACTTCCTTTATGCTGTAAACGGAGCCTTCATTTTCTTGGGAGATTGTTCCCAGTGGCCGACAGAATTGCAAAGTGACAGCAAGACTTATAGGGAACCAATCTAAACACCAATGGATTCACCATTCTATAATCATTACATTGTGCAATCAACATCTACTTCATAATGTTAAAGCAAAAAATGTACTATTGCCACTTTAAACACAAGTATAAAAGTTAAGTATTGCATGTCAGCCTGAAACCTGGGAGGCTTAACTATGGCTTGTCGTATGAGCAATACGCGGAATTTAAAGTTAAATACAAAACATTTTTCTGACTTTGTAAGCAATTATAGTTCAAAATTACCTTGCACCAAAACTGGAACCTTTCAACCACCTGTAAGAGTTTAAAAAGAAAGTTTAAGATTACAATATGTTGACAAAAATGTTTTGTTTGACAATGCATTGTTTTCACTGCTGATATTTTGACGTCATAATAAGGAGAAGCACAGGTGTAATTAATAACATTAATGACTGCTGCCCTCTATTTAGATGTGCCAGTTTCAGCCCTGCTTGCTCGCTGTTAGACTTAGGGGACAACAAAATACAACTAAGCCACCCTTAATGTGATAAGTTACTTGTGTGTTTTTATTCAGTAAATACATAATGTATAATAACAACAAATAGACAAATAACCACGGAGTACTAATGGTGATCTGCTCTTTGTATACAGTTACTGACATAAAAGACAATGCAACCATAATGAATGTCACATAAGAGTGTATTTTCTAAAAAATAAAGGCCTTTGATTTCATAACTTGTTGCTGTATACTCACAGTCGATTGTCTGGATCTTCACCACTGTAGCTCAGCAGGTGAGCAGGGTAATGGCGTCTGAAGAAGAGTCTGTGAAGAAATTATTATGGCTGTTAGAAATTATCAGTTTTAACAAAATGTTGCACACAAACCACCATGATTGGTTGTGCACTGTAAGTAAAATCTCAGCAGCAGGATGACAGGATGTGTGTTTTCTTACTTCCTGTTGATATCTGTCAGTGTGACACCCTTCAAAGACACCTTCAGGTTGACTATGGTTGGTATGAAGGAACCCGGGGCCTTCTCAAGTGTAGAGCACACCGCTTTCTGCACTGCACATGGGCCCGTCAGCATCTCAGTGTGGACAGCATTCAGATAGACAAAATTGCGAGCTATGGAAAAGGCAAATATTTTGGAGGTTAGATTAGGAATAGAGGTTGAATGCACATGCACATGTTATTAAATATGTAGGGTAATACATTTAAGTAAGTGAAACTCCCTCCCGGGATTTTCTTTTAATTCTCATAAGAAAAACAGACATAAACAGGTAATTTGAAATATGATTTGGCCCAAATTTGCATACATAGCATATATTTGTTGCTTACAGGAGACACAGTAACCTTTGATCAAAGCTGCCTTTTCTCATGCAGTTCCAATGGACAGGTCTATTCTCTTCTTATTCACAGCCAATGTCCTAACTCATCATAGGTAAAGCGGCACAGCTGTAATCAATACCACTAATTAGCTAATGCTTCGCTCCACTCAAGATTCTGGGTAAGCCACATCACACATAAGAAGAGTCTGTGAGGAGAAATGATCAGTTTTAACAAATATTTTGTTAAATTTTTGACAAGTGCTAGTAAAATGTACATGCTAATGTAAACAATTTGGGTTTGCATTCTTTATTATCTATTGATTTGTCCCACCTGTTCTACTCTTGTCCTCTGATGCTGGTTTGTGATTTGCGCTCTCCTCTGCTGCGCCCAGATCTGTGTAGGCAAAGAGATAAGGGTTTTCATTTATCTACACACACACAAACACACAGAGATGAAGAAACATCCTGTGTCTTGCAATAATGGCCTACCTCTGGAGTGGAGCAGTAATTTGCAGGGTAAAGCATAGGCAGAAATAGTGTGCTGGTAGACCAGGGCAGAGAGGCTACCTGCAAAGATAACACAAAAGCATTGCTTTGGTTAAGTACAAGTTCTAAAAAGAAACCATTGTCTTATTTTGAAACAAAAAAGGTCTAACAAGAAATGTAATATTTCAATGGCATTATTTTAAAGTGTAATTGAGGAGGGGGAGATTTTATGATTATTAGTGCTGTATACTTTTTTTCTGTAGGTTATTTTCTTGGTGTGCATAGAAATTTTGCTTTTTAAATGTATTTCAATCCATTGGTTCATTCTAGGATCAATCTAGTTTAAAAATTCTAGATTTGTTTTTTACATGATTACTTTTAAAGGTGGAATTGAAAACAAAATCTGATTCAGACTGCTGTGTGGTGGTTTTACAGAGCCAGATATATTTCACTATAGAGATATCATTCTGTGGAAGCAGATAAGAAAGAGAGCCACAATAAACCGTGATAATGGCTCTGTGGGTGTGAGAACACACCCAGTGAACTCATACTGAATAAAGAAAAAGATCTACCCGCTGCCGCCCACCCATTTGTTAAAAGGCCCGACATGGCTGACTCAGTGCTGGTGGGGCAGACATCATCAGCCAGACCAAGGTGTGTACTCAACTTGAGTAGGCGAGTGCATTTTGAGTGAGTTGAGAAGGATCACTTCTAGATTATGTGTGACAAAGAGGTCTTCTTGTTGACCTTTACTTACCAAAGTACGGTTCCTGAGAAGAGCCTTTGATACGTACGCCCTTAGCTGATGATTCAATAAGGAAGTGTCTGATGAGATCTGAGCTGCTCTCTCCTATAGATGAAAGAACAATTGTCAGAAAAAAATCATATTTACAGTGGAGTTAATGTACATTATATGATATTGATACATAAAAGTGATGGCACTGCCAGTTATTTCATGGCTTATGGCTGATCAATTTAAAATATATATATTTTGATTATTTTAACTTATTGATTTATAATGTCCTGAGCAACATATGGGCTGAGAAGACTCTAGACAACAACAAACACCAAGATGATCCTAACGCCAACTCATTAAAAAGCCAACTTAACAAATTAGCTTCAGACAACCAAAATAGGAGTCAGCTATTTTTTCAAAAAGATGATTCTGTCGGTTGCTGTACATGAGGCATTTAATCACAAAATCTAATTCATCTTGAACAATACCAAGATCACTAAAAACACATAAACGCTGCTCTTCAGGAATGCCTCTATACTACTCCATCTATTCCATCTGCCAGTGTCTGTTGACTCTTGTAAATGAAATTCAAAATATGGGTCTATGTAGTAGTCTTTCACTTGAATGTTTTTTCCAAGTTTGCACTTGTTTCTGATCTCAGTGTTCATCGGCCCGTCAATGTGCCAGCTCTTGCTGACTCATTATAACATTGAGCTGCCCCCACCATAGTTGACGCCCACACGAATGCATTATGATTTGGGGTTATCCGTCTGGTTCATTCGGCAAGGCAAGGCAAGTTTATTTGTATAGCACATTTCAACAACAAGGTAATTCAAAGTGCTTCACATAAAACCATTAAAAGCATCAAAACATAAGGCAAAAGAAAAGGAGATTTGAAAACAATTAAGAACATTCATTAAAACATTAAAGAACAGTGTAAGAAATAAAATACAGTAGTAAAATGCAGAAATGCAGGAAATTGATTAATATATTAATTGAATCTGGTTCAATTAAAGGCAGCAGCAAACAGAAAAGTCTTCAATCTTGATTTAAAGGAGCTGAGGGTCTCAGCAGACCTGCATCTTTCTGGGACTTTGTTCCCATTAACGCAATATCTCAGTAATGCCTGGAGGGAAATTCTTAAAAAATTCTAAATGTCCACTTGGACTCAGGGATGAACTGATTAGAATTTGGTGGTCAAAGGTCACTGTGACCACACAAAAAAACGTTTTTGGCCATAACTCAAGATTTGATATGCCAACAATTCCACACAAATGTCTAATTGGATAAAATGATGATGTGATGACGTGTTGGACAGACATGGACATAAACTGCAACATGACTGGTTGGCGGAGGCATACAACCACAAGGCGGTAATTCTAGTTTCCTCTTTGATTGCTTGGAGTGCCATAAACATCGGGTTTTCTTTCGTGTTTACACAGCGTATAATGTGGGTGGACAACATAACAGCACTGTCTCCTGCCTCACCACAGATAGCTGGAGGTCATCAGACATGCCCATTCACATCAGCACAGTTGGGTAAGTGATTCCTTGTTCCTTCTAGACCCCTGTTTATAGACAAATGACGACAGCTGCACTATGGCACACTATGTTCACATCTGTGATTGTGGTAGTTGTGGCATTCATGACCTTCTCTTTGCTGCATCTGACCAAACACTCATATGACTTTATAACAGCATGTGATTCAAAATTTGTCATAAGGGCAAGACTGTCAGTAAACGTTTACCTGGGTTGGTGGTAGCAGTGATGTTGGTGGCCGTTTGGTCCACCTTCATAGCCAGACCAAAACTGCCTCTGTGGGAGGTGCTGTCTCTCACAACAAATGCTCCTACTTCCTTGTTCTTTACCAGAGCTTCAGCTGGAATGAATGAAACATCACAGAAAAGGCCTTGAGACAGTTGCAAGTGTGTGTATCGGTACTGCAGAGTAGTCCTACACCCCTGAAGGAAATGATAGTAGATACTGCAAGATAACTTCTGAGCTGAAGTAAAGCTATTACGTCTTCAAAGAATTATTTCTGGAGTAATGTTTTGAGGTTCTCACCTTCTGCTCTGTTGAAATGTGGACGGAACCAAAACTTTGAAGTGTCCATGACGAACTTCATTGAGGGCTGGCTGCCATTAAAACGGGCTTGGAAACCTTTTACAACCACAAAAATATGATAGAGAGGTCAAATACTGTTTTACATACAGTAGCTGCCACTAAAATAGACTACTGTGAGATGTGTGACTCACTGTGAGGAGAAAATGGCTTTGAGTTAGACACGTGGACGGTCTGCATTAAATCAACTTCTTGTCCAGGCGACTGGATGTGCAGATCCAGCTGTGGTTCACCGTTGACTAGCAGTACAGGAATATCGCTCAAAGACCGAGAGAGTAAAGCAGGACTTTTCTGTGCTCCTTTGCCTTGAAGCTCCTGCAGGTGTCCTCGCTTGAACAGCAGGGGCTTGTCTGGGCTGTGCCTGTTCTCAAATGCTGTAGTTCTGGACCCATCGCTAAAGGAGCCGGACGTGTGAGTGAGGAAGAAGTCTTGAAAGTCAGCGTCTTCACTGGCCAAGGACAGGTTGCTACGCAGGGAGAAAGAGGATGTAATACAAATATACAGATCAACACGGTGTACTAGTAAACTTTAACATCACAGAAAAGGAGAAACGTTCTACCCGTCTGTTACTGATGGCACCACATTGTTTCTAGGAATAAATGGTTACATTTTCCTGTTTGGTCAGTTTCTTAATACAATACAATACTAAGCTATTCAAATAATACACAGGTTCATATATTCATGTTTTTATTTTAAACATGTGCAAGGCACAGTGAGTAGGGTGGCCTGCCACTGCTATTTATAAAAAATACCTGTTATCTTGCATACAATACTGAACTTTTAAAATAATGGACAGATTCATGTTTGGAAAAAAAAAATAAAAAATTGTCTAATCAACCAAAAATTTCGCGGACCCCCTGTTGAAGACCTCTGCAGTAGAGTTAAAGTTTTGCTGCAAATTTACAAGTCACTGCATGTTAGAGATTCATATTTTGGACTGGCTTTAATTATGATTTTTACCTGCCAAGGATGTAGCTGGTGTCTGAGCATGTTGACATGGAGAGTAGCGAGACGCCACTGTTTCTGTTGGAGGGTGACAGGCGCATGGATCCTTGGGAAAAGGCTGCGTCATGTTTCGCTGACGGATTTCGTCGGGCTCCACTGCCACATGGCAGCGGAGGCAGAGAGGATGTAGGGGAGCTGGAGAACACCAGTGTGCCATGGGGACTGCAGCGGACACTGCTGTATGTAGGGATGGGTATACTGGCTGACACAGATGGGACCACAGTGGGCAGGGAGCAGGGAGAACACCCCCTAGGGACCAACACGCAGTGGGAGACATCTTCATCTGAGTCGTCTGTGAATGGAGAGGGAAGTGTTAGCTAACACACTGGAAACGGATAATGTGGAAAACCCCTGCGTGTTGCTTGATTTTGCTTATTTCATGCCTTTTTTGTCAGCAAAAGGGCTTGGCCTCCGTATGTAAACACTTAGTTGCAAAATATCCTAATAAAGACTTCCATATTTGTCATGCAGGTACTTGCTTGCACAGCTCAGATCATTCCTTCCAAAATATGTGCTTTGAATTGTGCATTTTTGGTGTTGCAATGATACCAAATCACCTAGAGGAGTCCCAACTTGTTCTTCAGGGATCTGTCTGCCTCACTGTGTTAATGGGCACTGAGTGAATTCATGCCCTCAGGAAAACACTGAAGCCTGTGGGCAATGTGTGACTGGTGGTCGTCTGCAACCGAAGTTACACAATAATGACTAATGTTGAAACAGAAATATATAAATGTGTCTGAGACTACTGGCAGGTGCCGTGGTGAGTGTTGTTTCAAAGGGGAAATACTGTATTTTGCAACAATGGTAAAGAAGCACTAACCTTAGCGCATTCATTTTCTCTTTAACTGTTTTAACTGATGAAATTAACCTTTCTTCACCTGATTTCTCGTCTCTGTTGCTTGATTTCCTTTACTTTAAGCACTCTGTCTCATAAACATGCAACCAAGCATCTTTCAAGACAAGATGAGCAACAGGAAATCCATTTGTATTCTTTGTTGACTCTTGTGCACACTTTCTGATCAGCGCAGGTCTGAGTGAAGACACCCCCGTACCACCTTCGGTCTACTTCAGTGATCTTCTCTGTGTATGCAGCCCAACATGTGCAGGGTGTGGTACTAGTCTGGGCAGTAATCCCAGAACAGCTGAAGTGGTGCAATTACCCCATGATTTAGAAAAATTAAAACCATCTCAAAAAGGAAGGGTACATTCCCAAAGTCCCAGCATATGAGTACTATTTGTTCTATAATGGTGACTGTGGTTTATCATGCTCTTTTTCACACCCGAGTAGGTTGTAGGCTGTTATTTGTTGCCCTTTGTTGACCTCATTGATGTGTTTTAAGTAAGAGACATAATATGGCAATAAAAGTTTGAAAAGTGTAGAAACAAAGGGAAGTGGCTTTACAGTCGCACTGTACCTGTGGGAGGGCTGATGCACAAAGGACTTTTGTTGACGTCAAAAGGTTCAAATGTCGGATCCAGTTCCAGGATGAGCTGGTTGAGATTATCCAGGGAAATATCAAGATCAGGATCACCATGGTTACTGCTGGGCTCCGTGAGACTGGGATGTTGATTGACTGTCTCCTGCGGCCCCGAGTCCAGACGGATAGTTTGACCCACTCTCAGGACGCGATTGGGTATCATTTGGGACATGCATTTAGCTGTAGGCATCATGTTAGGAGAGCTCACAGTCTTCTGGGACTACTGCAGACATGAGATACAATGAAGGGAGATCAGTTACACCTTCGGTTACACCTTCGGTTACACCTTCTTTACTGGAAGGATAGCCTTACCTTTGTCCTTTTTTGCAAAACAGACCCATTAAAAGCTCCCCCCCCCCCCCCCCGATACTCTTATTCATAGATAATTTATTGCATTTTGGCCACTGTTACACTACACTATGCATAAACACCTATCTCAAGTTTTTCATTGTTGCCTTCTTTTACTAAATCAACATCTTCCCAACATTTGCAATGGACTTTGCAGCTGCCAGATTTAAATAAAATATGTTCTTCAATAGATGTGATAGATAAACATTGTTTTCAGTATTGACATATATTTCATTTCATCGCCACCTATTATATGGATGTCCAATTAGTGCTGATGGTAAATGTAGTCAATTGACGCAATCAATTACTCACTTTGTGCTAAACTGACCGAGAAAGCTGAGTTTTCTTGCCTGTGGAGCAGAACCTCGGACTCTCACTGCTGCATTTCTTCCGCTGTATACTCTGTCTTAAATAAATACGGCTGAATATCCCAGAGGTACAGACGGCAAATCCAAGCTGAAATTGGAGTCTGTAGTTCTTCCTTGCATTCCACTACATCACTGTCACAGCAAATGACGGCGCTGGATGCAGGAAGCACAACAGATTTTGCAGCTGCAAACTCAGCTTTGGTCAATATCGACTACATTTATTCATCAACACTGATTGGACTTCCACATAAAAAGGTGGCAAAGTTTCCCCTTTAAGCTAAATTAACTTGACAGTAGTAAACAGTTTGTGTCCTACAGTGCATAAGTCAGTACATGTAGCGCAAGGCTTTTCATACAACACAATGAATAATGACACAAGCTGAGTAAATGTCTCAATTCAATGCTGATATCAGCATGAATAGCTGTTCAGGAAGGGTGTGTCATATGAGGGATGATCAGATCATAATATGTCTCCCTCTCCGTTTCAGACGAGGAGTGGTGCTCAATGAGTCACCCAGGTGAATCGTGGTTACCGTAACTACGATAGTGTTTTCCATAAACAGCCAAAACATTTCTTTTAAGTGGTCTACAGACAAAATCTGCTTGTTTTATGGAATAGTCAGATCTTTTTTTAAATGTTGAGCAGCACCTACTTAGGTTTACAATTCCTCATCTTGGTCAATGACATAGTGTGCCATGAAATACAATGGGCATCTGAGCTGTAATGCAAGAATGCAACTTTCGAGTTATTCAGCAGTATTTCATTTTAGGAAACAAGAGCAGACATGTGGAGCATCCTAATTTGCTTTAAAATAGCTTTTTATCTCCCTGCTAATAACTGCTGCAGTAATAATGATAATAATAATAGACACAGTTTAACTGCAACTGATTGTATATCTTAAGTTGAGGTAAAGAAAGGTCATCTTACCTTATTTTCTTCTAGTTAAGATTCTGCAGTTGTAATGTTTTACTCTTGGACTGTTCACTGTATTACCTCAACTTTTCGTGCGTTGCATGCTTTTATTAATAAAATCCCAACCCTTTTCCCTGTGAGCCTATCAGCAGTGAGGATCACTAATCCGTGCTGGCTCCGGCTGATGATGTCACCATAGCAGTGTAAAGTTTATGAATGGAGGGGTGTTTTTTTTTACACCTTTAACTGTACTAAAGAAAGTGCTTCAAAAGAGACATGTGACATTATTCCACAACATTGTAATGTTGTGCTTGTGTAAACACTTACTCACAGCTGTTTCAACATTAGCATGATGAAATATAACACTGGCGAGGGCATAGAGTGTGGAGAGCTGTGGAGAGTGTTTGCAGAGAATGCTGTGTTGTAGGAATCATTGAAACAAGCAGGAGCTTCACTCCACTGATCCTGTGTGTTGCATTATCATCCATCATCACAATCTGAAATTAGCTTTATATCTGATTTTTTCTGATTTCACTGAGGATGTAGAGGATTTTTAAGTAGAAGATTTTACAAAGCTGTGGTGGTGAGTTTATTAGTGCTACTGAATATTTAGATTTCATTCACCGTGTGAAGGTAAACATGGTATCATGACACAACTCAAGCTGCACCTGTGAAGTAAGCTTTTTTTTATATTAAATGTAAAAAATATAATTTTCTTTACAGTCAACCTACACACTGTGCATTATGGTGTGTTTAACAGCATGGGATAACTTGGTAAATTGTTTTAATAAAGCATATCAGTCTGCTCTGGAAGTTTATGCCTCCCTTAACCTTAAAGTCAAGTGATTTCTGGATTAATGATATCTGGTGTGTAAAAGACTTTAGGATGCTGCATTTGCCATTCCTTTTCTCAGAAGCAAACATAAATCTGTGTTTCTTTTTGCTCTAGCAACTCAAATTCAAAAAATACCAGCACCAGGGGTCTGATCCCGGACTTCCCATGACTCCCCAACAGGTCAGCAAACTCTCTGTGGCTGCCATTATATAGGTTAGACCCAGCGCTGTGGCTGGCCACTAGCCGGCTGTAATTATAATTTAGTTGAGCAGCGAACTGAAGATCCGTCTCCCGTAGCTGCCGACCGCTCTCCTCCCGGTGAAGTAGTCTCCTGGTGGCGTGAAGGCATTTTCTCGTTTCAGACACTTTGGATTTAATTCCATAAAGAAACTATCAAAATGTACACTGACACAATAAACACAATATAGGCAGAAACCACACGGGAAGCTTATAAGGTAGCAGTGTTATTTTGACCGTCTCTGGGTTTCAGCAGTTTGGTTGAATTTTGCATATTCTTGCCCTGCTGTTAATTAGTTGTTGGAATTGTTATTTGTTATTGTTTGGAGCGTGTGTCCAAGTGTTACACATTGTAACTTTAAGCCTTATACCTAATTTATACTTTGGCCAAAAAGCTTTCACAGAGCTTCCGCGCCCCTCATGAAAAATGTGCCGACGCGCCAGGTGCCACAGAAGTTTGATTGAACTTGAGCACAAGGAGGTGGAATCACTGCCTAAAGAATTTAAAAACAGCACGTCCAAATAAAAATAAATGACATGCATCTGCCTCAGCAATACATGTTCCTGGCCTGGACAGAACGGGCACTGCTGTAGAAGTATAAATCATTAGCGTCCTTTGAGAAATGTCTTCTGGTTGTTATGCAATCTGCACAAATGCACAGTTTCCCTATGCCAAAAAACTTTGTTGTGTTTCATAACACATATTAGGATCCATTTTTCCTATATTTTATCAATGTCCCTGAGCATAAGTTAATGTGTTTTTTTTATTTATTAAATCCACACTAATTCTGTCAATGCACCACTTTAAAGTCTTCAGTGATTCTAATCTTATTGGTTTGTTTTTCAATATTGCAAATTGTTTAGAACATAGAAAAGAGACTGTGATTTGTTCAGTTTATTGAACATGATTCGGTTGAGCTTTTCATTAACACTGTGAATTTCTTGAAATACTGTACACTGTAGCCAACACAAACAAATAACCAAAGCCTTGTTTCATCATAACTGATGAGAATAAACACTATCAAGAGACAAACAACAAAAAACAACAAAAACCCAATTGTCATTTAACCTCTACATGTACATGTATATGTATATGTACGATGTTCTGTGTTTTAGTTGAGACTTTTATCCTAATGTTCAATAGTCCACTGTGTGGTCTGCAGGAATGAATTGGCGGTTTTTCATACTGAAACAGCTTTAAGGAGAGAATGTGGTGGTGGTCTCCGTGTCGGTGGCCCCTGAGCTCCTCCTCCTGCCCCTGGTATACCTGATGAACCAGGCATGGCTCATGCAGCCCAAGTCCTTCAGTAGCTTCAGGAGGTCATGACGAAACTTGACGCCAATAAATGCGTAGACGAAGGGGTTCAGGCAGCACCTCAGGAAAGCTATGCACTGGGTGACATCGGTGGCATAAAGGACATTGTTCTCGTAGTTGCAGTCTATGGTTCCTCCTTTTGCTGTGACAACTGTGTTCAAAATCAAGACCAGGTTATAAGGCAATTGGCAGAACAGGAAGACAGCTACCACAGCGAGAATCACCTTGATGGCCTTATTGCGTTCAAAGCCACGAGCCTGGCAAAGGGTATGGACAATGCTGCTGTAACAGATGCTCATGATCAGGAGCGGGAGGGCAAAAGCCAAAATAATCTGGCTGGCCTGTATTTTGACGCGGAGCATGTCAGAAGTGCTGGAGTAAGGGGTGCAGGTGTTGTTATTGATTGTGCTGTAGGTCATTTCTGGTATGGAGAAGATCAGTGCCATCACCCAGATGGCAACTGATGACACCTTGCTGAGAAACACTGCCTGGGAGCGGTAGCGGTGAGCAGAGACGGCCTTGGCGATGACGAAGTAGCGTTCCACGCTGATGAAAGCGAGAATGAACATGCTGCTGTAGAAGCTGACCTTGTAAATAGTGTGTATGGCTTTACACACCAACAGACCCAGCACCCATTCTGACATGGAGTTGGCTGCCCAAAAGGGGAGCGACAGAGCAAAGAGCAGGTCCGCAAAGGACAAGTTGAGCAGGTACACGTCCGTCATGGTCTTGAGACGCTTGAAGTAGAAGAAGGTGAGGATGACAAGTAGGTTCCCTGCCAGCCCCAGAAAGCAGATGATGGAGTAGAAGGTAGGCATGAACCAGCAGCGGAACAGGCGGTTGGATTCTTTCACACAGAGCTCAGGATATTCACCATAATCCACACTGGAGTTTTCCATGTAGGTCATGATGGAGAAGTCATAGTCCGTGACAATAATGATGCTTTTATTTTCATGTTGAGACATGGAACACTGGAATCAAAGTCAGATTAAATGATCAGATAAAAGCAAGTAAAGTACAGCAAGTAACCAACATGTTTTTTGTTTTTGGTACACCTGTTCAACCACTTCCTTAGAGGAAATATTGCTTGTGAGGGGAAGGTCGTGGTTAGTTACCTGCTTCCTGCTATTTTCCCCTCTGATACAAACAAATATGATGTGGATACAAATTGCTACGAATGTGTTAACATCTTGTTATCTTTCATGTTTATAACTCTAATAAGATTGTGCTGCACTTGTGTTTTAATCTTACCTTGAAACTCGTTAACAGTATCAGCACAGCTGGCAGAAGGTTTGGGAGATCTGAAAAACAATTGAATATATTTTTTGAAGACCAAGCACTGTAATAGCATAATTGACAATATCCTTAATAAGCTGTATAGACGACTATTATGTGTAATGTTAGAGAGTAATAGAATGATCAGTTAAAGGGGTGCTGCAATCCCATAATGTCAAGGTACTCGTGAGAGACAGATTTACAAAAGAAGGGTCAAAACTGAAGAAAAAATAAACAAAATATCTTGAATTTGACTCCCTAGTATGAGTTAAACTCCAAAATTGCTACACTAACCATAATGCTACCAATAGCATCTCTCCATTAGCCCCTACCTGCCTGGTACATACATACGTATTTTAAACTACATAAACCCAGTTATTAACCCAGACTTTCTGTTGTACATGTGTAGTGTCCAAGCCCAGACTGAGATCATTATTTATTTTATTAGACTTGACAAAGAAGTTCTTGTTATCACTAGTAAACTGACCTTTATGTGGAAAATTGGTGGAGTTCCCCTTTAAATGCTAGCCTGTTGGTCATATTCTCTGCTTGAATGTGTTTTCAGATTACTAGTGACACTGCCGTGCATATTATTGTTAGATGTAAATGTTTCCAGTGGATGTGGTTTTAGTCAGTAGTTTAGTTCTGCATTGTATTAAAGCTCTTAGAAATTGTCATTAGCCAACATTTCCAGTCATTGACACTGTGTTGTAATATGTGTTTTATTACACTTCAATACAGACTGCATATAACTTGACATTGGTAAAACCATATGTGTTTTTTACAGGGTATATGTCAGTAATTGCTATTTGGCCAATGAGATAAGACAGATATCTGTTTATGTTATTGCCTATCTAAAAAATATTAGTAATCAAATATGACCATTTAGATTTTGGCTACTCCAAAAATAATGTTGGCTGATAAACAACTACAACTACATTTCTTACTGATTAACACATAAGTTAATCTACAAAACACGTCTTTGTTGCCGTGTTGTGTGTGGCTATCAATCAGTCTGCTCTTTAAATAAAAGCTACTACAGAGACTAAAACATTGACACCAGTGTTCAATCATTTTACCCATTGACACTTTAAATGTAGTTGATGGTTGACACAATATCTATTAGTTAATTTGATTCCAGAAAGTTACTTTAGCATGGTATTTTAGGTCACTTTTTTCAGATTTGCTTTTGACTATTACTATCATAACTATGATTACCTTTAACTTGTTTATTATTTCAAATACTGTATGATCATTTTGATGCCTTTTTTTTTTACATGCATTCATTCACAAAAGTAAATACAACATCCTTTTAACTAGCTTAGTTAAACTCGAATAAGGTACTCACCGCTGAGGCCAGTCATGTTGACTGAGAGTAGTACGCTGCACCTAAAGCCACTAAACACAGATGAGTTGATGAGTCGGTGTTTGATGGTGGTTTCCCTTTTGTTGAAATGAAAAAAACAACTGTCTCCGTGAAACCTTTTTCTCTTCAGCCCTGAAGTATCATGTGAGGAAACCACAGACTCCAACTAAAATGTCAACCAAAAACTTATTTTTTTTTGTGGTAAAATAAACTCTTAAAGACAAAGCTAATCACGCGCAAATCATGCACACGTTATCCACACACTCATGCATGACACACAAACGTAACTCGGGTAAATTTGCGAAAATGTCCTTTCTCGCTTTATACATATAATGTGTATGTGTGGGGTCGACGGTTCTCTAGCTCCTTAACGGGCTTTGTGCCTTATGTTAAATGTTGTACATCAACCTGTTCTTTGTCTGCCCTTGTGTATTTTATCTGTATCTCTGTATCTAACATTGTTGTACCTGTAAAGTCCCCATTTATGTTAGTTTTTGCACCAATAAAAAAAAAAAAAAAAAAAAAAATGCAACAATGCCCAGTTTGCCAGACTCATTTTGGGAGTTTCAGTGTATTCAACTTTCGCACTTAACATTCAAACTGTTATTTGCACCTCACAAGAGTAAATATTAAGTCATCATATAGTTTTATACAGTATTTAATAAAACATGAAGAGAGACAGCTTGCTTTTCTTAAAAAGATAATTCTGTTAAAACTAGGAGTTATTTGCTTGTATTTCCAACAGCCTTTCTTTTTGCAACATTGTACAGTGCACAGTTTTATGGAGACAGTTGTCGTGCTGGACAGCAGATGAGGCCTACAATGAGCTCTACACAGGCGTCTGCACACCTGTGTCTGTGCGGTTGTGGTTTCTTGCTTTCACTTGAGGCAGTGGTAACCACATGGAACAAAATGTGGCAAGTTGCATTGCAGGCGACATCTGTCACATTGAAACTACAGCACTATGACGTCTGATCATTACTCCATGCTATGGGAGGCTTAAATCATAGAAAACATGACAAATAAGGCTTATATCTCCTATCAGGTCTAATTCTCTCCTTTAGGCTCTAATGCTGAATTTTGTGACAACACAAAATAACTTTCAGGAAGGTTGCTAGTTCTGCACTGATAACAGGAAATCGGAACCATTCCCTCTCATCTTACCCACTTCCCTTACCTATACTGTGCAAAGGACTAATAGCTATGCGAATGCACTGCACGTTGTGTGCAACAATGAATGTTTGATACAAGCCTCTGCATACCTGTTTACCGCATACTTGTTTGTGATCTTTTTGCTTCAAAGGTTTTCGTGAACAACAATTGAAGTGAGAACTTGTTCAGGGTAGAAAAGTTTATTGGTATAAATATGCAAAAAGGAAATTCATTGTAAGACTGCATGTTTTATGAGTGTTCTTCAAGCTGTTTCACGACATGAAAATCCATGTTTAAGCAAACCTCGTCACACTGTGTACACAATTACGGTACGGAAAATTGCAATATTCATCATGACAGACATGTTCTAAGCATACTGCTTTTGATTTGATTGACAGCTAGCAAACTTGAGAACAATGGTAGTCGAGCATTGTACAGCATTGATGATCATGTGATATACTTATTGGATGAACTGGGACAACCAATACACAAAGTTTAATAAAAATGCTGATAATAAATAACAAAAATAGCCACTACTGATTACAGACTGCTGAGACAATACTGTCACTGTAATACTGATACGGAGAGTAAACTAATATTCTCCTGCCAAGGAGATGGTCACCCAGCATCACTCTTCACAAGTGTGCCAACTTATTTTCAAACATTGCATCATGCAAAAATAACAATCAAAGCAACAAGGGCATTACAATACAAAGGACAAAGTTAAATATAACACTGAACTATGTTTGTTTCATGTGACAGCATTTTTTTCAAATAGCCAGCCTTAGTTTGCGACAGTCTGGCGTCTGCGAGACAGAGTGCTAGAGATATGTATCGGTGTGTGCTGAAGAGGGCTCGTATGGGTTCTTCCAAATGGCAATGAGGCCTGTGGAGGAAATATAGTGCTTTCACATGGGTGCACTTAGCAGCCATTGATTTTAGACAGGACCTTTGCTTTGTCAGCTTTACATTTTTTATCATTTTTTTGTATTCAGCGCATGTCTGCAAGCCTTGGTGTTTTCAAACTCAACTCAAACATCCTCTCTCCCTCAGGCGTGTTAAAACATTGAGCCCATCTAAATGTTCTTCATATTCTTTGACAAACTAAGATGTTACTGTGCAATATATGTTATCAGAGGGTGATACCGGAGACCGGCAGACGCAATGATAGCCTTAGAGTTCACAGCTGGTGAACCTTGTTGGACTCAGTGGGCTGCTTTTGCCCTGCTGGACCCCTCTGATGGCTCACTAATCGGGGCATCTTCTGTCTGAGCAGAGGTGGTCTCTGAGCCTGTGTTACTGTCGCTGGTTCCCTCCTCCATGGCTCCCTCTGGGACGCTCTCCTTGTCCTCGGATGCCCCCTCCTCACTGCCTGGATGAGTCTCGAGCTCCTCTGAAGCTTTTGGCTTCCCTGAGTCAAAGAAACAAGAAGATTGCATGATGTTAAACATGACGAGAGCTAGATAACAGCAAAGCCAGCGTGGCTCACCTGGTGTATCTGTGGCGTTGGATTCTGCTTCCTCGCCTTCTTTGTTGCTACTTTCACTTTGAGAGTTTTGCTGGGACTTATTGCCATGTGTGGCACAGATGTGTTTTTCTTCTTCTGCCAACACACAGGTTGGGGCATCTCTTGTGCCTCTGTCTCCTGCATCCTTATCGCGTTCTACCATTCGTTTGCGAGCTGTCTCTTCTGCTGCAGAGATCTCCGTAGAAATCTTCTCCATGTCCACTTCCACCTTCAGACAGCACAGCTTTAAAGCACAGTAATGTGGAATTTAATGTGGAAAGGTGGAAACGATTGCTGCACTCTTTTCACTTTTCAAAGTTTAGTATTGGTTGAACATGCATGTGCAGGTTGAACACAAAGTAACAACTTAATGTAACTGAATGAGTTACGTTCATAACTACAACACGGTTTCAGTACATGTTTGAAAATACTACTTCTGAGTCAGTGAATAGATTCTGTGAAGGATAAATGGCGCCGCCTGTTGTGAACAGTAGACAGTGCATTCAACTGCACAGTGCTGCATCTCATTTCAGAACAAAGGTTATTGATTAGGGCTACACATTGTAACCACTAACGGCTATATGATTGCTGTAAGGCAGATGTACACTGGCACATAACCAGAGCTGCACATTGTACAGGTAAACATGCCAAATGAAGCTTGCGTGTGGGCAGAACGATGATGTCAAAGATGGCGTACCCTTTTGAGCTCATTCGTGAACGACTCTGTAGCATCGATGAATTTTCTTTTCTTGTCCTGGTGGCGGTCTTCAATCTGAAGCAACTCTGCTTCCAATTTTCTCTGTGACACATGACACACACGGTTCCACGTGATTATTACATTATTAACCTATAAAAAACAAAAGCTGTGTGCTAAATGCCACCGTTATGTGACGATTAGAAGACCACAACGGGATCGTACCTGGTGCACCATCAGAGACTGGACCTGGCGTTTGAGGACCTGCATGCGAGCAGTGGTAACAACTGAGCGCACATCTGGGACTACGCTCTCACTGAGGATCTCGCTGATCAGACGGTGGTTGCGTTGGAAACGAGCTGCAGCCGAGTGCTTTATTGAAAACCCGTCGTCGTAATCTGAAGAAATAAAAAAACATCTGAGTTATGAATAAATATTCACACACCTGCCTGTCAAAAGGCAAAGAGTAGAGATGTGTTACACAGTCACAAGTATGAGAGGCTTCGGCAAACTACGACACTCGTGACAGAATGATGCAAATACTGCTGTATCAAGAAACTATAAACAGGAGGAGGATATTGCTCAATATTTATACAGAAAGAGGCTTAAGTATAGGCCATTATGTGAAAATACATCCTGAAGCAAAGCAGAACCGTTATTGTAAGGCAAATGGAACAAGCGCTTAATTATAACCCAGTGTAAGTGGACACTTTCAAGATGTAGTCTGCAATTTCCATTCGTCAGCAAATGTTCTTCTTTGTCTTAAATGTATACTCCGCTGACATTTAGATACAGGATGATGGTGCAAGAACAATTACCCCTGTTTACTTCTTCCACACTGCAGTGATAAGGAATCAAATCCAGATTAATTCAAATAGGATATTTTATTTAATTGTATATTTTACAAATGCGTTCAGACTAAAATACAGAACTACAGTAACTGTTAGAATCATCTTTGCCAGTGATTACAACTTGTTGTTCAACACTATTATATGCGAGGCACTCCTTTTTGGCTTTGTTGTGGCAAAACTTTGCTAAACCTCTGTGCGATGCAACAAAAGCTCTCATCACATGAAGTTGCTGCTGTGTGTGCACCCATGTGTGGGTTTCAAAGAGAGCAGAAATGAATCTCATCTGCCATGTTGAACGTTTCAACGGTGCTCAAGTAGTTGGTCTAACACCACAACAGGAAACAGTCAAGTAAGACATTCTGACGTTAGTGTGTGAGAATTCAGTCCCATCAATGTGTTGAACTTGGTATTTTTTACATGTTTTGACAATATTCTGCATGATTAATGTTGTTTCAGGTTATGTTGCATTCGATTTTAAGTGTACACGGCACCTGCTGAATGGCAAATATTGTCCCGATTACATTACACCCATTACAAACATTCAACAAATACTGTATTTATTAATAAAGCCCAATCTCTGAGTATGTAGCCACCCGGAGAGCCTACTCTCATTTAATCATTGACGTACGTGCAGTCTTATAAGAACATAACCCACTGGGATACAAAGTCACATTTTTATGGTCTGGGGTGTTTCTGAATAGCAATTGGTTTTATCTGTAGTTTTCCTGTTCATCATTATCGTCTACTGTAACCCTGTCCGACCCCAGACAAGCATCATTTCCTTGAGGTGGGTGTAACTCAAACGTCTTCTTCTGGCTTGGGTGTTTATCGTGTATGTGCATGTGTGTGTGTGTGTGTGTGTGAGTCTTAAAAACAACAGACAAAAGAATGTAAATTCTGCAATTACGTCTAAACCAATGCCAGGAATACCTACAAAATGGAAACAATTGTGCAAAACATAAACGTTTTTTTTCCATTTTGCAGCTTGAAAGCAGAAATGGGATTTCAAAGGTAGCGTTACCAAAAATGTGGATGTAGCGGTGTAGAAAGGGGGGGGGGGGGATAACACAGTGTCAACTCTGTGTGGTCATGCTACAGTAAATAAAGCTCTGTCACAGTGCTCTAAACCTTGGGAGATGAAGCATTTAGCTGAGTGGCCTTACCATCTGGATCCTCCGCTGGCTGAATGCTTATGTAAGGATCGCCCTTGTCCAGTCTGGACTGCCTCTGGCGGCTCTCCTCTTCCAGGGCGGCCTCGGCCCGGCTTTTTGCAGCGACGTAGGCCAGGTAGGCTGGCGAGTTGTGATAGGCCTTCATGCTCTCGTTATACTCAATCTACGGCGGAAAAGATGAAAGGACTGACAAGGAAACCGAGATGGCAAGCAGACACAGCGTGGGCCCTCGTTTCTATCAACTACGACATGATAGGGAAAGAACTGTTAGAGACACATCTACTGGTCACCCGTCAGAAAACTCCCATAAACACCCCTTGTTAAACAACCAACCTTCTCTGCTTCGTAGTCATTCAAATAATCCTGTTTCTCCTCATCAGTGAGGTCCCTCCACATGCCACCGATTATCTTCCCAATTTCCCATAGCTTCAGATCAGGATTGGAGGCTTTTACTTGATCCCAAACCTGGTGATGAGAACCAGACATGGGTGTGGAGTTGGGTTGGGTTGGAGGGGCTTTTGGTGGTTATCTCTTTGCAGAGAGGTCACAAACCAGAGGAGGCCGTGTGCTTTAAGCTTCATCTCCAAGTCGATAAATCCCACTATGTGATGTGGACAGTCTTGGCTTAATTTAGCTTGATACCTACCTCGATAAACAGCTATTAGTGTCT
This sequence comes from Anarrhichthys ocellatus, assembly GCF_004355925.1. Classification (NCBI taxonomy): domain Eukaryota; kingdom Metazoa; phylum Chordata; class Actinopteri; order Perciformes; family Anarhichadidae; genus Anarrhichthys; species Anarrhichthys ocellatus. Next base: position 4,357,968 of record NW_022280068.1, on the reverse strand, counting down.
GAAACAAAATGTACGTCTTACTTTTTTTTAGCTAATAGAATATCTTAAAAGCAAAGCATCCCTGTCTTCCAACAGAGCACATCATGTTGCAAAATGCAGCAATCACACACTTTGCACTTACCTTACGACTATATCTCATATATGGCATCAATGGCTTATCGGGTGGCTTGGGTGGCTTTGGGATATTTGTTCCAGAGGAATTCTGGTAAATAAAGAAAAAGAGTCACCTTAAGGCACTGTTGCTGTGGAGTTATCAGGCAACCCTGTAAACACTCCTGCTTACCTCGGCTAAGGACAGCTCATGAAACTATGTGCAGGTGCATGTTATGTAATATGAAATAAAACTATCCAAAAAAAAGACTTATAATCAAATACAAGATGCATCAAAGTAACTTTTTATCAGTTCAATTAACTTGATTTATTAATGACAGTTTGAGGAGCCCTACGGAGTACAAAGGAATAGCGCTGACTGTGAAAGGAAAATACAAAAACCCAACTTAAGCTGAGATTTGCCCATAATGCCATTATTAGAGTCAGCCAACCGCAGCTTGCATGCAGCGCCTGAATTACAGCTCAGCAGCCAGAGCCATGCAGCTCTGGCTGCATGGCTCTGGTAACCCATGCCACCAGCACTGGTGGCATGGGTTACTTATTTACATGACTGTCAGAAATGCCGTCTTTGAAAGGCAGGTGGAATTTGAATGCACACAGATGGACTCTTAACCAGCCTGCACTGTGATGGAGACAGCAGAGGGAGTCTAGAGTGACACGCATTACAGGTTCATTCTCAGTAATAGAGGGAGTTAGGCTTTTCATACTGACCTTTTTTTCATACGGACCTTTTTTTCTTTTAACAGCAAAATATGTATCTAAACTTATTTGCACTGAACAAAGCAAAGGTCGATCTTGTGAAAACCTCCAACGCTAATGATGCTTGCAGATGTTTCTGCAGTGTCTTCTTTTGACTAAGCAGGCTGACTGTTTAGTGTTGTGTCAAACTTAAGTAGAAGTGAACTGTTTTATTTCGATTTTAGTTTCTCCCCTTGGGTCGGTTTGACATTTTTGGTCACCTTACGTTTTCTGTTCGTATTCATACCGTTACCCGACTGTTGCTGCTTTGGCTCCCTCCCAGTCTGTAGTTGTTGTAGGCCAGATGGCTGTATGGGTTGTAGCCCACAAACCCGGCAGTGTTGGGCATTTGCTGAAGGAAATAAATGAGACAGAAATATGAATGAGAAATTACATAAAGGAGGATGGGGGGGGGGGACCCCAACACAAAACAAAAATAAAGTAACCAATGAAAAAAGCTGGGAAAATGCAAAATAAAGAAACTTGCATTCATGCTGAGGCAACAAAGAAACAATCATTTCAGAAGCAGCGGTAGTCAGTCTGGATCCTTAACAGGGTTTGTGGATTCAACAAAAAAACTAATCTCTTCGAGAAATGTATGGTAAAGCATATATTAAAATCATGCACTTAAATTAAGTGTCCAAACAGCAACATCAGCTTACTGTTGTAGGGGCGGGGGGAGGCGGTGGGGCATGTGATGGTCTCTCTGTTGTGAGAGAAAAGGTCCAAATGAAACATCAGCATCAGTCAAGTGAAACAGCATTTTATTATTTCCAATTCTTTAACATTCATTCTTAGCTAACCCTTTCACAGTTATTTCTTCGAAACAATACTTGCTGTCTATATGAAATAAAACCATCAGCAACAAATCACAGTTAAATCAATTCTGTTCATCATAAATAAACTTAAGATATTAATGTGTTATGATTGTGTCACGTAACATGGATTCATGGAGACAGTCTGATGTGTGTGATACCTTATATCATAACGTTAGCTAAAACACTCCCAGGTCCTTACTTGACATCTCTGCAGTGAGGAGAAGGTATCAGTGTGTTCCAGTCATTGGCTCTGTAATGAACACATTTTAAGAGCAGGATAGCGTTTGATCTCGTATTGATGAGTTGAATTATGTGGACAGGGTGGTTCCTACATGGTACAAAACAAAAGAGATGCCGTCGGTGACGCTGGCTAGAAAACGACAATACTTTATTATCTGCAGATATTTTGGATATAACTTGCAGGAACATTTCATGTTAGGCAAAGAGATGTTGTCAACAACAGCGTTTCTTTAATATGGGTCGCACGAAATGTCAAAGACGTTATGACTATTTGGATATGGCAACGTGGAGAGGTGAACTAGCACTGGTAGTCGGGACTGCACCCTACGTTTTCCCGACGCTAGCGCTACATCTATGCGAACATCAATGAGAGTGCTGCAGTTTAGCTACCAAGCTAATGTTAGCATGTATTCATGCTAGCGGGGTAGCTAGTGATGTAACGTTAGCTAGCTACTGTAGTTTGTTGTTTCTACTTAGCCTGGTTAGCTAGTATGCAGCAGAAGCCAGCAGCAAATACAGCGTTTGTTAACGTGCGTTGGCTGTAATTATATTGTTTTAACGTTAGCTAGATATTCGATACCATCTCGTTAGCTTGTCTCGTCAGATGAATTAACGTTAGCTGGTCTGGTTACGTAGCTTAGCAACCTACATGAAAAGAAAAATAACATCTGAGATACAATTAGCATGCAACGTCAAGTCAAACCAACGTATCTAGAGGTATACAAATTCCAATAGATGTTTGATGGTGACAAGCAAGCTTGTATACTAAAGTGAGAAAACTCACCCTTATACCTTTAGTCCTTATACCTTTAGTCCCCCACCACAGTTGTGGCTTTGACAGGGAAGGCTAACCCACCTAGCTCCTAGAAACAGTCCCCACAATAAACGAATGAAATGGGGTCCACTCGTCAGATTCCTGCAGAATCTTCCAGAACTGCACCCCCACCCTCTCCTCATAACAGCTGTGCTTTGCCTCGATGCTGATGCTCATCGCCATCAACTGTCAGTGCTGCAGCTCTCACTTATCAATATGACAGCAGAAACATCTTTCTCCTCAAGAACAGTCACTCCATGCTTATAAAAGAGAAGGTAACTTAACAGCGCAGCCAAATGGGATTTCACGTTTTACCTACATTATCTTTGACATGTAGATGTGCACCATCATAATAATTATCACAAACATAATGGAGCAAAAAGCTGATTTACAGTGTTATCTTGACTGCAAAATTACATCACCTCATGTCAAAAATATGCCATGCAAGTGCAGCTGCTCTACAGTTTACAACCATGTTTTGCAAAAAGGTAATAATCTCAGGCTATATAATGTTTAAAAAAAAAGATTCATTATGTCACCATACCGTAAATTGTATTACGGAGGCTTCACAGGCCACTAGAAAATCAAGGTTGCCCTATTCACTGCTCCATTGTTGTTAGAACTGAAATACTTTGCATTCTTGTTCACATTGTTTGAGAGCCGTCCAGGTCAATAGTTGTAATAGTGTGTTCCCTAAAGATAACAATCCAAAGCCTGTAGGATTTAGCCTACATCTCTGTCCATTCAACCTGAATAGTGCTTGTTTTTGGATTTGTTAATTGATTGTGTTCATTGTGTCCCCGTTTCTGTCTGTTTGCACTGCACACTTGAGAGATTATTGTATTTCTGCTTGACCTGCATCCTGTATAATATGCATGCAGACAATGTTGTGGTCCAATCTACAGGTGTGGTGCTTCATGTTCTTTTTCTCTACCAGGCAATGGCCAGAAACCTGCACGGATGGGACGGGAGCAGATTCCACACAGGAGGAGGACCTTCTATAGCGCCAGACACCTGTTTTGGAGTCCATCTGGAGGTAGGGTGGACGTCACATGCCTCCTGTAAACTACTGTGCAGGTTTAACACACACACTCACACAGGGCCTCCCAGGCACAGCTGTGGGATTGTGGATGCCCAGAGGCAGCAGGGCCTGTGACATTTCTAATCAATCAAAGGAAAACCCGTAAAGCTGTTCTTGTAATGCAGCTTCAGACCCAGTTCATAAGCCTTTAGAGCTCCCCAAAATAGACTCAGGCTGTGGAACTAAGCAGACTTGAAAGTTTATTCTGGTGGTGGATGGTGGGGGTATTTTTAGAAGCTGCTGCAGTCAGATTGTTATGATGTATCATTCCAGAGGTATTCTTTTGACAAATGTCTTACATTTTATCATTAACCTGCCTGTCAAACCAGCATTCACCATATGTTCAAGGAAACATATGGGACATTTTCTTTCTCACTTGGTTGGTTTCATAAATTCCTAAGTCAACCGTAAATGTTAAATAGTATGCCTCTGGCCGGATACAACCATTTGACACTTTAACTTTTTGTTGAAAGAAACACATAAGCTCTGCTCTGGTTGTAAATTCTGATGTGAAGTATCTCCTGGAACACAGCTCATTATGTAATCAAGCACCTGCAACCTTTTATCCAAAAATGTGTTTACTGTTAGATTTTGGAACAGTATCTATTGATGCTTTGGTTACTTTTTCCTAACAAATCACATGTAAGCATTTAGAAATAGTCACATACCGTTGATAATTGATGAGAACATTTTATTGTCAAAAAGTAAAGCCTATCAAATACTTAACACTGAGCTTTGCCGAGTATTAAAGTGGTATCAGTAATAACTTAAAAACAACAATACAAACACATCACAAATATGTTGCATTAAATAAATAACCGTATATTACGGCTAGTAAATACATCTTTGATAGAATAGCCACCAAAGACTAGTTCATCTTTATATATCAGTAAATTCTTAATGTTTGTTTACTTTTTGTATTTTGTCTATGTGATACAAGCTAGAAAACATAGCTGCAGTATGGCGTTTTGTACTTCTTGTGACTTACTGGCTTACTGGTACTATAATATCTGTGATAAGCTAAAATCGTCCAATACTACTGATATTACTACTGCTACTAATAATAACAGCAACAGCAACCAAATTGTAGTTTCTAAAGTGTTTTAATTGATTTATTACAATGTGTACAATTTCATCAGGTCAACATTTACAATGTAACTGATCGTCTCATTGGTTGAAACTCTATATTTCAGTTCTTTCATCACACATGGTGTTTTATTACAGTGGTCTTGTTCAGGACAATATACACAAGACTTATATTTCCAACCCTGGTCCATTTGTATGCATGCAAACATTAATTCATATCTTCTGAACGTTAATAGATAATATCAAAGGCAAACAGGGACAGTCTATTCGCGAGAAATGCAATTACAGTTCATTACAGCAAGGTTAGAGATCAAGCAGCGTATTATAGTTTACGTAAATACACAGTTTATAGTTAGAAGGCCTTTACAATGTCAAAGCCGAAACCATTTGCCATTTACTCTCTCAAATGTTACCATTAATAGAGAAATGTGTTTAGTAACAATTTATTAGTTAATGGTAATGATTAGAAGGAGTTTGTGCATGCAGTTCACTGAATGAATATTGATGTCTCCAGATGCTTGTAATCTTTGGAACAAGTTTTATGATATTTGGTTTTTGACAATTGTAAGCTGTAGCAATGATTCTCCATCCATACCATCTCCTATCTATCTCTCTGTGTTTTGGTGAACTACCTTAGCATACATTTCTTTTTGTAGTGACAAGCAAAATTGGTCATCAGGTGGCAATACATTGTTTCCAGCAAACTGACCACTGGTTTCAGTGATATGATTACGTTTCTTGTATGTAGTATGTAGTTTTGTTTCCTTAGATCATTTCTATTAGTTTAGTTTGTAATGAATAAACATATAGGATATGAATCTATTGCAAATTAATTGTAATTCTCTTTAAGTTATTTTTTTTCCAATTTCTTAAGTGAGTTTTGAAGCAAAATGACAAAGTGCACTAAAAACACACCATTCAAGTTCTTAAGTTTAGTTTAGTAGAAAGATTGTTTTACAAAATGTCACCTTCATGAAGCTTCAAGATCTACTGAAGATACGTTAAAGAAATCCTCAGTCTGATGTTGATTTTGGGATTGGGCTGGCCCATACAGTATCTAACTGTCCTCACTTTGCTGTGTTGAGATTACTGGGTGAGAGCAACTACATTTCACAGCTGAAGGTTTTATGTTCTTCTCCCTCGCACGATAACCGAATGAGAATAGCACCACAATTACAGGAGTTTACTTTTCTCACTCACTACTATTTATATATGCATATACTTCTGCATTTTAGGGGGAGAAAAAGTTGGACCGAATTTAATATGGAAAAATGCATGATAATAATGATAACAGTAATAGTTTTCATGGCACTTTTTAATAACTGTGTGGAGCTGAATGGACCTCCCTTCAGAGTGTTGTGCTCTAATAGTTCTATTTAAAGCTCACCGGATGCAATATGAGTGTGTGGAGACAGAAAGAACCAAAACTGTGTGAGAGTAGCTGTCTTGTTATCTTTTTTTTCTTCTTTTCAACATATCTGACATTACTACACTGTAATCTACACACCAATGATTTGTTAGGTTGACATTGATGCTGTTCTGCGTGGTACAGCAACACTAATACTGGCCGTCTATATCCACACAAGATGAATTTGTGCTTGAATCATTTATAACCAAAGTGTCCCATGGAACAGATAGAGCAGGCTGTCCAAACACCACCACTAGCTTAAACCTGCTGCTCTGCTCACAATGCTTTACAATCAAACTGCTATAAGAAAATTGCCAGTCTTGCCTACAGTATCTAAAATATTTGATGAGTAGCTACGTCATTTGCACTGGTAAAACACTCCTTTACTTATTAGTGGGATGCCCTACAGATGATATGAACGCTGAACACTTGTCAAATTAAAAGAGGAAATTCTGGTTTCCACATAATCATTATGCTATCTTTACTGCTGCACCTCCTCCATTCAAAGCTTCATGTTAAGTAGGAGTTGCTATGCTGCTAGGAGCTTAATCATTCAAACGTATGACACTCTGCTTGTATATTTGAGACACATCACATCTGCAATTTACAGCACTGGCCAATGAACAAATTAGCCAGTTGTAGCTGCAGTGATAGTGCAGCACCAAGGTTGGATGTTTCTTTCATATTTTAACAATAACATTCAAAACACACATTGAAAGCAGCCTTTGCCAATAGCTAGTGCAGATGGTCACACATTTAGGTGATCCTCGCACTTGCTGATGCTAATTGCTCCACTTCCTCAAAGTCCCAGTTTTCTGTTACAATCCTAAAAAATGCCCAACAATTTTTTTTTTTGTATTTTGGCACAATCAGTATATAGCACCACCAAAGTTCTGCCAAGCAGTCTGTTTGGAGAAAAATCCTGTATGTTGAAGCATATTCATCCAAACATGAAAGACACACTGGCATTTTAGCACCAGCTGGAGAAATGAGATTATCCTATCAGCAGTGTACAGAGTTTCTAGCCCCGCTATGCTGCAAGTCCCTCTGGAGCTCGATGCTAGAGAGAGCTCTTCGGCAAAGAGAGCAAGCAGAGTTAACCGCCGGGAGATGAAGCACATCCATTCTGGCCTTTCAGAGATACAGTTGTTCAAACTAAATCCCTTTTCACTTTGGTCTTGATGTTGTGAAAAGCTATGGCTTATCATTTGGTAACTCATAGCAGGGGTTTGTTGCATTCCTTTGTTTCCCCTGTTTCTTTTTTCATTTTATCTGTTGTCATCCAATCTTTTATTGCTACTCTTGTGTTGTTGCTGAACTAGACTTTGTGTTTGCAAACACTTTTTGTGCTTTGTTTTAACCTTCTGACCAGATGGGTGGGGTTTAAGACATATAGGGCAGTAGAATAAGAGCTATATGTTACAACCAATTCCGCAAATTGTGTGAAAAACTAGTATGCAATCCTTTGATTTATCTTTCTGGATAGTCCTAATGCAGTAATTCTAACTGGTCTAGTGCTCCAGAGAGATTAAAACAAATGTTAACAGACCCTGTTGTAGTTTAGGTCTGATTATCTGGTATGTTGATGCATTTTCATACTTTTCAAGAAAACCCTATTGTTAGACTCAGGAAAACAACACATTTTGCTCAATTACAACTGTTATCTGTGGAAGGTTATTTTCTGCCACCTGTAACTTTAAAGCACATGTATCTTAAGACTTAACAGTCTTAAGTTCACATAGTAGAAACAATACACAACAAGTGCTCAAAAGACTCACATACTCTCACACACAAACAAAATAGCAAAAGAACTCAAATCATTGGTTTCCTTTTTGTTGTACAGGCTCAAGTACCGTTGGCCTCAGGTGAAGTGAGGCTTTAGAGCAAAGTCCTTTCCTCGTGTAGTTCTACTAATAAACGGCAGTTGAATTCAGCTGGTACTGCACCCTCACTGCCTCTCCACTCTTCAATCTCTCAGCGTAGCAGTCATTAACTGGTGGCAGTCCAGATCCCCTCGAAGCTCTAGTGGGCCTGGCAGCCTCATGCCCGTCTTCTGATCCACACACCAGCACTTTCCCCGCAGTCCGTCACGTGCGGGATGACACTGTGGCCAGAAAAGATATATAATACTCTAGTCACATATAGCAGCTTCTTCAACTACAGGTTCAAATATTAAAGTTGCTGTAATAAATATTTTTGTATTAACAATGGAATAAAGTACTATGAGTAACGTGAACGTTGTTGCTCTTAATAACAAACCCACAGACACTCATCATATGACTCTGCAGTTCTCATCAGCTTCACTGGGCTTTATGGCATTTTATAAATCAGTATTTTGGTTTTACTGTTCACTCTCATGATTCTCATCAGCATATACAATGGTTTTAATAGCCCACTGTACACTACCTGTCCAGCACCAAATGGTATGCTAACAAAGTTGGCTACTAGCTGGTGAACACAGCACAGATGGGGACTTGGACTCAAGTTGATTTCAGTCGCACTCTGCTCTTGCTCAAAGATGTGACACTTGACTTGGACTCTAGCTCAAAGACTAGAAACTTGACTTGGTCTCTACTTTTGCGCAAAGACTTGATACTTGACTTGGACTCCAGCTCAAAGACTTGAGACTTGACTTGGTCTCTACTGTAGCTCAAAGTTTTGAGACTTGACTTAGACTGTAGCTCAAAGACTTGAGACTTGACTTGGTCTCTACTGTAGCTCAAAGACTTGA
>NW_022280068.1:4297242-4343941 GCF_004355925.1 Anarrhichthys ocellatus | reverse complement strand
CACGCACGCACACACATGAATATATGTATAAAAACAGACTACGCCCAGATGACAAGTAATTCAATTATCAGATTTACAGCTGAGAGCATGAGATTCCTTTTGTAAACTTTAAAAATGTAATAAAAAGTTTATAGGGTTATTTTGTACTTTTTCTGGAGTTGATGTACTGTGTCAAGAAGCACCTAATACCAGTTAACAATGTCAGAGCAACCCTGCCATGAAATGATTGCCAGTTGTCCCTCATGATCTGTGCTTTACTTCCCAGTAGGGTTTATCACAGTGCGGTTTTAGTTAAACAGTAAACAGATGCCTGTGATTCTGATACTTTAATCATGTTACACAATCAACATAACTCAGACTCTTGATGACTGGTGCCTTAGCAGAGCTTTCTTTTCTATCTCTCACTCTGTGTCTGCTGCTTTGATTGCATACACAAGTCACAGCAGTCTTATCTGTGTTTTTGTGTTCTCTGATTCTCTCACCCTTATCTGCATAGTTGCCCAATCTTGCAAAGACAGATTAACAAAAAAGTAACTGCATCCAAAAGCTAATTTCATCCATCACAGCAATAAAGTGATTATCGTTAACGGTTTAAGGGAAACCACTTTACACACGCTGTTTAACTCTTGTTCCTGGACAAAAAAAATTACTTTTGTGAGCTTCGAAAAATAAGGACATGGCATTACCGCGACTGTCTGCTTGGAGACACTTTTGTGTTGATCTTGAAGTAGTAAACGACAATGTTTCATCGGCTACAAGGCCTGTTTTGTGTTTTTGCCCACAGATTGCTGGTTTGAAAGGAACTGTTTGAAGTATAAAGATAGCCATGTTTATTTGAATTGGCTTAATAATAGAGACTAACAGATCACCACTGCACATGGCCAAATAGTGGTCTACTCAGTAATTCAATAAAGCTCATAACGAGTGTGTGCTTGAATTCCCACACCTGTTTAGGGTGGAAATCTCCGTTCTTGTCACAGTTGGGTATGGGGATCGTGAAGAGATCATCATGTGTGCGGCTGTTTGACGCCAGTCTGTCCAGCGCTCTCTGTAGCTCAGCACGACATGGAGCCTGTAGGAGAAATCATTTTTCATTTGACATCAGCAGCGTTCCAGATGTAGATTTGTGTGTAGACATTTACAGTGGTGCAAAAAAAAAAAATGGCTGTTTATAAAAGAATGCAAAATTATTATCTCTCTTAAAAATCGACCACTATAAGTTAAGTGAGTGAGTGTCCTCGCGGCCAAAGTGACGTCACTCCATCAGACATGGCCCTTTGCGGGGGTTCAGTGCGGCAGGTTTTCACCTGTCCGTGCACATCAAACATTGTCTTTACGCAGATGGGCAAAGAAAATTGAAAACTTTGAGGAGAATGTTGGTTTGTCTCAAGGAGCAACGAGTATAAAAGATCTAAATGTTTCCTCTTTACGAATCCGCGTCAGTTGATGTCTGTGCAACCGTCCTTGCAGAAAGTGTATATACCAAACTATGTATATAAACTTACTTTTTCACATTCTTATGACAATTTTAGTTACATTTTTATTGATTTAACCAAAATTCTGGCCAGATCTTTAAAAAATTCCAGAAAAATTCAGAGCAGGCCAACTTTAATTTTGCAATCATGATTTATTTATTGAAATCAAAGTCTAAGTGCTTTAGTGAGGCGATAGCGAAACAGAGGTTTTGATTTGACACAAAGAAATTTTCTTACATTGTTCGGGCATGTAGATGTATTTGCAAATAGTGCTAAGAGTGAGCCTCGTTGAATTTACTAGCCAAGTATTGACTCCATGTGAATGGATCATTCTGGCAGATTCTTTTAATCAATCGCCAACAGCATTCCAAGAAAGTCTTTAAAAACATAAAACATTCTACATGTGTGAGACGGTGGTATTCCTGTGCATTCATGCTATACATTTCTGTGGTAAATTAATGTACTAAAATGTGGTACACCCAGCCTGTTACAGTTTAATAGGGATTTTAGGATCCTGCCCTTGCCATGTTGATGTCAATGTGCACCTCTACTTTATTTCGCAAGACTACAATTAAATGTTATGGTCTGTAAATAACTAATTTCTATATTTACAACCTGACAGTTAAGCTTGTGGCTTTGGAACCAAAAAGCCTTAATGTAAAACACCTGCTGGGGCCGAGGCATGTGCTGCAGAGGGGATTGCTTGGGGGGTTTTGTTTTCCGTGAAACTGATAAGATGTCAGAAGGTCGGTTTCTCTCACCAGCGCTGCCTTGGTCTCCTCCCTGGCGGTGTTGCTTCTCTGATTTGTGGATTTTGGAGGATGTCTCGCCAGGGTCTTCTGTATGCAACGCTTGTCCTGTGGACTGCACCGGATATTGCTGTTGTTTGGGTGGTCAGGAATGATCTCATCCTGCCTGTCCATTGCTGAAGGACAAGGAATAATACTTTAGTTCCTTAAATCCAACAAGAAGGATACATCGAGAATTACATAAACAGTTAGTAAAATACATTTGCATTTAATATCACGTTTTAATATGAGCATAATTTAGGGCAGCATCCATTATTTTAATGATTAGCTTGGGTGTCAGAGCAGGAGCTGTTCTGCCTTTCCCCCTTGTCCTTCTACATAACATCCCATACAGCTGAGCGTGAAGAGATGTAGGCTAAAAATAAGGTCAGGTTAACCATCAAGGACACAGAGCCGTATTTCCGCTCTGGGGGGTAATCTGTATCTCGGTTCTTACTCTGGTACTCAACTACCGCACCACAGCTATGCCACGAGCTCAGAGGCTATTTAAACGATAGCTGGAGTGCTGTGGTCCGGCAGGCAGCCAGCTGCTTCCTCAGGAAATGCCCCCCTCCCTTTTCATTCTCCACCCCTCCACAACAAACTTGGTCTTTGCCAGATGGAGGTTGTTAGAGGGTATTTGCACTGTCACGAGTGGGCACAACTGTGTGTGAGGTGGTTGGTGGCCTGGGGGGCACAAGATGGGCAAAATGAAGGATAAAGGTTGTGCGTGCCTCTCTGTGTGCACATGCATGTAGCTTTTCACCTGTGGCTTGTAAAACTTGGCAGAGCTTTCTGCTCATAACCCATGGCATTTTACAGATTGGCACCAGAGTCAAAGCACTGCAGTTTTACCATTTTGAAGCTGTTCACGGTCTGAACCAGATCCGAGCTCTGGTTAATATCCAAGGTCACTGCCAGGCATTCAGTTAATTGCTGTTGGCAAAGAGACAATGAAGGTGGCTCAGTATAGCCTCCTCTATCTTGTGTAATGTGCAGCCTTTTCTCAGGTCTACAATGCATGAAGGACACATACACGCAATCCAAACCAGTAAGCGTTTCTTTGTAGTACTAGAGCGTGAGTTGTTTTGTTGTTTTTTTACAACTTTGCCACAGGAGTTGGAAGGTGACCATGTTTCTCTGAACTTCATAGAGAGTCATCTTGCTTGGCTTGGTTTGTCTGGGGGAGAAGTGTCTCTTGGCTGTTTTTAATCTTTTTGCACTAAAGGCTTGCTCATCAGCATTTTCTTCCCCAAGAACAAACAGGGTTTCAGCTGTTTCCTTTGTTCCAAGTTGTTCGTTCTCCCCTTTTTGCTAGTTCACACTTTTCCGATACCACGCTCTTTCGTAGGGCGAGCCAAAGTGATTTAGAAGTGGGTCAGGGGTGGCATGTCCTGTTTGCTACCACTGCTGTTTTCTATGGAGGAAGTTGCAACTTCTCTGTGTGGTTTCAATTGAGCAGCTCTTGGCTTTTAAAAGTATAATTGTTACGGTGCATTGTCATCCCTAGAGCTGATACACATGTGCACAGCAAACATAAAGACAGATCACGAGTAAACATATAATCATTGTTGCTCAATCAAGTTCATAGTTAAATATTTGTTGTCACATATCAGCTGCCGCACTTGCAAATTTATTCATCACTCAGGCCACCAGCCTTGTGAGCATCATTCATTATGGGATAGAGAGAGCAGATGAACACATTTTCTGGCTCGGGAAACGTCACTTTACAAGTTATTTGCAAATACATAATTTAATCTACATTATTACAAGTCCATGCCAAATCTTCTGTTTACAGTGATATGAGGAATTAAAGGGGTCATCAGATTTCAAATTCCACTGTTTGTGGCTTTAAGGCTGAACTTGTAAACCTCAGAGACAAATATCCTCCTCAAATAAATATTTAGTTTTGCTCAGTAGGATTGGCAGAGTGCTTTCCTATGGTTTATACTTCCACTCGCTCAGATATTGGGTCTTAGTCAAACAAGTCTCCGCTATGTGAGACATTTGTACAAAAGCCTGAGATGCACCCATTTAAAAATAACATTACAAAACAACATCGTCATTTGTGCTTTGTTTAAGATACACTAAGTATTGTTATAGGGTGCAGGTAGATCGATAAGCCTTTACATTTAAGTTTGAAAACAGTAAGAGGAACTGCTGAGTTACAGGGCATAGAGCCTGACTGAAGTATCAGCAAATATATGCTTGTCACAGATACATCTGTATTGACATTTGTTATGGTGTAACAATAAATTGGAGAACGTATGTAAGAATACTGACAGGTATGCTTTCCAACTGTAAAATGTCCCACTCAGTACATATATTGCTCACAATTCTTTAAAAAACTCACATAAAGGATTCCTATAAAAGGAAATTCTTGCTTTTTCTGACCTCTAGTGGTTTAGCGCCACAATTTGCCGCAATGATGTAAGACTGTACTTCAAGGTGTGTCAGTACACGGTGACATCACTCTTGGGTTTGGTTGCAGGTGCATATGTGGTTATAGGTATGGCTCTACAGAATGACATTTTTTCAATCAAGGTTCAAATGTAATAAAAGTTACATTTGATGCAGCCCGAGTGCCATAGCACTTTTCTGACAAAACACGTTGAAAACATTTAAACTTCAGAGTGCAGTAAAGCTACTTTAGTCTAAAATGTCAAAATAGAAAAGAAACAGAAAATAAATTGTAGAGAAATGGTGAAATCAGTGTTGCTGAGATCTTAGAATTAACTTTTACCCTTATATATGCTATTTGTCTTGTGCATTTAATCCATTCCAACTGTTTAGTGCAATGGAGAGCCACTGCTCACTGCCCAGGCGTCAACTCCATTACTGAGGTCTGTGCATTAGCCAGGGTCATTTCTGTTCTGCCGCCTTATTCATTACAGACACAGGGATTAGCCTGATTTTAACAAAATGCAAAACACAACTTGCCTAGTGTGACTTGAAATGGGAATTTCATGTTGTAACTTTCCTTGTCACTAGTTGGAATAAATTATACAATATTGACACAAACTAATCTCCTGAAAAAGTATTACTCTTTGGGGACGCTACTCCAAAAATGTTTTGTAACACTTTGATAAGCGTCTTTTCAGCAGTTTTTGGCAGCAGCTCAAAAGTCACCGAGGCTTACAACCAAAAAACTATTATTTTCTGCCAACACTGGATCCTAGTTTCCAGGCAGGAGATTTCTTTGAATCAGTTAATCATCAGCATTCGTGTCTAGTGCACTTGTGAGAAGACTGTTAAAGACGACCAAAATGTGCTGTAAGAAGGCCAATGGAAATTTTGGAAAAGTGTCATTTGTCAAAGGAAAGATGTGAAATGAAGTTAAATCTATACTTAAATCAACACTGAATCACAAAGGAAACATTTGTGTAACTGAAACCTGCTGCTGCGGCCGTACTGTCTGATGCTGCTTTGGCCACTTACTATTCATCCGATGATGAAACAGACATGTACGAGGTAGGACATGTTTGTGAGTTTGGATTAAAAGAGAGCAGAGCGGTCAGCAGTTTGCTGTCCTGTTTGATTACATCTTCAACACAATCTTTTACATAGAAAATAGCTGTTTGCTGCAATATTAATGCTCTGAATATAGAGAATCTTTAACAGCCCCAATCAAGAGAGAAACAAAATATGAACAAAGGACAGAGCAGAAAGTCTTCCAGATGGATCATCATCAAAATAAATATTCTTTATCCTGACAGAAATCTCTTGGATCAAACATTTCACTGCATGATGGAAAGAAATCACGTTTGGCAAACTGGAGTGCAGTTTGAGGTTTCCCTACATTCACTGCCTCCTCTGAGAGTCATCGTTTTCAGGATGCAATCTTATTTTTCAATTTATATAAACACATGTTCAAAGACATCTGTGTCACTTATCCAACAATATAAACTAAACTGAGGTATTATAGGCATGTGAAACCTCAGTGACGTAACTCCATAGGCAGTTTTCTAGATGTATTTGCGTGCAGATCTGTGAGTAAATTCTGTCATAGCAAGCTGGGGTAATCTTGGCCATCCATCACTTGTTGATGCACTTATACTAGAGAGAAAGCTGCAGCTGCAGTGAATTAGGTCAATCTATTTTGAGTTACATCATGAACTTCATTTTGACTGGATTGCTCTTGTTTTAATATATGCACAGAATCAGGGTCTTGGGTGGAAGTGCCAGGAGAGGAGATGATTAACACTGCAGTATTTCTACAGGCCAGTGAAGGGATGTTATACATGGAATATTCGTAACAGATACAATATTTAATCTTTATAAAAGTTATGGATTAACAGTAATGACCACTGCTCAGAAAGTAGAATGGTCAATAAAATTCACCATTAATCCAGATTTTGACTTGTAGATTACTGCATTGTTTTTATTGAATGAATAGGTTCATGTCTGAAATCTCAGTTTATGAGGATTAACTGTCCTCCTTTGATTAGGCCTGTTTCATGGCAATGTTGGGTTGTTTATGTATCTCTCAACCCCAACACTAGAAGGGGGCTAATCACAGTTAATCCTACACGAGAGCCCCAGCTGTACAAATGTGCTGTACAACCCAAAGAAAGCAAATACACAACATTAAGTGACATCTGCTGAAAGAGGTTTGGGGAAAATCTTGATGTAGCACTCTGCAAATACGTCCACATCTTAAATAAAACTCCCAAAACATACTGAGGAGTCCTCGCTCATAGGAGAGAGGAAAATCGAGGTTAGCATGCTGCTTTCATAAAGACCTGTGTGCGTCATAGTAAACTGGGGCGTAGTTGGACAGAGTCTGGCTCCATCGAGAGCTTCATTCATGCAACTCCTTCGGTGCCTGTAGGTGTAGGACTTTTCATATCTGACATCTGTATCGGTTTGTAAATAATATCCGTTCCACTGTCAGAGGGAAGCATTTGCATACGACACCAAGGCAGACTCTGCAGGAATGCAGTAACAGATGCCAACACACGCATGATGATTTATTCCAAGTATTGAAATAGAGAGGGTTTTCTAAGGATTAGATATTAAGATGCACTAAAGCCTGACTCAGACCTTGTCATAAGATGCAGGGTAATATGTGTTGTTGCTATGGAAATTTGGTTCAAGATTAGCCTTAAGGTTAATACATTTTTGAGAGAAAAATACAGTTTAGAACCAAAGAAAATGGACTAATGGCTCATAACTCTTTCCAGCCTGGTTTCATGAATTACCGTGACTTTGCTACTTCTTTCATTGGTAGTTAGCAGAAAGTCAGCCTTAAAATGAAGTAGCAAAAATATGTCAGTGCAAATCTTTGTGATACAAGTGTTATGTTGCATTATGTTGATGCGGAGCTGTAACTATTAGCCCAAACACCCTAAATTCCCTTTAATGGGCTGCTGAGATCTGCCTCTATCCTAGGGTCCTATTTATCATGAATTCTCTTGGATTTTCAAAACCCTCTTCTATTTTTATCTAGCATGTTCACTGTTGCTAGGAGTGGGGCAGTGTCAGACATGTATTCAGGAGATGCACCCCCTTGTTTAATAATGCATAAGTACGGTCAATGCGCCACAAAGGAAATCTCCTGCTTGCGACTGGAGCTCGCCTCTCCCCCACGCCTTTCTGATTGTCTCTCTGCTGCCATGGTTTACATAGAACATTCTTATACAGCGGTTCTGAGCTGCTGCCCAGAAGAATTGATTTACAGTGAGATTTATTGGACAGCACCTTCCCCACTTTGTTATGACAGAATCCAGGGGTGAGAAGGAGTGTGGAGGTAAACAAAACTCAGCACTCAGATTGCAGAACACCAAAAACAAAATTTATGAACTTTCCAAAAATCTTCCATCTACTGCCGTCCATCCCCTGAGAAGGGACCCGAGACTCCCCCCAGTGCACGATAACCCAATTCTGGGCCAGCGGATCGGACAACACACCGTCAAAGAGCAGAGATAATGAATATTCTGAAAGATAAACTGATATGACTGGACAGAGCCAGGCCAAGCTAAGACAGCCCTCCGTTTGTATCGTGCTGTGAAAAGCTTTCCTCTTCTTTCTGATTCCATTTAGTCATGCTATGTGCCTGCCTAACCTATGCTGGCCCTCCACAGAGAGCAGAAGGCTCTCATTTCAGCTCTGGCAGCAAGAGTGCCGATGAGCTCATCCTCTTGAAGGAGCTTGACGTGGTGGGCGATGCGCTCGAAGGCTTGTTGGGGTGGGGGTGGGAAGGGGGGTCCAGGGGAAGCAGATGGTGCAATGAAGATGAGAGTCCTGGGAGTTTTATATAAGTTTATCCAAATCTTTGTTGTTAGATAGCCAACTGCCATCAACAGTAACTATCTGGGAGCCTGGGCTCAGTGGGGCCTGTTAGTTGATAATCTGAAACAAATGCAAAAACCAACTTGTTTGCGACACACATAACAATTGTCTCATATGGCATAATGGAAATCAACACCACTCCCTTTGTGGAGAGCAGAGGAAGACAAACAAGAAGTTAACGTCAAAGCAGTGAACTGGAACTGGATCTTCAGATAAGACATCCAGCATTAGACATCCCACTGTGTGAAAGTGGAAACAGACTTTGTTCTTTGCAAGAGGAATGCAACAATAAAGAGGAGAATAAGAACCCACACTAAAAGAGTGTGATAGAGACATCAGCAGTAGAAGAAGAGTACGACATCTGCAGCAGCAGGAGGAGGAATGGGGGCGTCCATGAAAGAGCACCAAGTGAATTACTGAGAGCTCTAATAGCCCCAGGCTGGCCACACTCCATTACAGTCATTTCATACAGAAGCTTTTATTACCTCCTCCCATTACAAACACACACACATATTCACTTCCCCACACACACTCAGACTCTCACATTCCCAGTACCACCACAATGCATTTCAATTCACTGCCTGCACTACACGACTACCTGCAGGATCTCAGTTTAACATTGGCGTGATGAGGTAATTGCACACCCAAGGTTTTCTGGGAAAGGACATTTCTAGTGTGGCTATTCCCTCACTAAAACAAACAACTAACCTGTACGCTAAACAGTTATAAAGAGTGCAGACACATGCAGCAGATACATACAGTAGGAAGAGTCCTCATGCACACTAGTATGCACACACGTCCACCTCAGCTCAGCGCTCTCCTCTCTGAAGCCTGCTCTGCGTCTTACATCAGAGCCCCTTTCACAGCGAGCGGCCGCAAGACAGCAGAGGGACTGTGTGCGCTCTCCCATCAGGCCATGCGTGAGGAGCTGGTGTGTGTCCACCCTCTGGTTCAGGGCTTAGCCGAGATTAGGGTAAACAAGCAGCACATTGTCACCCCCCCAGCCCTAACTCTGACCCTGCATAAGGTAAGGCCCAGGGAGCGGAGACAGAAAAAATATTCTGATCTGCTCGGGTCCACAGAGCGAGAGGAACACAGAGATGCCAGTCCAGGTTTGGAGAGACCTGGTCACCATACTATGAGAGCATCTTGACATACTAATCTGCAGATTAAAAATCTGGTGTAAATGCTTTGGTGCTGTGAGCTTAATTAGAATTGACAATTACTAAAAGGAAAAAAAAGTGCCCAGTGTAAAGAAGTTCACACACAGACTCTGACCCCTTCGCTCTCACCTGAGTTGTCCTCCACCTCTCTCTCATCAGTGCACACCCCCTGGCCGTGCATCAGTGAGTGCAGTGGCCTCTCTACGCCACGTGGCGGGAAGCAGCGGAGGCCCGTGCCACAACGGGGCGAGTAGACACCACAGTGAGCCCCTTTTGGCAGGGCGCAGGTGGGGCAACAGCCACAGCCGGGCTCCCGCACAGTCTCCTCACAGCCATCCGGCAGACGACAGCTGGCTAACCTCTCCTCGGAGCACACCGGGCAACGGATGGCTTGGTCCGACAAGCACAGTGCCACCAGCGACAGGGCACCAAATGCCCAAAGGCCCCAGCAGGACGGAGCTACTGCCACGCCACCTCCACGCACCATGGCAGCCCCGGCACCTGCACGCAGTCCTTCGCCCGCGTATATGCTCCCCTTGGCTTCCCTCTCCTCTGAGTGTTGTGCAGCTTTTGATCACTTTCTACTTCAACAGCAGATTTTAGACCTGCAAGGGAGGTTTGAGGTTTGTCCAGGATAGTCTTTGATATTTTCAGCTGGTTAGTGTTTCAGTTGCAGAGATACAAAGCCTCTGCTGTATTGCCTCTCTGTTCCTCTGATTCAATTTCACAGCGCAGAAATTGGAGCCTGCTCTTGATCTGCTCGGCTGGCGAATGTAGTGGTGATAAGAACTAGTTTTTGTTATGTTGAAATGAACAGTTGCAGGAAGGATATCCACCACTGTGTTCAGGTGTGTCTTGCTCTCTCTTCGAGTTTGAGTCCGGAGGCTCGCCCGCCCTCTAAATGAAACACCAAAAAATCTGGTCTACAAGTGTCCAAATGCAAAGCAGGTCATCAAAAGGCAGCGTTTTAAGTAACAGCTGCAGTTTCCTCCTCTTGCCGGTGTGCAGTGTAAAGGACTCGCTCCTGAGAATGGCTCAACACGAGTGGCTCTCCTTGGACTTTATACTGGTCCATGGACACGCCTCTTTCTCCAGTGAGAGAGGAGCTGAAAAGCACAGCAGAGAAAAGCCAAGCCAAAGCTCTCTCCCTCTGTCTTACTCTCTAGCTCGCTTAGACAGACACACAAGCTTATATACACACTCTCTCACTTGTCCTTTCTCAATCCTGAGTGCACGCAGGGAGACAAAACAGCTGAATCGCCCGCTCACTTGTTCACACACTGATTACACTACGTCCTCTCTCTCCACCCTCCTATTATTGTTCTCGTCAGTCATACATGTCTGACTTATTTCATGTCACAATTACTCGGATATATTGATTTGATGAAACATTTGGGTCCATAAAAAACAAAGAACATGTCGAGGTGTTAACCCCCGTATGCCCAACACACACACACACACAGGCACGTGTGTGCCTCTGGGGTCGAATCATTGTTTAAACAACAAAGCAGCCTCATGCCTGCCCCCTCAACAAGGTCTCAGTGTGTGTTTATGTGTGTGATTGCATACGTGTGCGTCCAGTGGTCAGTCCAGTCTATGCTGTTGCCCCCCCTCATCATGTCCTCCCCCAAATCTCTCTCTTGCTACTAACTGGAATGGGCAGCTATAAAAGGCAAAAGGACAGTCTAACCCCCCCCTCCTTGCTGCCGCCCTACCCCCACAGGTCCTAAAAAAGCCTCCAACCAGTGAGATTGCAAGGTAAGTTTTAACAACGCTGCAAACCGGGGCAGTTTATTATATATGTGTTTCCGATCATGAAAGAGTATGTAAATCAGTGTGTTACTTTGTTCTTGTTTGCCCGTGTGTGCAGATATGCCCCTACACCCAGCTTTTAAGGTTTTGAATCATGGCTTTTATTGGTCGACGTCTCTTTTTTTCCCCTGTGTTCCTTTGCCTCCGTTTTGCCATGGAAACCCAGCATGTATTGTAATGCCTTTGTGAGTGTGCTTTCTTTCAGCTTTTTTCTTCCGTCTGGTAGCTGGTTGCCATAGGCGGACCATGGGCCGCAGCCAAGCCTTACAAGGCCGTTCACCACTCAGGTGGGTGCTGCAGTGGGTGTTTGTTTGTTACACTGCTCCCAGATTCCTCATCTGTCCCTTGGTAAATTATCAGGAATTAGTCAAGATCCTCGCTGTGATTCAGCCACTTTCTGAATTGCAAGTCAAATATTTGAGAAGAAAAACTACATCTGGTCAACATAAAGTAAATAGCTTGACAGAATGTAATAACAATGTACTAAAACAGTTGGTAGTTAGAAGAGCGGCTCTCTGGTCCTGGAGCTCATAAGAGAGCCAGCAGTTTCATTATGTGTCATTTATGAGGTGTTTTACTGTGTGTGTGAGTGTGTGTGTGTGTGTGTGTGTGTGTGCGTGTGTGCGTGCGTGCGTGTGCGTGTGTTTATGTGCGTGTGCGGGTGGGTGTGTGTGTGTTTGTGTGTTTTTCAAGGATTTATCATTGTCGTTTTACAATACAACATTGCACAATGAAATGTAGTCTGGGGCATTCAGGGTGATTACTCAGAGCTTAGCCATGCTGTAGGTGTTTAATGTGTGCCAATGAGCTGTATTTTATTGTGTGTCTGTAGTTTGTAAATTGTAAATTGCTGAAACAAACTAACAGAACTAAGATAGATGTGAATAAATGTTTGGGTGTTATTTCCGGGCTGTATTTGCCTGTATTAGATTGCCAAAGTATAGAGAGATGATATGAAATAAGGGGAAAGAGAGATGGGGAATGCATGCTATGAAAGTTGAGCAGTGGTGCATGAAGCAAAAAAAGTTTGACTTCGCAGTATAGAATTCAGAGGAAAATACTTGGATCTTCTTGCAATCTTCCGTATTATGTGGTTTATAGAATAAGTGCAAGCACACAAAGGTAAACACGCAAGGATTTGAAACGAAATTTGTAATTCCACGTTTTAACCACTATGTTACATTTGCTTCAAAGCCTGGCACTTGTGCTCGAGTATAAAATTGTCCGGATCTTCCTGTGCGTTTCTTTTAACCCAAACTCCCAGCCCTCGGTCCAGCCTCGGTCTCTGCCTCATACACATGAACAGCTATTAGTGCATTTGACAACTTTTAGGACATATTGATTTAAACCAGGGCTATTCATGCATTTGTTCTGGGAAGTTGATGTACCTCAAAAAACAGAGAAAAAGATCCACTGATTCACAGACGTCTCTTTCCCAATGTAAGTCTATGGGGAAAGTTAGTTTGGCGCTCTTCCAGTGCCCCATCATCCAATACTCAATAGCTCAGATAGTGTGATGTTATTTTGTTATTTTAAGAGATGAGTTCCTCAGTTGATTTATTTTTAACTTAAAATGATGCCTAAAGTTTGGGCCTAGTTGAAGTAAAAATATTTTTTGTACGCTACATTCTTACATTGCTCTCATTTGGCAGATGCTCTTTTCCAAAGTAACCTAAGTACATTAAACTCAACAGGAACAAGAGATAAAAATATGTTCAAATAGCTACAGTACAAGTACTTATAGGGTCTTTTAAAAAGTGTCTACAGTCTTATGTGATTGATTGGGGAGAGAAAAGTTCGAATGAAAAGTAGTGTTGTAGTTTGGCCACCAGATGGAGTGGTAGCTCCTTAAATGGTCAGGAACCATGTGGACCGCCTGAATCGATACAGAACCCATAATCAGGTCTTTGTTTCACTCATAAACGCACAGTTTTATAGACTCTACTTGTTAAGGTTTAGTGAAGGAGTGTTTGTGTTACGATCATGGAACCGGTAAGGACGAGTAATCTAAATCAGTGGTGTTGCTACTCTGCTGTGTGAACATGCTCTGGTCTTTGTTGCTCAACCTTGTTCAAAACATGTTCCTGTTCCTTTAAGGGATCTCTCCTACTTCACCGTAGTGACGTTGCGCGCAGTATATTCCATATTCAGAGAAAGTCCAGTGGCGGAGTGTGGAATCTCCTACTGCCATAGCAGTCTCCTCCAGGTGCTGAGCAAAAAGCAGGTCAGATCATTTCATCTTTACTCCAATCTTTGCTACGTCCAACAAACTATAAAACACAAAAAGTGCCGTGGCATTAATTGTCACGTTTTGACATGCGCTTCTCAATTCCATTTAATTTTGAGCGTGTGAGAAAGTTTGTTATTGCTGTATTTTCCTCACTGAATGTGATGTAAGAGTAGTTGCAGCTCTCTAAATGATAAAAAAAAAAACTGTTCTACATAACTAGGCAGGTTTTATTCTAATTATGGTTACACTTGTAATATACATTGTAAAAGTAGTGCTCTGGGAATTTTGATTAGTTCAATGAAAAGTGATATGGTGTCTCTAAAGCGCATCTGTATTTTTTATTTCCAAATTAACTTTCAAACTTTGGCTAAGAGTGTTGGGAGACTCACTGGCTGTTGGTGGTGAAAGCGCTTTTACACTTGCTCCTATGTACAGACCTGGCAGGAAGTGCATGTGCAGTGAACATCATCTCTTTCTCATAAGGCTAAATGTAGTGACAGGGTTGAGCAATCAACCGTGGGCTTTTACCAACATCTTTTTTTAATAAACTTCATTTTATGCTGTCACACCAACAGGAACAGTGAGATGCACATGTTGCTTCTATTTCTTCACCTGCTTTTTCGAAATAGTAAGGGAGGCTTTTAATAGTGTCGAAAACCTTAAGAAAGGTATATTCGTGTCAATGTGTCAATATAAAAGGCCACACTTTGAATATATGCAGCAAATGTCATTTTTATAATGTGCTAGATGTTCTCTCTCCGTATTACTGTGTAAACTTAGATCTAGTTCTGAAAACACTATAAGAAGTAATGTGGCTTGACCTGATTACATTCATTTGGATTCCAAACTGTCTCTTATTGATGAATATTGTAATTCCTCTCCACAGAACATTTTTTATCATGAACACAGACAAAGATCCTGAATTTACCGCCCCAGAGGGAAACGGGATGGGTGAGTGTCTGATTCCTTGTCTTTAGTGTGAAAGTGTACGTGATCAGGCTGCACACGTTTCTCCACAGCTGCCACCATCCTGCTTACCGCACTGCCTCAGCACACATGACTGAAAAGTATTGAAAGCTGAAGCTGGATGTGTGCAGGCTGCATTTGATAACAGACCATACGTTTTCTGTGTTCCTGAACATTTATTGTCTGTGAAGGGATTTTAATATTCCATTATTCTAACAGATCGCTGTGGCTTACTGGTTTGAAGTTCTCCAAATGAAACAAAAAGTAACACAGAGTATTTGCACATGCACAACGTGTCACTTTTTCAGACGTTTGCAGTGATGTTGCAGATGTGAAGCCACAGGAGGAGGAAGAAGAGAGGGAAGATAATTCATTCAGTGAGAATGGAATGCAGTGTGCTGAAGGTGTGACGGCTTCACGTATGTACACCCCCCCAACACACACACACACACACACAATTGACATCTTTCCATTACGCTTTGCATTTTAGCCATCGAGCTCACACCGTCCATCAGCTTGCACTTGCTTTGTTGTCCACTGACATTACGAAGCGTTGGAAAAAGTTTGAGGTATGAACCGCTACAAACCCTGTGAATTAATACAATGAAGCACTGCTGTTTGGAAACACATTTTAGTAGTAAAAGTCTAGCAAAGTAACTAAACAAATGATCTCGTTTCTATCATTTCTATGTTTACCTGAAGGCTTGTAATAGTTTCGTATCTCAAAGTGTGATAGAATTTTCTAAACCCATAGAAACAAGGGGGAGTTTTATCCTTTCACTTCAGTTAAAATAATAATATTTTTTAAATGTAATTAAATATGATCAACTAGTGACAGATTACATATGATGGACAAGTGCATGAAGTAAGAGCCATTTGTATGTCCTCCAACGGATTAGAAGGAAAGGCATCATGAAGGTCTTCTAGTTATCCTGGGGTAGAGTTAAACGCTCCTGCACTGGAGCTCATCATTAGGTTTTATTCAATGCAAATTAATGAGAAAATCATTCTCAGAATTTGATTCAATCTGCTTTGAACACTGTTCGGGAAGATCCAGAGCATGAACATGAGAAACATGTGGGCTAGATCAACCCGTCTGGTTTTGTTGCTCATTGCAGTGTCATGTATTGTCCGATGAAACTTACATCTTAATTCATCTTAATTCATCTTAAATGTGACATGTTAACATGGTCAGATATTATGGGTATTTCTTCATCAGCAGTTTACACTCACACCGGGCAGAAACATATTTACACACACACACACACACACAATATTTTGAGTGTGGAAATGATGTCACTCAGACTTGTGGCCTTAGCGTCTCCTTTGTCACAAAAATAACGTGGTGTTACAGACAGCTCTCCTATTTTTTTCTGACTGTCACCCATCTGCTCCACTGGGTGCACTTCCTAAAGCCCTGCTCTGCATCTGATGAGTAGCCTGCGGTTCACTCTCTGAGACCCTGGACTCTATATCGGGCCTCTCGGAGCTCTGCATGTGCAAAGTTTCCATAGCACCTCTGAGCGCTTTCCACAATACAAGGCGCCGCTCTTCAGCTCATCACCAGTCGCCGCCAAGACCACAGTGTGGTTTCTGGATGGAACTGAGTACATTGACACTAAGCAAGTGTTTGGGTGAGAGGTCCTGCAAACCAGGCCTCGGGACTGTGCGTGTCAACAGCTGTGGGGTTGAGAAATTGAAATACAGTTGGGCGGATCCTGTAAGGTGTGGAAGTTTGACCTCCAGTGGGTAAGGACTTGTGGCTAAGATAAAATGGTCAAGAAAAAATAACAGGAAAAACTTGTATGTGCTAGAATTGGACTAGAATTACAGCAGTGCACTGCTGGCTGTGGCGCAGATTAATGTTTTTCAGCGTCAGGGATACAGGCAAACAATCAATCTGAAATCTCTTTTTAAAAGCAGATGAGGAATTCGTGGTGTCTGTGTGAGGCGCCTGCTCTCTTTCTCTCCTGCCCTGGTTCTAGTTTCTGTGTATTCAGAGGAAATGCCTTCCCCCTTATCTCGTGTACACATCATCTGAATCTCTTTGTGACACTTCACATAAGCCCAAATTAAGATACCCACACATTGGAGATGAGCTAGTACTAATATGAAACTATCAGCTATAAATACAAATGTAGAAGTAAAGATGTGACAGCGTTTTACATTCTGGTTGGAGTGGAGTCTCATCAAGCTTATTTAGTGCCTTATTTGGAAATGAGAACAAACATCAACTGTTGTATATGGACTACACATCACTTCACATGTCTTATCTCTACCTTATCACATTTCAGTCACTGCATGTGTGTTTGCATCCGATGTCACTCCAAATATATTCTCCCTTGCTTCCTCCTTGCTTAGATGTGATAAAGATTGAGGCAGAAGAGATGGAAGATGACGAGCAGTACCCTCAGGCTGAAAAAGAAAGAGAGATATCGCTAAAAGAGGAAATGGAGGGGGCCAGTGAGGACGGGACGGAGGAAGGATTCGATGAGGAGGACGATGATGAAGAGAGGGACGGGGAGGGTTATGAAGAGGGAGATACCCTGAATGAGCCACAGGACCTGTCGCTGGTGGACTACTCGCGTTACGACAGCGCAGCCCTGCCAGACGCCCACGCAGGAGCAGCGGCTGGTGCAGAAGGGACCTACGTGCCTGGAGCCGTGGCCCCTCGCATCCAGACGACAGGCAAGCTCAACTGTGACATCTGTGGCCTGTCCTGCGTCAGCATCAACGTACTGCTGGTGCACAAACGCAGCCACACGGGTAAAGCACAGGAACACAGCCTAAAGCACCTGACCTCAAACACAACAGTTGCGCAATCGTCTCTCTGTTGATAGCACTAGTAGATACCGCCTTGCATTGCCTAGGTCAAGATGTTTGATCGCGTAACTACGATTAAGAACGCACAAGTCTGCATCATACATGACGCACGTGTCCTAACCAGTGCTGCAGTGACAGCAGGAGGTTGTGAAATATCCTCTGTTGTTGTTTAAATATGAAGCACATGCAGTAACTTTGTGATTTGTGTGTAAACAGATAGGTTAACATAACATAGTACATCTACAGTCATTATTTTGCCCTGAATTATGCAATGCCTGTAATTAATGAACTCGCTAGTATATGTGGTGCATGCTTTTTGTCTATCCACATGTTGTAATACTTATCACTGTGCAGAGTGGTTGTCAGCCACATGAACACACGTCGTCTATTAACACACACTCATCATTTTACTGATGAGTACAGTTGACTAGTAGAAAAATGCTGACTTCAGATGGAACTCATGAGGATGTGTTTTTGACACAGGGAGTGAGGTGCACAATATTCTTGGCATTTGCGTGGTTTGAGTCGTGAGAACATTTGTTTCTAGGTTTCTGGCAATCTAAGTGGATGTTGCCTTGTTCCCTTTTCAAAGATGGTGAATGATTTCGTGTTTTTTGCAATCCACTGTAATACTAGGGACAAGAAGAGTGTCGTTCAACATTAGTAAATCATAAAAAAACCTGTTTTTTTATTTTTTAAGATATGAATATCAGAGTATCAAAAGATTTTCACTTAATAAGTTTTGAACAGGCTTGTTTTTCATGGTGTGTTTTTCTTCCTCACCTAGGTGAGAGGCCATTCCACTGCACTCAGTGCGGGGCCTCCTTCACCCAGAAGGGAAACCTGCTGCGCCACATCAAACTGCACTCCGGGGAGAAGCCTTTCAAATGCCCCATGTGCAGCTACGCCTGCCGTCGACGTGATGCTCTGAGCGGGCACCTGCGCACCCATTCTGGTACCAGCCAGCCACATACTAACTCACATGTAAAGCTGATATGCACTGATACTGTATGCACCTGTGCACAGTGTCACGTTGGTTGGTTTGTCACTCCTTGGTGTTGGTTTCTCACTCCTTTTGAATCACATGAGGTCTGCTGAGCCTGCATTGCTCTTCCAGTAACAACCTGCCATGTACTCTCATACGGTTACGCTCATCACATATGACGTCTTACTCATTTACCTCTGGAAACTTACTCATTCACTTTCAGTTCACGTGTTTTACCTGCACACACGCTGCACAGTCTCTGAATGTGCTCATCATCAGTTTTATGTGAAACCGCGTACTTAAGGAAATAATACTTGCTGTAACATTTAGACGGTGTTGATGTTTCATGTGTTGGTGATTAACTGAAACTCCTGCTCACAGTGGAGAAACCCTTCAAGTGCAACCACTGCAGTCGCAGCTATAAGCAGCGCAGCTCCCTCGAGGAGCACAGAGAGAGGTGCCATGTGTACATTCAGAGCAAAGGCCCCGCTGAGAGAGGTGAGCACGCAGTACGAACTCAGCCACTTTCTGACACTCGCTGCATCGGGCAACATCTTTGAAACTCCTACATGTCTTCACAGGACACACAAAGACACACTTCACATATGCACACATAACTGCTAATGTAATCTGGCCACTGCACAGTTTACATAAGCTCATTTGCACATATGGAGCGCACAATTCTAGCAGATCCTATTTTTATAGCCTCGTTAAATTAATGAGCTTATGACTGTTACCCCATCATTACAGCTAAATAGGTTATGGCTGCTGTGGTTTGGAGGCACAGCATATGAAGACCGCTTCTAATGTCTGGAGGGGAAGCCAAATATGTAGGGCAAATGTTTCAACCCAGCCGCTCAACACACGCACACCAACCCTCTAAATTAAATTTATTCAACTGTTATTTAACCAAATAATATCCACTGATAAAAATCTATCTGGCCAGGAAGGCAGCAAAGGTAAATATTGATTTCATGCATACAATACAATACAATACAGAGTAAACAAATGAAGTCCACGCATCAACAGAAGAGGTTAAATTGACACTATGTACATAACCTCTCCCCCAAAAATGCCTCTACGTACAGGACAGTTGCACGGTTGCAACACACGAAACTCTGCTTCTGTGGTCACCAAATGTCGTAAGCTTATGCCTGATAGTGCCATAGTGGTGAGGAAGTACATCCTCATCCTGTGGTCTCCTCTCCTGCACTTGTGAAGTAAAAACCCACCAGGAAGTTAAGTCAAAGGAGCTTCTGATCTCAAATATTAATTTGAGATCAGTTCCTCCCAGTGTGACTCAGCTTCGAGCAGCTGGTGTGTCTTGCAGGGTATTTTTTTTTTTTTTACTTCACTTTACAACCTCAAAAGCTTTGACAGGTGGACAGTTGCAGCTCAGTGCACTGCCTTTACTTTTGATCGAGAAGAGGTTCTCATTTCTGTGTTGCACTTACTCTCTCACTCTCTTCCTGTCAAGCAGAGGACAGCCAGACATCCAGGACTCAAATGGGCACTGAGCGCGCTCTGCTGCTCGACAGGCTCGCCAGCAACGTAGCCAAACGGAAGAGCTCAATGCCACAGAAGTTCACCGGTAAGAGCAGCTGAACACACAGACACGCAGGGGCCGAGTAGAGGCAATGACCTCAAGCAGATTAAAGAGTGTTGTAGTTTTAACATGATTTAAGATTAAAACAAAAGATTATGAATGCCTACATTTTCTAAGTTTGATTGATATGTTCATCTACCTATTTGCTAATTCATATTTTTATGTTAATGCATATTTGTTTACTGACTTCTGTATTTTTAAACTTTATCATCTTGTGCAGCTATAAGATGCTGTGGTCTTTTTGACATTTTTACATTGTTTGTGCTTTTTGCTATGCATTTATGCTTTGTAGATGATTTCAAGTTGTCTGTATAAGCTACTTGTTTGTCTGTCTGTTTGTCTTTGCTGGCCTCCATCTCTTGGAACAGGAATTGAGGGCAGAATACCTGCCTCATACCTGCACACACAACAGAGTGGCCGCCACTGTCCTAAATTCTCTGCGAGAAATGTGCCGTAGGTGGGTATTGGTAACCATGCATGGTTAAATGAATGGCTACATGTTTAAAAAAAAAGAGAGAGAGAGACAGAGATAGAAACATGCACTTGCAACTTGTAAAATATGTAATTACTCACTTTGTAGGTTTTGATTCAAACTCAGATGCTTTTTCTGAGGGATGAATGATCTAAAGATATGAGTTTAAGTGAATAGCTGACCTTGGGATCCTACACACACACACACACAATGATTTTGAGTTCGCTCTTAAGCTTGAACATTGGGTTGTAGTTTCATAAATCATACCTCAAGCTGCTCACAAAAAGCGAAAAAAAACTCCTACATGTCTCTATCAGGTTGACAAATGAAGTGAGATCTTTCAATATGACAACCACAGGGGGGAAAAGAGAAGTAATGTCTGCAACCACAGAGAGAGAGAGAAAGAGAGAGAGAGAACAGGCGGGAGGCGAGAAACGTGAGCAGGTGCTTCTCTGCCTATTCTTTGTGGTACAGCTGCACTAGAGGCCTTCGTCTGCGTCGCCTGCTTCCTCTCAGCCCTCTGTCCTCTCATGCCGCCAAGCTCAACTGCTGGCTCAGGGTCCTCTCATGCTTTAAAGCTTCTTCTGTCCTGGGATCCGGGCATGTTCCAGGTTTCCTTTGTGTTTAGCTGTGGATGCACATTGTTCTAATTGTCCTTAGTCAACACCAAAGTGACGACCCCTTAGAGTCCTATAAGGATCTTTAGTAGATCTTTCCCCATCTGTAAGCAATAACTGTTTTAACTGCTGCTTGTGCTATTTCTCTGGGTCTGCTGTTGGATGAACTATGTGAAACGTCTTCCTGCGGAGTCTTCAGTGCTCTTTTTTCTCATGCTGCCGGTCTAGGCGACAATGGTGTCTGCCTGGACCTGAGCTTTAACAGGGAGCTGGTCTACCGAACTGACGTCAAGGATCCTACGCCAGGCTCCCCAGGGCCCGACACCCACCAAAAACCCACAAGGCCAGACAGTAACCCAGCTCCCTCCCGTAGGCCCTACCCCATCCAGTTGGGTCGCAGCGACATCAGCCCCATGGGTCTCACTAACGGCCACAAGATGGGCATGCCGGTTCTTGGCCACCCCCACGCCACCCAGCCACCCCTCGGCGTGGACTCGTTCCACACTGACGGCTCCCAGATGTCCCAGCCTGTAATGTACAGCTTAGGGCACCTGCTGGGGGGGCTGAATCATCAGAACGGCATCCCTCACCCACACGCCCAGTCCATCCCCTTGTCGCCACTGGAGGCTTTACGGGTGGTGCGGGTAGACGGGGAGGGCGGAGCACTGCCCGGGGCGGTGTACCCCTGTGGCCACTGCAGGGTGATCTTCCTGGACTATGTCATGTTCACCATCCACATGGGGTGCCACGGCTTCCGCGACCCGCTTGAGTGCAACGTGTGCGGCCACCGCAGTCGGGACCGTTACGAGTTCTCGTCCCACATAGCCCGCGGCGAGCACCGCCTAGAACTGAAGTAGCTTTCATCCATGCAGACATTCATGCTTTCACACACACATACACTCACACACACACACACACACACGCATATGCTCCGATAGATAACACTGTATAAGAACACACAGATTTACTCATATAAGTAGCTGGTAGTATCAGAAATGAAAGCATGAAGTAGTAGTCTTTTATGTGTGTGTGTGTGTGTGTGTGTGTCTGCGTGTGTGTGTGTGTGTGTGTGTGTGAGTGTGTGTGAGTGCATGTGTGTGTGTGTCTGTGCGTGTGTGTGTGTGTGTGTGTCTGTGTGTGTGCGTGCGTATTGAGAGAGACGTTATAGGAGTGCGGCAGGTGTCAGTGTTCTTAGTCATACTGTACTCATCTGAAAAGATGGCCTGTAAAGTGTCTATGCAGGAGTAATTCTACTTCCTTTTCATACGTTACATTAGTACATAATGATCACTGCTGTAGCCACTGTTTATATGATATAGTCAGCCATATATACATTCAAATGTTCAACAAGATAGCAAAAATGAATGAATTTATTGTGTATTTGCTGTCGTTCTTTTACTGTTATATGTGTAAAGATGTAAAAATAAAAGATAATCACTCCTTTTCCTTCATAACACATAGACCTGCAACTTGTTGAGAGAAGTTTATCTTCTCTTAAAAGCACTTGCCAATTCAAGACTGCAGAAAAAAAAAATCCTATTATCTAGAAGGTCACATGTCTCCTTTTAGGCTGTGGTTTGAGAGAAGTGCAGTTCACAGCTTCAAAAGACATCCCTTCGCTCTGCACCATGTGTTGGTTTCTCACAATATTATACACTCAAAGTTAGAAAGGGCTCACAGAGAGTTATTGTCGCACGAAATAGAGGTGTATATATTTAGAACTTAGAAAGTATCAGGGGTATAAATGAAAGTTGAGGTAGGTCTAAATTAAATGTCAAGTGCTGTTGAACACCTAAAGATTTCTCTGAAAGCATATTAAAGATTTTACATTAAATCAGGAACAACGAATATGAGCCACTGCAGTATATACAATTGGTATTATCTGAAAAAAACGATCAAATGAGGGTAAAATAGCAAATGACTCTTGTCTTGTGATGTGGGATTGTCAATCGACATCACCGTTTCTTTCTTCCCACCCGGATGGTGAAGAAATGAATGGCAGTGGATCACAAATCTCTTCACACCAGCCCCCATCTGCTGGGAGAAGTGTGGTACTGCATGACAGTGACTTACTTTTGATGTGTTCTCCTTATCACTCCAGAGCAGTGGGTCCCCTATTATCCACTTGGGGCCCTTTAAAATGGTGCAGGGGGCTCCCAAACTAAACAAAGAATAGCGCAATGCATCTATTATTTCTTTAACTTGAAGAAAACTCCATGAGAGAATTATTGTAATCAATAGTTTCACTCTTCCCACTAACTCTCACTTCACCCACAGAACAGGTGGTAGTAAGTGATGTCTGCCAGTAAAACTCCACACATGGGAATTTATATGTGTGTGATGGAAAAATGTAGCTTCAAATGGAGGGTATGTGGTCATTTTTGATATGACAGACTTCAGGAACCTCCGTTCACAGCTGTTATTGGAAGAAGTTTAGGTGAACACACAAAATGGGTTCTGACATAGCAACTAAGTCAGTGCATGGGGCCGTGTGTGGATGCACTACGCCCACATGACGCGCAGGGACTCGGTCACGCCTTGCTGCCTTTCAACCAGAACAGGGTGTTAGCTTCATCCAGCTGCCACCCCGCTATCTGTCCTCTCCATCAGTGCCAGTTCCCTTTTCTCTCTTTGGGTTTGATGAGAAGTGACACTTGTGAGGCAAACTGTCATGACAGCTTCATGTCCATACGTTAGATTAAAAAGCCCAGTCATCCATCTAAAAAATGTCCAGGCTGCTTCTCTTTTTTTTTCTAAAGGTTGACTTCAGGGTAATTTTCTTCTGAGTAGTTTGTTGAGTAAGAGTGCAGAAGTTTAAAGCTACAATGGAAGTCAGGCAAGTTTGTGCTAATGTAGGAGGATAAGAAAAAACAACCTAAGGACTCATATAGGATATTTTTTTGACACATCACTCCTGAACAAAAAAGAACAAAAGATAAGAAAAGGGGAATTGCACTATGTTCAGACAGCCCTGCTTTTGCCCAAACTGTGTGTGTTTCTGGAGTCCCATATCCACCATAAAACTGGCCTGTCAGACAGAGTTTACTCAGCCAGTCGAGACAAAAGTCATAAAGCAGTCCAGTCAAAACGAGAGGCTTCTAGTGACATCTGCTGACTGAATTATAGAAGTCAACTTATTAGCCAACAATCTGAATGAGATCCATGCTGATGTGGTTTAACTGGAACAACAACACACTGTACACTGACCTTAAGAGCAACCAAGGAATCAAATAAAGTTTGAGTCATGAAACCTCAGTAGGCTACGGGTCAGTTTGACAAACTGGAATTTGAATCTAAATGTGTTTTTATTGTTTTGGCTGTAACTGGAAAGAGTGATGCCCACAAATAGAGAAAGAATACAAGATACATGTAGATCATTTTAGCCTTACACCAAAATGGAACGAATCAGAATAAAGTAAAATGAAATGTTACACACAGGTGTATCATTCACACTGGATGTTTTGCATTTTAGGTCAGCACATCGGATGGTGAAATAGCTTGTAATTTTTTTCCCGTTATTCTGTGGAAATCCTGAAGATGGTGCTGTTGAAACAAACTTGATAAACAGAGGGCAGCCAGCGGTTTTGACTGACTGCTCGACATGTTTTACTAATCTAATTTATAGAACTATTCCACGCCTTTAGGTACAATATATTGTCACATTGATGAGAATTTCAAAAATAATGTTGCAGTCTGAAAACACGCGGCGAAAAAGGGCTTCATGTCTACAAAATAACAATAACTTGCTACCTTTTGCTGTGACTTATTCCGAACCAAATGAGCAAGTCTGAGCATGCGCACTGCATCGGTTCTATGGGGACGGGGAGGACATCACGGAAAAAACGTAGCAGCAGCACCACAAACCCCACGCCGAGATTTCGCCTCTCCGCAGCGCTAAAAGTGCGCGACGAAAGCGGCCCACGGCTATGCCCGGTGCGGCGTTAAAGTGCGGGACGTCCACTTGACAGGCCTGGGTGAGGTCTGAGCCGTTACCGGGAGGGAAAATACATTTATTCGTATGGGAGCAGCATGCGGGAAATGGTTGGAGGTTGCTGCGTGTGTTCAGACGAGCGAGGCTGGGCAGAGAACCCTCTGGTTTACTGTGATGGACACGGCTGCAGCGTCGCCGTTCACCAAGGTAACGTTAGCCGCCGATGGAGCGCAATTACTGGGTAGCTGTGGCGGCTGGAGGCAGCCAGAGGTGCTGGTAGGTCGGTAGGTTTCTTAGTAGGTCCATCGCTGTCTACGTGCGTGTGGTGTGTGTGGGAGGGGTAGGTAGGCGTGCTGTTTGTTGTTTCCTCTCCGCATACATGATTAAACACACAGGGCCAAGCAGCAGAGTGTGACACCGAGTCTGGATGGCGCCTTGATGGCACTTCAGGTCCGTGTACGTACGTGCGTGCGTGTCTGGCCCGGTTTGGATTCACGACACACTGCGAGAGGCGTGTTTTTGCGACAAAAACAGCCCCGGCGAGGCCCGCCGGTTTGGACATTATGTTGCCTTGTGTCCACTTGCTTTGTTGCTTTTTATGGAGACAAAACAAGCGTAGCAATTTTAACTTCTGGGATCATGTTTCTGAGCAGAAATCAGCCCTGCCACTGATTGTTGGACCAACTCTGTGGGAGGCTGCTGTAGATTTATGCCTGGCGGACTTTCCTCATCTGCAGGTTGATTTTTTGAAGTAGAGATGACTTTGTTCCTGTAAAGTCAACGAAAGTGCTATAACATGTAATAAAGAAAGATTAGTTAGAAGCTGACACAGCAAGCTGAGTTGAGAGCTGTCTTCATAGGGTCAATTTATTTCATATTCAATCTTAAATTGAAGTTCCAACTGGATACATTTCTTCTTTCAAATATTACCTGACCAAGGTGCCAGCAGCACTTAACGGTACTGACACAACAACACAATATAAGAGATGTGTGTAAAGTACATTGCGGTAGAAAATGGAATGTATCGAAATAGTACCATTGACCTGTCCTGTGTGTGTGTGTGTGTTTCCATCCCAGCATGTTATGGCATTGTCCAGGTGCCCACCGGTCCGTGGTTCTGTCGGAAGTGTGAATCACAGGAGAGGGCGGCACGCGTGGTGAGTATGCCAACACACACGACATGTCACGAAGCACACCCATCCGTTCCTGCTTCACCCTTTAGGATCGATGCCACGCTCACTACAAGCTCTGCTCTCTTCTGTCCTGCCTCAGAGGTGTGAGCTGTGTCCCCACAAAGATGGTGCCCTCAAGAGGACAGACAGCGGAGGTAAATCTCACTCTCCTGCTGTTTCTCTGAGTGCACTGAACAGATTTCCACTTCATTCATAAGAAACCTTATCGTGTCATTGAGCCACTGCCAATCTCTCCGTCAGGCTGGGCACACGTTGTGTGCGCGCTCTACATCCCGGAGGTTCAGTTTGCCAACGTCCTCACCATGGAGCCCATCATCCTGCAGTACGTCCCGCATGACAGATACATCAAGGTACTGACACAAACACACACACACACACACACACACACACACACACACACACACACTCTGTTGACCGGATAAAACCTGTAACACATTGTGAAGTGAACAGGTTTTAGTCTACAGGACTTCCTCGTGATGTGGCGCCCTGTCTCGAAACTTATATTAAGGATATACAGAAAGGTGTTTGTGTTTCTGGACAGCCAGAGAATGGTGTCCACATGTCATCTGTTTTTTTTTTCCTGCTGGAGCGGCTGAAACACGCATAAAAACATCCTTTAGCAGAGATGACAAGCATCTATGACCGGGTATCGAACATCGATACTTTCCAACCAAACGAGGTTTGTTTTGAAAAAATCAGCACCAAATGATTGGTCCGATTCATATTTGCTCTACCTGTTCTCTCTTGAAGTTTATTTAGGCAATGTTCTCATACAGATGTTTGATTATTATAATGTTGTATCTTATTTTCCTCACTGATATTTCTGTTGAGCATTTGTTTTAGAAATAAGGTTTTGGAAAACGTAAAGTCTTGTTATCTGAGCTCAAACTTGGTCGTAGAGCAATTCAAATAAACCTTTCTTCACTTAGAGTGGAAATAGACAACTTTTCAAATGGGAATAGCTAGCGGGGAAAACAAAAGTGCTCTACTCTTCCTGCTTTTTTTGACACAGTTCCTTTGTGCCCTAAATCGAGCCTTTATTTTTCCAGAGAGTATTGCGTCGTGAAACCAAGGATTATGGAAACCAATCTAAACGCAGATGTTGTCTTTATTCTATAGCTATCTAAATCATAATTTATTTCATAATGATGAATTAAATAAAAAAGCTTTGTCTAAACCATGCCTATTGCCATTTTCAAGTTCAGTTGGAAATAGAACTGAAAATATCAGCTTTGGAGTCAGTCCCTGAAAAACAGAGAAACAGAGCAGTGCCTTTGTTTTAGGAAACACTTTTTTCTGCAGTGTCACAAATCCCACAGAGAGAAATCCATCATAAAAGAAGAAAGCATTAGCAGTTTCTCCACCAATGACAGTAGCTACAACAAACGCAGCTTTAAGTCATCCGGGAAATGGCACAACTCTTATTTCTCCTTTAACCGGAAAAGAAATGTTTTCCTCCACCACATCACCATCTCTCCACCTACATGCTCCGTACAAACCCACAGCCGAATGTGGCAAGGTCGCTTCTGCTCTCTGGAGGTTGTTAAAAGTCATTCTGGGAAACGTGGGAGATTTTCATCTTAAAGGGACAGTTCACCTGAAAATCAAAAATACATATTCTTCCTCTTACCTGTGTTGCTGTTTATCAATCTAGAATGTTTTGATCTTGAGTTGTCTAGTTTTGGGGGTATTGGCCTTCGAGATTTCTGCCTTCTCTCCAATAAAATGGGACTAGATGGCACTCGGCTTGTGGAGCTTAAAGCGGCAAAAATATACATTTGAAAATCTTGAATTGATTATTAAAAAACAGTTAGTAAAAATAATCATTTGTTAAGCAGTACAGAGCGTCATGAATTGATGGTATCTGACAAAGAAGCATCTCCAGGTCTAATCATGTAATGTGTGTGTTTGTAAAACAAATTAACAATGATTTCACTCTGCATACTGACAGACAAAATCCAAAGATAGCCGGACCTCACACAGAGTCCTAACGTGCAGAGTAAAACCACATATGGACAAAAGACTGAACATATCCTTCATCATACATGCAGTCATGCTTAGATATTCAGAAGGGCTACTGAAATATTCTGCTAATGTGTATTTATTTCACTTTTTAAAGCAAACTGTTAAACCACAAACTAGTTTAAGACCATATTCATCTGCTGTCTTGTAACTTTATCCATTTGTACCTTTTTTTTATTGTCTGTTTAGCCTTTGGCAGACTGTGTTTAGCAGAAGTAGTGAGCGCTGGTGTATCCAGCATGCATCAGAGGAGGCCTTTTCAAAGCAATGCACATTACAAATATATCAATATTTGACGCATTTACTTATTAGTTTTAGCAGCCAGTGGCTGACGTGCTGTGTGTATGTAATGTGAGTGTGTCTGTGTGCATGCCTGCATATAAATGTACACATGTGAGTGTTTGAGTGCCTGGTTTCATATTACTGTGTCAGCTACAGTAAATTGCATGCAGCTTTCCCTGTCGGAGCCATTCATCCAGATTTCGCTGCCTGCATTCCTAGACAGCGTTACAATGGACAGGGAAAACTTGAGAAGCCGCTCTTCCTTTAACATGCTTGGTGTAGTTAGTCTC
This sequence comes from Anarrhichthys ocellatus, assembly GCF_004355925.1. Lineage (NCBI taxonomy): Eukaryota > Metazoa > Chordata > Actinopteri > Perciformes > Anarhichadidae > Anarrhichthys > Anarrhichthys ocellatus. The sequence goes on along the minus strand of NW_022280068.1, from coordinate 4,314,995 downwards.
CGACATCCTCCGAGGGGAACAGGGAGCAGAGTAAGGATGCCGGGAGTAGAGGAAGACAGAGGAAAGGGAAGAGAAAGGGGCAAAACAGAGAGGGCTGAAGCAAAAAAGGTAAAGAGCCCGCTGTTCCTTTGTCCTGCACCTGTTGCTAGGCCTCTTCTGCCCCCCCACCAGCAGTCTGCCCCGCTCACTGGGGACAAGCTGAGGAAGAAGTACAAAAGGGGTGTGTGTGTGTGTGTGTGTGTGTGTGTGTGTGTGTGTGTGTGCGTGTGTGCGTGCGTGCATGCGTTTGTCTGCTTGTGTGTGTGATCACATGTGTATGCTTGCATGTATTTTGTGTGCACATTAACATGTCAGTGAAGACTGATGCTGCTGTCATGCTGGAGGCAAGGATTCTAGCCTTGAGCTCTAAAATGAATAATTTCCAAAATCTTGGCTTTGCATGATTGACATTTTTTTTGTTTTTCTTTTGCTGCATCGATGCAAGTTCCCCGCAGTTTATCATGAAACCATTTTACACCAATCGTATTCAAACTAGAAGGAAATGATGGAGGAAATACATTTTTAGATTTTAGTACCATCCTGATGCAAAACTAAAAGCTCTGTTTTGAAAACAAATGCACAACAAGCCACGAGCTCTTCCGTGTCAGCTTTTTTTTCATTCATCATTCCCAAACATCTGGTTAACAGTTTTGGTGTACAAAGCTGGAAGCACTGAGCAAACTGCGTTCTGTTGGAAAGCTCCATCTGTTGTCTTGACAAGCAAAACGTCCTAATCTTTTACAGTAGAGCTGCCTCTGGACTCAAAGTAAGGACAATTCAACTTTGTGGAATTCACAATAGTTCTCTTGAATAGCCAAATAACATGAATGAATGAGCATTACTCAGCTTTCCACATGAATCTGCATTTTTGGTTTTTGAAATGGCAAGGGCTTTGTGTGCACTTAGTTCATCTACAGGGCAATGTAGCACCTGTTAATAACACTAATAACTGATATGTCTCTGTTCCCCCTTCTCCCATTCTCTCCATTTGGCCTCTTCACCAGACCTGTTATATCTGTGAGGACCACGGGAGAGAGAGCAAGGCGGCCTGCGGAGCCTGTATGACCTGCAACAGACAGGGCTGCAGACAAGCTTTCCATGTCACCTGGTGAGTCTTAAAGGGATAGTTAAGTGTATTACCTACAGTAGATGACGGTCCACATACTCCCAGTTTTGAAAAACAGACACGAGCACGGAAGCAAAGTAATGTACTGGTGCGTATTTCAAATTTCACCAAAGTTGCACAATAACAAAAACTACGATCAAGGCATAATCTGATTTTAGATGCACATGATTGATTTTACTTGTTGACTGATGCAATTAGTTGTGAAACAGCCCCAGAATGAATGGCCTGCTGCCGTCCACAGTTGGCCTCAGAATGCTGATATGTGTTTCCCTTAGCTGTATTTGTTTGCACTACTTTTCCCACTCTACCACCCTATCTCCTTACATTTCTATTTCTTTGCTTTGTGCCTTAATTATTATTATAATGTGTAAGCTGCAGCTAATTCCTATCACAATGCAGAAGTTGAAAACTCAAGCCTAAAATCAATCCTGGAATATTGTACAGCGCAGATTTCTGTGTGCCGAGATCTGACATTTGATCCATCCTGTCTTGATCAATGACAAAAGCTCTCAGGTGTGTGTGTGTCTGTGTGTGCTCTCCTGTTTCCTCTCCTGTCTGACCCTGTGCACCCTGCATTCAGTGCTCAGATGGCAGGTCTGCTGTGCGAGGAGGAAGGCCCAGAAGCTGACAACGTGAAGTATTGCGGCTACTGCAAGCACCACTACAACAAAATGGTAAGATGGACAACAGTCTAAATGCTGCAAACTAATATCATCGCACAACACATCGCATAAATCAAGAAATTAAAGAGTTATTGACATTTTAACAATTATTGATGAAAATGGTATCAGCTACAAACATCAGAAATAAATCTTGTCCAAAATCCCCTCTTAAATGCACTGTGAAGTGTTAACTCTGCCAGTTAACAGTAAACATTACTGCTCAACTTTTTATTACCTCCTCCTCAAACGAGTGGTTTATTTGTATGATTGAGTCTCAGCAGCCTAATAATCAAATTGAGCTGGCATCTTTAGTTTAGTTGTGTTGATTTCATCCATGCTTGATGACGTTTTTGTGGCTCTGGCATAGGGATGGGAATAGAGAACCGGTTCCAAATTGTCCGACCCATCGGAATAGTATGCCTCCGAGGTTATCAATTTATTGATTTATTTTTACTTTACAGTTGCGCATTGCAAAAGCTCATGCAACATGGTGTCAAACTTGCAGTGTGTCACATTAATTCGGCTACCTAGACGTACGCCCTCCACCATTTCATAATGACCTGAACATATTTGTACAATTAGTCCGCTCACTCTGCCCGGGGATTCAACTTGGCGGGTCAGGGACGGCCGCTCAGAGTTGGAGGATACCCTTGTGCGCCACAACCGGCTCTATTTCAGCTTGAAAAGGCCCGGTGTGAAGGACGCCCCGCAGCTTTTAGGTTTTATTTGTTGTTGAGACCATGCTTACTTTTTCCTTTTGGATTTTACAGCAGAAGAAGTTACGTTCCAGTGAAAATACAAGTAGCTCCTTCAGTCATCTCCGGGGGCGCTCAAGTTCTCCACCACTAGACAAACATCATCACCACAGACAGAGGAAGGTAAGCGCTAGTGTTGATGGGTGTAACTGTAAGGGCCAAGTGTGCTAATTACCAAAGGTTGCATTGAATATCTGGTTTACACATTCTTTGACCAGTAAGCTTCTAATGTAAATTATAACTTTCAACAATTTTACAGAGGTGAAGTTCTTGTCTGTCTGCTTGTGTTAGAGTAACAATATCGTTTAAGAACTATTGCTGTTCATTATTTTTTTTAACAGTTTTGTGGCACTACTTTAAAAAAATAACTCCTCGTAGGATCTTAACATACCTTAGCCCTGTGGATTTATGTCTGTTCAGAGTCATAAGGACAAGATTCGGCAAAAAGAGCGCCACAAAAAGTCCTCTGACAGCCTGGGCTCTTCAGTGACGACCAGCAGTATAGAAAAGGTATGACAAGCCAACCCACAGGATGACTTGTGACATGCTGGGCACTTTGACAAGTAGTCGAGCTAATCTAGTTATAACCTGTGTGTTTTGGTAAAGATATCCTCCAGTCACCACAGCAGCAAGGACAGTGAAGGAAAGTCCAAGAAGCTAAGCTCACACAGTCACGGTCATCGCAGTAAGAAGACGGGAAGCACTGGCAAGAGCTGCTCCTCCTCCTCCTGCTCCTCCAGTCCATTCAACACAGGTACAATGTGCAGAATGAAAGAGGAGACAGAGTGAAATGTTGACATAAAGTCTAAGTATAGCAGTTGTATTTGAATTTGACTATCACTTTGTGTTTCTATTGGAGGTGGCTCACTGTCTTCCGCTCCGGATTTCCATTCGTTTTCATCATCCTCGCGCCTGGAGCGTGAACAGGACCAAGGGGCCGACGACCACAGTGGTGAGGAGCGTAAGGAGCGCCACAGGAGGCCAGCAGTCCAGGAGGAGGAGGAGGAGAACGAAGAGGACGATGAAAAGGACGAGGACAAAGATGAGGAGGACGACAGTAAATACCACAAGCCACCAGCTTTGACTCCTGCTGATGGCCCACTGGCAGGGTCACAGGGTCACGACAGGTCGGAGGGCAACTCGAGCCCTTTCGAGAACAAGGTCACTATTTCCACCTTTGGGTCCATCATGCGCATCACCTCTTCGTCAGGGCTGGGCAGCAGTAGCAAGATCCGGAAGATCTCCTCCTCCGGGGACTACAAGCCCTCCAAGAGTCTCTGTAAGCCGTCTCAACTGAGCACGCCGCCCATCCTGGAGGAAGCGGCCCAGGAGGACAAAGCCACGCCTCCACCGCTGCCCAGAGAGAGGCGGCACCGCGGCAACAAGAAGAGCAGCCACGGTCCAGGGCGGCCACGGGGCAGCAAGAACCGAGAGAGGAGGGAAGAGGAGCACCACCACCACCATCACCGCGCAGTGCCGCCTCCTCCAGCCTTAACCTCCTCGCTATACACGAGCCCATCTTCCATCCCTCACCCCGCCTTCCCCTCCACGCTGCCTCCCACAGCCATCTCTTCTTTCTCCTCCTCTTCCTCCTCCTCCTCTGCCGGCGTTTTTTCCACAAGCCGTGGCAACTCTCTGCTCAACTCTGGTGAGTCTAAGTGAGTGGGTGTGTGTGGTAGCTCTCTAGCTTCCTGTGTGTGAGAGTGAGTGAGCGTGTGTGTAAAAAAAAAAATCACTTTGTTGTGTTCATTTGCAGCTTGCTTTTAAAGTGGTGAAATGTTTCCATTTCACATGTGCTATGTCAGCGCCACCGTAGCAGCTTATCTGTATATCAGAACCTCAGAGTGTATTATAATAAGCCATCGGATACTGTTAAAGTACATGCCACTGTTTCCATACACAGGGTTTTAAAATTCAGAATATTGTCCTAGATAGTGTTTTTTGTGTGTGCTCAGCTGCACATATCTCTGAGTGCTAGATTTCCTACCCTACTTACAGATTGATTCTCTCGTGTGCACGAATGCTCGGCTGCCATGTGTTGTTATCTTTTGGGGGTCTTCCAACTTCTGAGATGAAATTATTAATAAATATCTTTTTTCTTTTATCTCTCCCATCCCTCAGGTATCTACTCCAGTCTAAAGGACCCTCTTGCACTGGGCGGGGGTGTCTGCAGTACCCCTCTCTCCCTGGGTGGAGGGGTGTGTAACACCTCCTTGTCCCTGGGAGGGGGCATGTGTAGCACCCCTCTCTCCTCAGGACTTCTTACTTCCCACGTGTCCTCACTCTCACTTCCGTCAGTCAACGCTGTCTCAAACACACAGGTACTTCAGAGAGTCAGCATTCGGGGTCACACGGGGAACTGTTTAGTAAACTTGTTATCAGTACCACTGCATAGCTGCCATGCCTGGTGTTTATATGTGTGTCTGGGACAATATCTACTTGTTGTGTTATTGTTAGTACGACATAATTATAGAGGTGAAACTATGAGTCAACTAATTATTTAGCTGATCGGCAGAAAAATAATCTTCAACTACTTTGACAATTGATAATCATCATTTAGTCATTTTTCAAGCCAAAAAAACAAACTGCTTTTCTTTGTCATATATGTCAGTGAAGTAAATCTCTTAAGGGTTTGGACAATCAGTTGGATAAATTAAGCAACATCTCCTTAGGCTCTGGGAAATTAAAATGCACATTTTTTACAGTTGTCTGACTTTCTTTCTTTATTATTTGATTATTATTATGAATTATTTCTTCCCGTAGACAAAACAATTGAATATATCAAGACATTTTATTTTCTTACTCCTTTGTGTGCCTGCTGTTCTTATTTGACCTTTTCTTTTTTTCACCTGTAGTGTATCAGTCGTATAAAGAGATTTATTTTTCGGCCAGATGTTGACGTTCACTGTCTCGTAGGTCCATCCAGGTTCCAGCACCAGCTATAGCCTGACCTCCACTCAGCCATTCTCCAGCTGTCTCTCCGCAGCCCCGACGCTGCCACCACTACTGACCCAAGCCCAGTCCTCACTGCCAGGTGAGCGGTGAAATCAGGGTTCAGAGATCAACATGATTTATTTGCATTTGTTGAGAAACTGAAGCTAGTTTTAGATTAGCTTCCTTTAAAAAATGCCTCTTCTGACACATATATTCCTACCTTTGTCAGAATCCGGCATGCATAAAATCTCTTCAATTTGTACCACCTTTCATTAAATAGAAGTAAAGTTCACAACTCTTTGTCCTAATTTTCAGAGTCCGACCTCGACGACTGTCGCTTCCCGTGTCAGGGGAACTCACCAAGAGAGAGTCTTTCTTCACAGTATGTCTCATTTCATCTTTATTGGTATTTTGAATGCTAAGTCGTAGACATTACACAATTTGAAATCCTTACTGAAAATGTGTGAGCGAGTAGTAAAACACGTCTCTTTGATACATCAAAGGAAACATCATTTGGATAAAGCTTCCCTGTACTGTAGCCTGTTGTCAGATCAGTTTCTATTTCTGTAACCACTAACAGGAAAAGGAGGCAAATAGCAGCATTAGAAAGAAATAGTAGCCACAGGGTTTTGCTGGTAGTTTCCCAGCTTTGCTGCAGCGATGACTTCTTATTTCTTTCTGACTCCTTGTTGGGTTTCTTCTCCTCCTCCACACGTAGGTCTCCTATGAGCTGTCTTCCTCTTCTGTTTGACCAGAGGGACGGGTTGAGTGCAGGAGTCAGAGCCCGTCCCGAGAACGTCCCTCCAGCCAGCTCCCACATTGAGCTCCTGCTGGAGAAACACGGCAATGGAGAGATGGGAGTTAACAGTGAGTGACATGGACCAGTGGTTACCACTTGGTTCCAAGACAAAACTCTAAAAATGATTTGGTTATTTTGCCTAAATTACGGGGTACTTTCATCTTGTCAGGTCTCTTGATGATTTGAATTAAACAATGTTGTTTAAATGTTGTTTAATTCAGTTTAGTGGTCACACTAAACTAGACATGGTAAAAAAAACAAAAATAGCATTTATAATCTGGACAAGATTCTGTTTACCTGCTCTCACTGTGCAGTTCTGTCTGTGCGAACATGACCTGGTACTATTTAGTAGGGCCGAATAGTTTGAAGCTTCATTCATAACTAAATCAACATTCGAATGCTGCGCAGTTTGTTTGATTGTTTTGTTTTTTGCATGTCTATTCATTCTGTTTAAAACCGGTATTTCAGCACAGTTGCAGATAAAGATTAGTCTACTCTAATATTAGTATTCAGGGTTGCCGCGAATCCTTTTAAAAAATCTAAAAAAGGCCTCAAATTCATTAATCTAAAAATAAGGCCTTAATTGGTATTAAAATATCTTAAATAAATCTTTCAAAAATACTAAGACTTCGGAAGTATGATTTTATTAATTCATTTTTTCTGACATTTCAAAATCTCAAACCAATTGGTAACATCTATTTTTTACTTAATTTACAGATTGCCTTTCAAATTAATGTCACACAGATCAAGAAAGCGTAACAATAAACATTTTTGTAATTGTGCAGTTGGTCTTAAATTTATTTCGGAGTTGCGTGAAATAGTCTTAGAAAGTCTTAAATCTAACTTGCATTCAGCTGTGGGAACCCTGAGTCTTTTACCATTAGTAGATTTACATTCCAGTGCTGTGTGTTAGTGATGCGCTGACTTTCTATCACGTGTTTAGGCAGGCGGTTGACAAAGTAACGTTCTGAGTAAGTTATTAATAACTTAGAGAGGTGGAAGGTGGACGACTGCATGCAGCTGTCTCCTCCCCTCTCTCTGTCTCTCTCTGCTCAGTCCACACCACAGACTGTATCTCACTTTACACATACGGTCTTTGATCCGCACCTACATTCTTTGTGTTGACCACACTGCTGAGCCATATATTCATTTAAGAAAGTCAATTTAATAAGAAATGACCAAAATGATTTAAACCAATTTAACCACGCCATTCAAATTGAGGATTTTGTTTGACTTTTTTTTTTTTTTTTTTTTTATGCCCCTGCGCCGGCAACAAATGTGGCCTGAGGCATTATGCTTTGGGGTTGTCTGTCTTTCCTTCCAGACGTACATGCATATGTCAGTCCAGTCCGTTCAAATTTGGCACAAATGTCCACTTGGACTCAAGGATGAACTAGTAAGAATATGGAGGTTAAAGGTCACTGTGATGTCACAAAACACGTTTTTGGCCATAACTCAAGAATGTATATGCTAATTATGAGAATTTCACACAAATGTCTAAAATGATTGAAATTTTGGGCAGACATGGATGAAGTTTGCATGGATGTTGACTTGTTTGACTGGTTGGCGGAGGCATGCAGCCGCGAGGAGGTGATTCTAGTTTTTAATTCTATGACGCCAGACATTCCAAGCTTCTTTAGAAAACCTCAATAGATGCTTTGAATGTAAAAACATAATGACATTCGGTACAGCCCTACTACTGATGATGAATGTGCCTGTAGACGCTGTTGGGGACAGACAATAGCACAGCAAGAGATGGCATGCTGTGACATGCCAGCTCTAACAGCTTTGTTTCTCATGTTCCTTAACTACTTTCTGTTGTGCTCTCTCCTCAACCTGGCTGCTCACTGACTCTTGCTCAGACTCACTTTTTCTCTGGGGACATCATCTGCTGACCCTTGCTTTTTTAAAATCTATTTTCGCTCTGTTTTGTTTCTCTACCCAGTGGTTGTCACACTGTTTCCATTTTCCCTCATACTTCTTTTACTTTTCCTTTTCTTTTCTACCGTTATCTTTCTGTTTCACCACTGTTGCCTCTCCCGAGCTCTGACTTGGACCCTTCTTTCCTCCCTATCCCTCGTAACATCTCTTAACTATGTACATTTGTATGCATCTTAGCCTCCCATCCTCTGTAAAAGGAAAAGCCCTGCAGTCTGCACCTAAATATATTTCTCTGTACCCCAGGGAGAGTTCACTTTCGACTACCGAGTGTTAACTGCTCTTCCACTCTGCAGAAATGAGAGAGAAGTGTGTTTGTTCTCCCAGTCTGTGATGCAGGGCACGCTGCACTGATAGCTCCATAGAAAATCAATTACGAAAGCATTTAGAGGATGGGGTTGAATTCCTAGTTCAGACCTGATGGCACTGCTGTGAAGTAACACTAGGTCTAAGAGCAAGTCCAGGAACCACCAGTTAATGTCAGCACTTTCTATTCCGGGTTGAATTGTAATTTCTGTAAGTTGTACATCTTTGGCAATAGTTTATAGAAAAATGTGGTGGAGTTACAAATCTTTGTTTCAGAACTATTTAATCTAAGTTAAACATGTAGGATTTTCTCAAATAGTATTTCAAAATTAACTCCAATAGCAACAACTGTAAGGGTATAATAATGGTATTGCATTGAAACTGCCAACCTTTTAAAGCCCTCATATACCTGTAGTCCACCATTATAACTAGGTCTTTCTACATATTCTTCTTGATTAGATCCCTAAGCCAGAAAAAGACTGTGTGGGTGTGTTCACACTCAAAGAGATTGACGTCTCCCTCATTCTCTTGTTATCTTTTTTCAACCTGTTAAGGTGGGACATCTTAGGACTCCATTACATCAGGGGTCATCAACTACATTTGTCTCAGGGCCAGACACAGTGGGGATGGGACTATAAAATATATCATATGCATTTATTTAGCCTATTGATTAATGTTATCTTTATTAGCCCATATCAGTGTAAACAGACTCCTAAAAAACCTGGGAAATCCATAATGATAACTAGACACTTAACTAGAAAATACTCTCAAACCTTCGCCAAGGAGGCAGACCACTGAGGACTGATGGTTCAAATCTGTAATTGGGACAAAACAATAAATGAAACAGGATGTTAAATAAGAGCTACGAGTTAGTTGCCATCCTTGCATGAAGATAAGGCGCCGCCTGCATTCCATTTATAATATATATTAGCTTCACATATCCTAGGCAACTGTTACTCAGTGCACAACCAACGAAGCATGCACAGCTTTGTGAGTGAGGTAGGCCGGACTCCTGCATCGGGTTGTGTAGGCTCCTTGCTAATAATACGCTGACAGATGAATTTTTATGTCTTTAGTAGGGTCTTACGCACATATTTGGGGTTGGTAAATCTTCCTAGTATTATGATTTCTTTCTCAATTGTTTACGGTTGCTTCAATATACAAAGAGGAACGCATTCTTTCCATCAATATTCTGCAGGCCGAATGAGTAGGCCTACGAAATAAACACTAATTAGTTTCTAGTGAGCAATAAATTGACATGTCAGACACTTACCAATCATCATTTGTAGGGCTGTCCCCTCTTTGGGATAGATATTTCCCCATGCATTAGATTGTTTAACCGTAACTAATTTATCCTGATACATTAATGGGAATATTATAAAATCAGTTCTGGGTAGTCTGCTTATTGACTTTAACAACATACTTTCAATAGACAGATACTGACTCATTTAGAATTGTTAACACATTTACAGAAAAAGAAATAGTCCCGTATTTTATGTTAATTACCAATTACTTTGACCTCCTGGAAAAAGCTGAATGTATTCAGTGGATTTTTCATAATAAATAATATTCCAATCATCACAACTGGTTAAAATCTTTTATACAATACATTTCAGAATACATTAGTGTCAATATGATTCATAGATGCAAGTATAGATGAGTAAGTAAACATCCTGCTCTCTCCTGATGGCTGGCATCATCCATCATTCAGTTGGATTTTTTTTTAAACTGTGACAGCTCAAAATTATGAGCACAGCATCTCACACTTGGTATATAGTGGTCTTCCCATGCACGTTGTAGTCCAACTCATTTGGATACTTCAAATAATGGAGGCGGGCCTCCACTGACATGCGGTTTCTGTATGATGACACGTCTGTCCTCCCTGCTTCTTGTAGTTGTGGAGATGCTCCAGTCGCTCCACTCCCTGCAGCAGGAGAACCAGCGCCTCCAGGACCAGATCCTCAGCCTGACGGCAAAGAAAGATCGGCTGCAGCTGCTCAACACGGATCTGGCCGTGTCTTTCCCTCCACACTTTCACTCTGCCCACGGCCCCATGCACACCTCTGCCCAGATCAACTTCCTGTCATCCTCCCAAGGTCAGATTCTTTATCTCCTCTACCCACTTTCATATCAAAACCTGAGGACGCACACTATTACTATGATGTCAGGTAGTACACTCTACCATTCTCCTTCCTCCCCTCAAAACAGTCACCTGTATGTAGCATTTTTAAACATCACTGTATTAAGGCCGGAGGGTGTTACAAATATACGACGCAAAAATGCAAAATACTCTCCCCTGAATATTTCGCATCAAAACTATTCATACCGGCAGCAATGCAAATTTGCAATGGTTGCAACACTTGTTCAATAAAATGTCCAGACACTGATGGTGGCTCATGAGTTGATGAAAAGAGACGGCAGCAGGATGATAGGCTAACGATGTAATTGTGTCGTTGTGCTATTGGATAAAGGAGACCAGCTCATCAGAACAGCTGATATCATGATTGACAGCCCCAAACAATGACAGCAAGGCAATTATGAGTGCGCATGCGTGAGAGGAGTGAATGGCAGATGTATGAGAAGTAAACTTTCCTTCCACTGACACAACAACTGACTGTTAACTTCTGCACTGGAAATCGGCACGTTTTCTGATTTTCATAACTAAAGTAATGTCCCGCAATCCCGTAACTCAATGCAGCAGATTTCCCATGAAATCATGCCTGGCAGCACAAAAATAACACATGTTGTAAAATGCAGTGTAGAGGACACAGAAACTATTCAAATAAAAGATGTTGTGATTATTTGTTGATGTGGAAATGTGATATGTAAGGAATTTAAACATCAATTAAAAAAGCAATTTGTAGTTTTCACCCTGTCTTTGTGCCTCTCTTTTCCTTAGACCCCCTGAGCACCAATAAGAGTCCCCTGTCCAAAAGCTGCTTCCTGAATGACACCTCCTTTGTTACCTCGTCTGAGGTGAGAACCTGTAGACCCTTTCTTACCTTGAACACACCATACAAAACTGTACTGAATAGTTCCAAGCCTCAATCATAACATTGGCAATTCAATTTTAAATCCACATTTGAATGCTACTCAGCTTTTTTTTTGCATGTCTATTTATTCTGTTTAGATCTGGCATTTCTGCACAGTTGAAAATAAAGACCAGGCTATACTAATATTATTAGTATTATACTGTTTAGATGTTTAAATTAGATTCCAGTTGTGGCTGCGTTGTTTCTGACTTGTGTGATCCAAATATTTCCAATACCTACAGAGTGCTGTAAAAATACATTTAAAAAAGATAAATGTAATAATTTCCAAAATTCACATGTTTTTATCGAACAAAATACGAAAATCCATATTTGTTGGCATTTAGCCTTTCAAAAACAATGCTCTCCTTCTTGATGCACACAAAGGGAGGCACGCACCTGTATTAACGGGACAATCTAGCAGATCGCTAAGAGCGTCATAAATTATATTTTCATAACTATTGTTTTCCTTCGATAACGTCATAAGATAGGACGACAGATATTCAAAGCTTCATTTGAAAACCGCAATAGGCAACGGCACTGAATTCACATCAAAAGCAAAAGCTCAGAGCTAAATTGCTACAATGCTTTTTCATGTGTTTGTTTCAGGAGCTCCACTCTGGCAGTCCGTCCCGCAGTAGCTCCTCCCTCTCCTTCCAAAGTACTCCTCCTCCTCAGCAGAGCCCCGCCTCCTTCGGCCAGCCCCTGCTGAACGGCCTGAGTCGAGGTTTGAGCGATGGCTTGGGGCCCATCGGTCAGGCTGTCAGCTCCTCTTTGCCCATGGTGGGCGGGTTCATGTCATCAGGAAGTCCTCAGCTGAATATGAATGGCGTGCTGGGCAGTCTGAACGGTGTGATCCAGTCTTCTGTGCAGAACGCCTCTCAGCCCACACTCCCCGCTTTGCGCCCCCAGCCTCCACCGCTCAACCCCCAGGCACTGGCACAGGGCTTTCAGCTGCCCAAGAGTGTGAGCCCGTATGTACCAAGTCTGTCTTTAAATCAGCCGAGGAAGAAATCCACTTTGAAATCCATTCTTGTTTTGTTTTAAGGCTTTGACATTATGTATAGGATAAGTAATGTAAGTGTTTGGACTGATCAGTGTTGCATTGTGTGGTGTGTAATGTGGCTGTGTGTCGTTGCTTGTGTTTCAGGTCTTCTCTCCTGACAGAGCAGCAGAAGCAGCTTCTTCTCGAGCAGCAGCAGCAACAGCAACAGCAGCAGCTCCAGCAGTTCCTCACCTCACAGAACTTCACTCCTGTAATGATTCACACTTTGTCATATTCTCACCAGTTTTTTTCACAATGTACATTTTCTCATAGAATCTCCAAGACAATGGCCGTAGGCAGATTTTGTTACTTTTGGACAGAGGCCAGCGGTTTCCTCCTCTTTGCAGTCGTTTTGCTAAGCTAAGCGAACTGTATGCTGGCTCTAGCTTCATATTTAATATACAGACTTGAGAGCAATACTGATCTTGTCATCTAACAATCAGCAATAAGTGTATTTCCCAAAATGTCAAACTATTCCTTTTAATGAAAGTAAATTTAAACTGTGTCCGAATCAACCCAATTTGTTTGAATAATTAACCAGAATTAGGAGTATTCTGTCTGTATACAAAAGTAGTGCTCCTTCTTATTTCTTCTTACTTCCTCTCATTAGTCTTTAGACAAAATGTATGTTAATGTGAATTAATGTTAATGTTAAAACCTTTCCCAGGGTTCCTGAATGTCCCATAAACTGTCTGTTTTCTCCATCTACATCCACCAGGAGCAGCAGGCGATGGTGTGCCAGATGCTGCAGCAGCAGAGACAGAGGGAGCTGCAGCGCCTCACGCTGACGGGAGCACTCACCTCCACCCCAAACTCACCCATGATCACCCAGTCACCCAACCTGCTGTCCTCAGCTACAGCCTCACCACTACAGGGAGGCAGCCTCTTTGGCCTGCAGGACAATGCACTTCACAAGCCTGGGGTGAGTAGTACTGCAGGACCTCTAATTGTGATCCAGTTATATAAACGTTTTTGAAATTGAAGAACCATTGTGTGATTGTACTTTCAGGCTGCAGGGGAGAAAGGTGGAGACAAGACTGGGTGACGTTTCTTGATTTCACAGGAGCAGCTCAAATGAAGATATGGGGCATCACAGCCCGCTTCAAGAACCAAGGTCAACTTACATGACTTCTGAACGTGTTTCCTTCTCTGTCATCTTTATCTTCCACCCTCTTTTATGAATGTATTACAGGATGGACTTAAACGTCAAGGTGAAGTTTTTCGTGTTTTGAAATTCTTTATATCAGAGGTTCTTCTCATAGGTTTTTTTGTGTAGGCAGCTTTCAGAGAGCATGAATACAGTGGTCTCTTCTTAAATTGCACTAATTTGTTAACTAGACCAATGGGGCTGCTTATGAAGGCAGAGCCAGAGTTCCTGCTCATCCCTGCAGGTGCTGTGGAGGCTTTTGGGTTGAAGTGTGAACTCGAGGTCAGAGCACCTCTTTCCTGACTTCTCAAGCACTGACCGTTCATGGTTTCCCACTGTGGCTTGAGCCAGAGTTTCCATTCTGTCCGTGAGAATCACAGACGTCTGGCACTTCTTGCAACCTCCACTGTCTTCCTTGATATTGTGTCTTCCCTTTGTGTTCACCCCACCCAAATCTTCATCCAGACCTTCCATATGTTGCAGCCTCTCGCAGGCACTTATTATGTAAAGGATACATTTACTGTCATTTCTGATGTATGGTTAGTGGCATTTCAACATTAAGCTAGTTATTACCTCAGATGTTTCTGCCACCCATTTTCCATTGTTCAAATTTTGTGCTGAGTCATTGCCGCAATAGCCTTCACTGGATATAAATGCCCACCAAAAATCTTGATGTTAACTCAAAGGTTACCCATGTAAATATAAAAATGGCACTAAGCCCACGTGTCCAAAATGGCGGTGTGGTCCACTAGAGACTGGCCTCAACAAGAACGTTGAGTACCAGATTTTATTCAAAACCACCTAAAGATTTTTATATCTTCCCAGTTGCTATCGAGATTAAGCAGACAAAACCAAACATTTGGAAATTGTAAGTAAGAAATGACTTGTTTTTCTTTTGTAAACAAGTGTGCACTTTGCATGTTAGTAGCTAACAAAGCAAATTAGCCATCAACACAGTACCTTTATGAAGGACGCTCGGTACTTACTAGGCCACCAGGGACTGACAGGTTTTTGATTTATGTGAATATTTTGCACTCCTCCTCCTGAAGTGTCAGTTTTTATGTTACTTCCATACATATATATTCCTTTCATGTTCACCAACTAGTTGTTCTTTTAGCAATACTGGATAGATAATGCCTTAATGATGCTAGATTTACAGAGAAAACCATGAGCCCAAAGGCTTATACTCTCTTGTCGTCTTTCTTCTATAGTGTTTTTTTATCTTGGGGTACAAGGAGAGGTATATTAGCACACTGAAAGCACTCTTCCTAAAAACCCATTTATACTTTTGATAGCTAACTGATGATTTCAAAAGTTGAAATGTGTGAATAACCGTATAGTGGTAACTGAAGTATCAAATCATTTTCTATTGTAATTTTTGTGTTCAGATGCAATGTTCTTTAGTTGTTTGTGCTTCAGAGACCTGAGAAACAAGGACTTAAGGAGAATCTGACAGTATAGCCTGACCGGCTGTGCCATAGGAGACGGCTGGGGACGGCCAAGATGTAAACTGTTATTAAAGTGCTGTCGCAGCGGTGTGTGATACATAGTGTAGCTGTTATCAGACGGTGAATTGCTGGTGTCGTTACTGTTGACCTTCACTGCAGGGCCGTTTGAGCCCATTTCATAACTTAAGCAAATGTAGAGATAAGCGTGTCTTTCCTTTCACTTCACTTTATCATGTGATGCCTATTTGGCTCAGTTTTACTAACAAAGGCTACTCGCAAAGTAAGGGATTGTTTTATTTTATTTTCTCCTGTGTTTTTCACTTGTTTGCAATCTTGAACATGATCTACCTTACATGTGATATCTTGAGTGCTAGATTATTTTGTTAGCAGCTAATGTAGACGTCATAAAGGAACTTCTAGCAGCTCACTAGTCTGTGATAAATACTGTAGCAATGACAAAAGGAGAATGTTGATTCTGTTGATAAAGACATGAGCCAACGGGTTGACATGACTCCTAGTGGGAGGTCTGCAATTGACCAAGTATGTCCTTATGATTCACCTCTCAGTTGAGGCACAGTCCAGACACACGATGTCCAAGAGTTTGACTGAAGAGTGGTCCGAAGGATTTCTGAAGCGGTTTGTTTCTCATGTTGCACTGGGGCGCTTTGGGCCCATTTGTAAATCGTTTTTAGTACCTTTTCAATTTTGTTGGAATAAGAGTTGTATACTTTAATATGTTTGCATAAAAACACATTCATTCTTTTAAGCTTTGAAGTTTGGGTAACCAAGATAATCCATGTTCTGTATGTCGTACTGTGTATCTTTTATGTATTCTAGCATTTAAGCACCTGGCTCTGAACGAGGTTTGATGGAGAGCGAGTTACCTATTGGGATATGAATTGCATGAAATGCAGTGACATCTCTCAGATGTGTTGCTTAATACCAAGTATAACTATGCATAATTTTGAATGCATTGTTCCCTGAAAAAAAATAAAAATTAACTGCAATGAGCACTGAATTTTAAAAAAGGACAAGCATGTTGTCATTGTACAGTGTATTTGTTTGAGAGAATTGATCAAAACAAATTTGACATTATTCAGATTAAAAGCCCTGTAAAGTATTTTGATATTTTTGTGTGTAAAATTAAAAGGATGGATTAAGACGACTTTTTTTGTCAATAAATGTATTTTACTGAGTTGTTTTACATTTTCTCTCTCGTGTTGAATGACTTACCTGTTTATTAGTTTGTGTACTTGAGTAGAGAGGAAAGAGGAAATGAATTCATACCTTTTTAGTTACTAATATTAAAAGAAAATACTCCATGTTAAAATATTTATTTATTTATATGTATATACATATATATTGTATGTGTGTATATATATATATATATATATTTATATATATATATATATATATATTTGTATATATATATATATATATATTTGTATATATATATATATATATTTGTATATATATATATGTATATATATATATATATATTTGTATATATATATATATATATTTGTATATATTGTATATATATATACATTTATATGTATATGTTGTATATATATATACATTTATATGTATATGTTGTATATACATTTATATGTATATAATATATATACATTTATATGTATATAATATATAACATGGAGTATTTTAGCAGTTAAAGTTAAGCAGGTATTTCTTCTTAACAGTTCTGACAAGCAAATTATACCTTTAAATGTAATGGATGGAAGAGGGGGTGAGGCAGAAATTGAAGGAGTGGCTTCAGCACGTGAACTAATTACAGTCAACCAAGAGGCAGAAGCCATGTTGTAACTTCTACTGAAGTCCGCCCAAGTTTTGCGAGGCAGCTTTTTGTTAAATCCTGGGGTTTTGACAGTTCAGTATATCACGATTTTGTCACGTGAACTTTAAATGAACACGAGCAGCTTTATAGTCGCAGTACGGAGAGGATGGACGCACACCAGACGACCTGTTCCCTCGTCGACGGTGAGCGATCATTGTCTAATCTTACAAACTGAAAAGTCTCACTATATGCATTGCGTATTAGCTGTTAGTGGGTCACTTTCCTATAATATTTACTGATGATATTTAGCGGAGTATTTCAGAGTGCTCAGTCACGACAATAAATCGAATGTAGGCTACCTTTCCTTTTTAATGCAAACCCAAAACACGACACCTACTGGTAAACATTGAGCTGTCCAAGAAATGTATTCTGAAAATATTTATTTATTTATATGTATATACATATATATTTATATATTTTATATATTGTATATATATATTGTGTATATATACATTTATATGTATATGTATGTATGTATGTATATATATGTATGTATGTATGTATGTATGTATATGTATGTATGTGTATATATGTATGTATATGTATGTATGTATATGTATGTATGTATGTATATATGTATGTATGTATATATGTATGTATGTATATATATGTATGTATATATATGTATGTATGTATATGTATGTATGTATATGTATATATATGTATGTAT
>NW_022280068.1:4231653-4262242 GCF_004355925.1 Anarrhichthys ocellatus | reverse complement strand
TATATATGTATATGTATATATATGTGTATATATATGTATATGTATATGTGTATATATATGTATATGTATATGTGTATATATATGTATATGTATATGTGTATATATATGTGTATATGTATGTGTATATATATGTGTATATGTATGTGTATATATATGTGTATATGTATATGTATATATATGTATATGTATATGTATATGTATATATATGTATATGTATATGTATATATATGTATATGTATATGTATATGTATATATATGTATATATATATGTATATGTATATATATATGTATATATATGTATATGTATATGTATATATATGTATATGTATATGTATGTATATATGTATATGTATATGTATGTATATGTGTATATGTATATGTATGTATATATGTATATATATGTATATGTATGTATATATGTATATATATGTATATGTATATATATATGTATATATATGTATATATATATATGTATATATATATGTATATGTATATACACACAAATTGATTACGCAGTTCTCTGTGCTGTGTCACGTGTTCTGATGATTCATTCCATCTGCAGGTTCAGCACTGCCTGCAGTCCACACAGCCTGTCGCTGCAGCTCGGCTGCCCTACAGAGTGAAGGTGTCTGCTGGGAAACGTTACGCCTGGTGTGCTTGTGGACACAGTAAGAAACAGGTGAGTAAGTATGGCGTCTTAGGGTTCAACTTTCAGAAGCGCCTGGGCTAAAAGCAGGAAGCCGGTCATGTAGCGTCACAGCTCATTTACTGCTGTCTATGTCGTGTTTACATTCCCACCAGTTTGAAAGAGGCCTTCTGTGAGGCAGTTTGCTGGTGGAGACTTAAATTTCCTCTTTTGACTGACCACAATATAACAATAAACATCACAAACTGATAGCTGAGGTCATTTTTTTACATTTTCACACATCACTTCAAACTAGTCTGATGTGTCCAGTAATGTAAAGTATAGGGCCTAACTAGATTAACTTCATTAATATATATATATTTATTAGGCAATTCTTATCTCTTCTCAGATCGAGACAACGGTTTGGATTTTAGTGACCATTTGACTTTATTACCCAGAATTCCTGGTTAATATAACACATACGATCGGTATGAACAGCCAACAGGGTTGTAAGTTTTTTGTTTGTTTTTTCATTTTGGACTTGTCATAGCATGAAAAGCACAGGTGTAACCACTCACGTTATCAATGGTCTTGTTCTATTTACTTTTCTCAGTTTGGAGAAACGGACAGGAGTACCAGCACGGGATCAAAGCAATGTACTGCCATGGACAACACATTTTAGCCACCTAATAAAAGTGTACACTATATGTAGAATACTTTCACCACTTTACGGTTCCGTCAGACAGCCTATTCTGACGGGCAACTGAAGCAGTCATCTACGCTCCTGTCAAATTGATAAAAGCAGTAATTTAACCACACAGGTGGGCCTATTTTCAGGTGTCTATAATCCATTTTGCTGCTGCCCCCGTCCTTATCAGTATATTGCTTTGCTTCTGCGCTGCTACTCCTGCCTGTTTTCCCAAACTGGGGGCATTCTGGTCGTCATCTGCTCTAGGTAATACACTGACTATGTATAAGTACCTCATACAACCCCCCTGTAACTGACGCACCTAAATTAGTTAACATTACAATAGAATAAAACTTCAAAATGGCCACGAGGATACTAAATGAAGTCATTACCTGAGACTGATTTTTACAGTCCTCCCACCTTTTTTCTATTTCTGTCAGCCTTTCTGTGACGGCGCTCACAAGTCAAAAGCTCCAAGTGTCTCTCCTCTGCGCTTCACCCCTGACAAAGACAGGACGGTCATGCTGTGTGCCTGTAAGCAAACCAAAGGCGCACCATACTGTGACGGCTCACACTTCAAGGTCATCTTCCAGGATTTAGTGAAGTCGATGAAAGGCGTCTTTAAATGAACAGCATTCAGAATGTCTGCCCTGGGAGCTCAAAGGGCAGTAAATGTAAGAGAAATAGTGTCATTGTGTCCTCTTCATACTTGTCAGACTGATATTTTTGTCTGTATGAATTACATTGGTTTTTTTTTTATATATTTATTTTAACACAATGTTGTATACCCATTAAAACATGCCTGAAAAAAACGAATGTGTTGTGACGATGAATGGTTTTTTTAAATGCTTATTTAATTAAGTACTAAAGTATCCAGCTGCAGCGGCTGTTCGTTCTGGTCTTCAAATAGGTTATTTATCACATGGGTTCCTCTGAACAGTTGTCCAAGGATGTCAGAATTAAGATAGTTCACTTCCACCAACAAGCAGAAGGCTACAAAAAACATTTCAAACTACCTATTTCAACTGTCTGAAACAATATCAGACAACTGGATAACTGGAACAGTTGAAGTCAGGGCAAGATGTGGAAGACCAACAAAGATATCAGGGCAACAAAGACCTGCACAGAGCTGCATAGGTTAAAATAAGAACGTATCTGTTATGCCAATTGTGGGTTGTGTTCATTCAAGGTTAATTTATTGTCATGTTACATAAGAAAAACACACACAGACACACACAAAAATATAATTATATGGTGGCAGCTGATTTCTGTCTTTTGCCAGGAGGCAGCAGGGTGAACAGGCTATGGCTGGGTGGGTATTGTCTTTTACTATTGTTGGGCGCAGCCACCAACATCACACTTGCTTGCTCGCATGCTTGGTAGATGGGTACCAATGATGTCCAATGATGCCATTGTAAAAGACGTTTTGATGAGTGCTCACATTTTGCACACCACTATAGCAAGTATAGTAATTGTCAGTTATATAAGCTACCTTAAAGAGAGCAGTGACAGCTGACTATAATATCAGATTTTTATATATTGATTTTTAAAGTCATATGTCCCAGAGTTTTTCTATTTTATTCTCTTAAATGTGTTTAATTACAGTATTTGTTTTGTGTTGTAATTTGTCATATTTCTGGACACTATTTAAAAATCATTGGTATGCCCCTCAAATATAAAATGTAAACTGCACTACAGGTCCCCAAATTCCAAGAGACAAATAAGTACTGAGGGAATTACCTCTGTGTTGTGGTTTTCAACAGTAGCTCTTGCAGGTCCTGCAGTGTTTTTGGACTATAAATCAATTCATTTCAATCTGCGGGTGACCGATAGCTGCCTCAGGATTAGTTCAGTTTTGGACACGTGACCAGACAGGAAGTGATTCCTCCAATCACCTTAGTCCGTTTTTAGTCTGTCATATGTAGCACTGTTCCCAAAGAATTTGCAGTGATACTCCTTTTCTCTTTCTCAGAATTTTATTTTTCTTCCTCTTTTTTTTACCTTTTTTATTTCCTGAAGTAATTGTGACTTGACGTCCACGGTGGCTTTAACTGCGCGCTACTCTGAGCAGCTGAGGTTGACATGAAGTAATTGTCTTTGGAAACATGAACACGTTGGTGACCAAATTAGACCACAAATGGATAAATTTAATCCTGCGGCAACCTTGGAAAACAGTTATGGCCGGTTCCAAGGTAAATGAACCACTAATATTTGCCCTTATATTTACAAGGGCAAATATCCTATTTGCCCTTGTAAATAGGACATGTTGGGGCTACGTTTCTGCAGTAACGTTAGCTGGGTTGTTAAATCATCTTGTATGTTTACCTAACGTTACTTGTTGACCGACGAAGTATTCTTTGTAGACCTGGGTACAATTTTGAGTCACTTAATTGGTACCTGATACTTAATTTCTACCACAACAAATTTCAGATAAAAACACTTTACCATCCCCTCTTTTATTAATATTTTCTGACTGATACGTTTTATATATTACAATGAAACTAACAGTGCCACCCACCCTGTTACATTGAAGCACTGCACAGCTGTTTGTAATCAGAGCCTGATTAGACTGGTGTAACAAAACAGACCAGAGAGTCAGGGAGATGTCAGCTAAGCAGAGTCTGTACATGCCCACATAGTCCTGAGAAGATGTCGAATCAGGCAAGATGCTTAACTCATTATTAAACTTTGACCATTACTCACAAAGAGTACTTTTGATAATAAAGAGAGTTAATATGCATTTACTTTTACCAACTTATACAATGCAGAATATGTAGGTTAAGTGTAGTATTTGCACCCTACAGCATTACTGCGTATCTTTAAACACAACTGAGTACTCTTATGTTCTTCTGTCCACAGGTCCAGCTCTCCACACTTCCTCCAAAACCTGTCATCCCCTCTAAGAAGCCTTTCAAGGTGCAGCTAGTTGGTGGAAAGCGATACTCATGGTGCACCTGTGGACACAGCAAGAATCAGGTAAAACCACCCTTTGACTCTATCTTGCATCGCTCCTGTCTAAAGTCCTGTATATTCCTCTGATCACGTCTTTCATCTTTCAGCCTTTCTGCAACGGAGCCCACAAGACCAAAGCCCAAGGCTTGTCCCCGCTACGCTTTGTCCCCGAGAAAGACGCCACAGCTTGGTTGTGTGGTTGCAAGTATTCAAACAACCCACCTTACTGTGACGGCACGCACAAGCAGGACTTCATTGTTTCTGCCACATTACATGAACAAACAGACTCTTGAAAAGGACGGCAGAGATGAATTTGAACTGAGTATTTATGTTGCTGTTGCACTCACATTTGTGTACATCATTGCACTCTATTAAACCAGCGCATGTAAACTAATCAAGTGCTTGAATCTTGTCAGTATTCCTCTCTGTGCTTGGGAAGAGTGCCGTTTGGGGTTAACACCACAGCCAACAACTTTAATTTTCCTTGCTTTGTCTTTTCTGAGGGAGAAACAATGTTGCATTAACAGGGATATGATGATATTCTGTGATATAATAGAGGTTTGTGTACCGAGAGATTTTACCATGTGGTTTATACTGAGGTGGTTATGAGGTCTTTGTTCTGTTAAGCCATTGTGGGCAATGTTGCACATAAATGGTACTTTAAGTCCATTTAAAGAGAGGTTGACTACTAGTATGGCTAAGATTTTGAAGATCTATAGAATGGTTTTCTGTGTAGAAATTGTACACTGAAGTGTGTTCATAAAGCAATGTGTAATTTCATCCTGTAATCGATGTGATAGTGTGAAACTACAATCTGTCAGGGCCAGAGAGTGAGCTTCTTCTCCATAAAATGCCACTTTCTCTTAACTTACTTTGTTTATTTCTTAATTTAAATGAACAGTCACTTGAGTTGCCAGTTGGGTTGACTTGTCTGTTATCAAATAAAAACAAACTTAAAAAGAGTGCCTTGTAATATTGTAGACAAACTTTCCTCTACAGAGCCTTGATATTGAGAATGTGATGTACTGCTTGTAGAAATGATTTGAAAAACATTTTGGGAACAAATTTAGAGAGAAGACTTCAACTGTATGTATCATCCAGAAGGTGGCTGTGCTTGTAAGCTACCGACATTTTGCTGTACATGCACACGGTGAAGATCTGCTAAAATCATGTGTTCAGATTCAGAACAGGCTGCTTGAGTAAAACTTAAGTAACTTACAACTGTTTCAAACTCATCCTGGTAGGCAGGGGGTTTGGCCTTTTATGGATCATATCACTTTCATCGTGTGTCTGTTCACTCTATTGCATACAGGTTATCGCCCTGTGAGAAACCACAGAAAATAAGCTGTTGATATCAAATGTCAAGCAAAGCTTTTTTTTTTTTTTTATAAGCTCCATTCTTGCAACATGCTTTACAACCTATCACATTCAGGGAATCATAAACAGGACAGTCAGGTCAGAAAAACCTAGTAAGTAAACATTTTTATTGACCTAAAACATGCACATATGGCTGATAAAAAAGTATCATTTTTTGTTGAAAAGAAACAAAAGGAATGTTGAAATTTATGGAACTACAACATACATGGCCAAATATTCAAATCCCTTTTGAGCTCTTCGACTGCCATGAGAGAAAGAACATAGTCTGCTGACAAACCTCTTATGAACGTGTTAGTGCTTGGAACTTTGTAAATATAAATTCCTTCTCCTGTTGGAAAATACCTCGACAAAGTGCATCAACAGTTTAATGTAATGTACCTGTGTTACCTGATGAGCAGTTGCTTATAATGGACACTTACACAGCAGTTATTAACATGACTGTTTTTCTCTTTACATCCAACTCCAGCAGTGATGAGCACTGCAATGCCTTTTAAGCATTTTGTCCCAAGTGTTACGGAGCCAAATCAATGTTGACGCAACTACAGTATGGAAATGAAACAGACCCACTGCATATACAATACAAAACGATTACAATATCTTGTATAAAAGATAAGTTTATACATATGTATGCACACATGCTCACATTTGATACATACTGTACAGTTAGTATGTGTGCACTGTTCTAGTCTAACACACATAAACACACACGCACGCACATACATACATACATACAAGTGTCTATTTGGCTGCACTTTTCAGTCTTTCCTGTTGAAAGATGAAAACAGTAATCTGCTTCCTGTTTTGTCCAGAAGACTCGAGCTTGTCTTTTCTCTCTACTTGGAGAGAAAGAAGGGAGCAATTCAAACACTGTCCTCCCCGCTGCCCTGTATACACGTTAGGTCGTCGGAGGCAAACCACTTTTCTCGCCTCCCCTCGCCTCCTCTTTGCCAGCCCCAGAGCTCGTGCCGTTGACAGTCACCTTCCGAGCGTTGGCGCCCTGTTTGGAGGCCAGAGTGTGTCGCTGAGTGTTGTTGGTCACAGTGGTACCGTTGGAGCTTTGGATGGCGGGAGAGACGTTGTGGGACGCGGGGCTGGATTGTGAGGAGGCTCGGGCCGGCTGGGCTGCAGCGGGACTGTGGACTTTGTCACTCTGGGAGTCGCTCTCGGACGTCGGGCTGGTGTTGACGCCGTCAGAGTGGCCCTGGGCGGCAGACTGGGGTGGCCTCCTGCGCTTCCGGGTGGGTTTGACGAGATACTGCAGGGGGATGGGTCCAGTCTGCACAGAGGGACACACATCGTCAGGACTGTGGATAGGAGCTCAGGTCTTATTAGTCATCAATGACATCTATAAACATAAAATGCCTCAGTAAATACCCCAAACGTGAATTTTGAAGCATTTACGCATCTTTAAAAAAGGCGGTTGCACATCAGTGGCTAAATAAGACTAAAAAAAACTTCATCCCGCTGAATACTCGTCCGCCTTCAGCTTTGTGGTGGTGTTGTGAAGTCATGCGACGTGTAGTTTGTGGCGTAACGTTAGCGTTTTACTAAAATCATAAAAGTGGTGTTCATTTGTGAAGATTATTTTGTTGAACAAAACATTTAAGTGTCATAAACGTTTGTTTGCCAGAGAGATTATTTTACAGAAAAAAAACAAATAAAATTAAAAACACATAAATGAGCCCGAGTGCTGCACTGGGTGACATGATCCTTCATTAACATAAACATGAGCACCGTAGTTTATTTTGACTCAATCCTACAAATGCTGTCCTGTTGCCCAAACAAAACACGCCACCTGTTTTAGGAAATGACTCAGCCTTCTTTTTCCATATATATAAAATATAGTTTGACCAGTTATCAAAGAATCACAATCAATAAAAATGATTGGGCCTGGTCTGAGAGCCACAGAGAGGGTTGGATGGGAAGGTTGGAGTGTATTTTGGACATTTCATGGGATTTATTGACAATAACAAAAACATACCACCAGCTTCATCCTTTAACATACCCGTGTCTAAATATCACAGTTGCAAGCTAGGAGCACGTCCATATAAAAAGGAAGTGTATAGCAAATGGTCAAAGAATGATCATGCCATGGCAGCAGATACATTGACTTTAAACATCGACAATAACAGCAGAAATGGAAAAAGCTAAACTTACACTAAAAATTATTTGTTTTCAACAATGTCAGCATAATGAAGGAACAAACTTGTGTTTGAACCCATTGAGACAAATTGTGTTTTAGAGTATCTCCCCCTAAAACCAAAGACTTCCTTCCATGCATCCATCCATGAACAGTTCCCATTGGCTGCCCGTTACATAATCAATTTAAGAACATATAGACTGCGCAAGAAAATTGTCAGCGGTAATGTCAAGGGATTTTATTTAAACGTCCTGGAGACACTGCAAAGAGGGGAATGAAAATGAAATCATGCTAGCTACAGGAAACACAAGAGTGATAATCGTAATATATTTGTGGTCCACAGTGAAAAGTATGAAAGCTGCCACTCACTCTTCTCCACTCGTAAAAGTAGGCAATATCCATTAGTGTGTAGTAGTCCTTCAAGGGCTCATCTCCATACAACACCTCCACCTGTAACACACATTTGAAAACCACTTAACACAGTGTGACCAGCAGGAAACAGCCATCTGCCAGATCTTCATTTTAAAACGTTTGGATTTCTTCATTTGGAAATTTAGGTCTACTCTACTGCAAACTCTACAACACAATACAAAGCCTCCATTGCAATCATCATCAACACGGTGCACATAACGGGGCTGTTATCCCGGCTTAACTCAAACTAGTGCAATGCCCGTTCAAGGCAAACTTTTGTTCCACTGGCCTTAATTACGTTGGCATAAAACTTGAAAGGTTAAGTTTTGTGTTTCTACGTCAAGATAACCGGCCCTGCGTACTTTGAGTTCCCCGTTATGAACAGAGGTGTGCCTTATGTTGTCAGCATGCAATAACATCAGCCTCATTTACGGGTAAGCAGCAGAAGACATCACCGATTATTTTCAGGAACCTGGCGGGCAAACTGTTTTTGTCCAGTGCCGATGTTCTTGTAATGTATTCAATACAGTTTGTGAGACAAGTCAAATCACCCGCAAAAGCATTGGTGTATGTTTTTAAACGTCGTGGATTCAAATACGACTTCAGCAGAGCCTTGTGTTTGGTTCGCTGCACGGGAAAGCATCTTTCGTCAAGACGGACGTAACCCTGTCTGTGCTCATCCCCGCAATGTTACTTCTGTCATTCAAAACATAGTCGTACCAGCATTTTCCCTGAAATGTTACGAGGTTGTGAGGTGGAAAATTGGCGGCACAGATCTCCCTGGATATTCATCCATAACCCCACTCACACATGACCCCATGCAGGAAATGTGCCTGAGCATTTTAGGGACAGACTGCATGTGTGAAAGGGATTTTATTAAGTTTTAGCTTTGAACGACAACATCTCTAAAGACTAAAGTGAGCTACAGTTGTTGAATGCTAACAAATTGGTCAATAGATGCGCCTGTTTTAGACCTTTGTCGCTTTGACATGCTGCAGCAAGAAAAGCACAGTTGTAATTAATAAAGTAATAACACTGATTCAGTTCCAGGGCTCTGCTATTGTGAATGCGGTCTCACTGGGACACTTAATGGAACAGCGCCATCATTATTAGTCACTCCTGTGCTTTTTCTGCTATGACCCATTACAATCTTTCCCTTGAAATATTTAAAAGCAATAATAGGTTGGGGTTTTTTTTTTGTGGCTCAATGGTAGTGGAACGTGCTATACAACAATGACGTATCGTCACCTCACAAAGTTGTTATGGTGACAGATCTGAAGCAAAATTAGCAATCATTTTGGAGTCTTGCTTGTTTCCACCTTATGAACAGAAGTCCAATGTTTACCCTTTAGTCTCTGCGAACTGCTGCCAAGCGCGCCAATGTGTTCACCAGCTAGTAGCTAACTTTGTCCTCCGTACGATGCAGGGAAGGTTGTGCGTAATACGTTTATCAGAGCTTTCTCACTAAAAAAACAGCTGCAACCGAATTCGACCCACCTTTGTTACAGTGTTAACGACTGTGATCACATTACTTCAGAGTTAAATTCATTTTAAACAAGGCAATTATATTATTGTGTTGAAAGCCTGAAATTTGCCACACAATCGATACAGCGAGAGTTGCTGTGTACGGGTAAAGTGTCCACTAACCCGATAGTTGTTGGGAATATCCATCTTGCTTCGGAGGAACTTTGCCAAGTGCATGACGGACATGGCTGCTGGGCACTGTAGGAAGCGTTTACCATTGGACTGAGAACAAAGAGAAGAGCAGAGAAGAAAACCACATTAAACATGAAGAGTGTCGGCTTCAACTACTGCTTTAACCAACTCAAGATCAGGCTTTACCTTGTCTCCTTCCAACTCTGAATGCTGCCTCTCATTATTTCTGCAGGGGAATTTTAAATACAAAGAAAAGGTGTTAAATATTAAATCAACAATTCTTTCCACACATGGAGGAAAACCAAATTCAGAGAGACATACAGCAGGTGTGAATGGAATCGTTTTCACACAGGTCTTATTCCCTTCTTATATTTAAGCAGTTATTCTCTATTGTTTGCTGCAGTTAAATTGCATTGTTTTTAAATCTGTCTAAGATTTCACACTGCTGTTTTTTTGTAAAAATGGAGAAATGATTGACTCACTTGTTCCTCTCGTAGAACTGTATGGACAGACTGATGATTTCATCCTCTGCTATGTTAAACGTCTCCACCACTTCTCCCGGTTCCAGCACACGATTCTCTGCGTAGAAGTCCCGCCTCCGTTTCATCTCATCTGGGTTCAGAAATACACGTGTGCATTGGCAAAGAAATGCACCATAAAAAACGGTAACTTATGACAAGAGCCGGCTTCGAGTAACACGGTCTTACCTTTGAATAACCCCGGTACGAGCTTATAAACAATATCTTGTAGAGTTTTGTCTGCCCTGGAAAAGAAAAGAAATCTCTGTTTATAAGCATGATACTCCATGCAGTCAGAAGTATTTTCATAAAACACCCTTCAAAAACCATCAAAACGTACCTGATGCTGAGCTGTGGACATGTCTTGTGGACCTGAACGTCACATCGAGGGCAGAACTTATTTGTCTCCAGGAAGGCAACGATGCAAGTTTTACAAACTGTACGGAGAGAGAAAGGACACAGACGTATTATAAACATTGCTCTGTACATTAATGTGCATGGAGTGGACTTAGTATCATTGGCACTTTCAATTCAATGTAAAACATTAATACAAAACTACTGTTGATTCTACATCAGAGGAGACTCTCCATCTCATACACAGTGCCAACATAAAATGTGAATTGTTTCACATGCAGTACATTATTATTGTGCACACAGATGTTCCCTGAAGTAGACTTCTTATAGGCCTAGATTCCAAAAATGAACATTGAGGTGGAGTCACAGTGTGTGACTCAACATCACCTCCTCACTAGCAGGAGCTCTGCTAGATGTGCATACAGTCGTACGGTCTGTGCTAATGTCATGCTGGGGGTTAATGAACACAATATGCATGCATGCATGCAATGCTTTCACTGTGAGGAACTTACAGGAGTGCAGGCACTCTACAATGGTTGTAGCATCAATTAAGTAACCAGCGCACAGTGGGCATGTGAGGTGAGGATTGAGATCTGTGATTTTAATCCGGTTGGGCTGCATTTTATCCATCTGAACAGATCTGCGGTGAGAAACAAACAACATGAGAGGCTCTGGTTACACAGTGGGGCACAGGAGCCTATGTGAATGTGCTGGTTAAGACAATTAGGGCTTTCCCCATATGCTCAATGAGTGGCTGCCACAGTGCTCCCCTCAGACAATGTCTGCAGCTCGTCCTTGGGACAGCAGGTTGTGAAACCACAACAAAGAGAGCTCGTGGCCAACGAAATACAACTGCGATGACATGTTGTAGCGACGAATAACGTGTGGAGAGCAGGGAGTCGTGCAGCTAAATGCGGGCTGTGTGCTGGTACACAGCAGCCGACTACTGAATCGCCCCTGTAGTGGCCTCATCTTGTGCATCAGCTCTGCCCCTCGACCAGCGGACCAACAAAGAGCGTTTCCATTTCTCCCGGAGCTCCGCCGTCCGACCGGGCACCACAACCAAACACATCCAGAGGCAACACCGACACTGATGGGGGTGCAGAGCCACAGAAAATCACACTGGTACACAAAGCAGCCATCTTAAATTCACTGACAGGGCTGTATCAGGAGGCGAACAAGAGAGACTCAAAATGTGACACCGTGCACTTTGTGTGCGCCTCAGCAAACAGCGGCGCGACGTGCCCGATAAAGAGCGATCGCCGACGCTTCGTTCCTACCTGGTTAGACATAAAAGTTTCCCTCTCCTCCCAGCGAGGATCCAGGTAAATTATTTGGACTTGGACAGAATTTGCAGCAGCGCCAGAAAATGGCTTTTTTCAGCACCGTCAGAGGACTGCCCATTTTGGATCACGTGATATTATTTTGTCGCCTCGTTCACGGGGCATACTGGGTATCAGGCCCTGCTGACTTTTTACACGTTCACCCACCCTGCATAGGCCCGACATCACATTCGTGTTTTTTATTGTTATTTTACCTTTGTTTATTATTATTTTTTTCAATACGTTGCACAGGAGAGCGATCAGCCACGCCCTCTGCTTGTCTAAATTCTAAATGATTTTGTCTGAGAGGCCCTGTGAGGCCTCGTGTCCAGGGGCCTGAGCTATGGGTTGTCCCACAAAGACGTGTGGAATTTAATTGGAAATGTGCAAATCTTGCTCCAATTAAATGTTGTTGTTTTTTAACATTTATTATAAAATATATTATTTTTATGTCATATACTAATAGAGTAAATGATGGGTAAAAGAATGATTAAATGATTTACATGGTAAGAAAAATAATAGATTTATACCCCTCAGAAAAGTTATAAATCCCTTATCAAATACATACATTCTGAAGAATTATTACTATAATCCAGTGAAATACTAAATTAAATAAAATTAATTTATATCATGTATCAAATTAATGTTTATCCATTTAAATCTGGGATTGGAGGTCTCCTTTTCCATCTAACCTTGTAACCAATAAAAGCAGCACATATTTAAAGACAAAAATATAACTACAGTTTAAAAGGGCAGCCTAATACTGACTAACAATACTGTGTACTAATGGAGAGTCAGTATACCCTTTGGTAACATGCAGAGAACATCAAAGCTTTTATGACAGCCCTGGGGTCAGCTTACAAAAATGAATACTGTGAGTGATGTAAACATAGTGTATTATAATCAAATCTTTTGGAATTACTGCACATTTGACTGGGAAAATACAGTGTACAGGGATACATGGTGATTGCATGCTAGAAGCTAAGGAACGTGTTCAAAAAACGTGTTGTTCCAGAATTGTTCTTTGATATTTAGGAAATGCAAGAAAAAATCGTTTCATTAAGTGAACAAGAAAAAACATGCTGCAGGGAATTTTATTCCTGTGATCTTGGATGGTTCAGACTTAAGCATGAGGTCTCCTTAAAGAAAACAAACATATTACAACTGAGTGCATCTTTTAGTATAGTTGTACATGTATTAATGTTTTAGTACCCCAGTAATTTAATATTTCTCTTCCATAAAGTTGTGGGACTCAAAAGTGTCAGATTTAAAAGATAATAACTGGTCAAATTTAAAGCAGCTGGAGCCAGAGATCCTGACTTGTAGTCCCAAAAATGGGTCCAGCTCAAGAGACACGGATACTTCCATAATGCAACTCAGTATCTGTTCGTAAGGCTCAACCTGCCCTTGTCTTGTTCATGTCCCCTGTTTGTTACGCATAGTCTTTTAAATAGATTTGTAATCTCCAAGCTAAGGCTGAGATAACCCTGATGACATCATTTGGGTTTATTTTGTCAGACTTGACACAGCTCCATACAAATGTAGCACTAATCATGACAAGTAAATTGAGCTTTATATATAAAATTGGTTTCATCATATCATCAAATGGTGATTGAACCATTAGCAATAAACAGTTAGTGAAGAAAGAAAACTAATCAGACTTTACATTTATTTTCCAAAGAATCAAAAGAAAGTTTGTCACTAACACTGTTTTCTTTTCTAACTTGCTGTAACTTATCAAATCACCTGCTTTAGTTTTACCCTGAAAAAGTCTTGATATCATCATATTGAACCATTTGAAATTTGTGTAATTCTGCAGAATATTGCTGACAATGCAGTGCATGAGTGAACCTATGGCCTCTATACAGTGTTGTCAGACCAGAACCTGTGGTGGGTGGCCTTGGGGAAATACAGTGTCCTACATCTTACTGCAACTTTCTGTGTTTAGGGTTTTTTACGTAAATTAAGACAAATCTCACTGAAATTAGAATAATGTCACAGGTATATTTCTCATTTGTTCGTATGTGACACTGTGAGGGGTTCCTGTTAACCATCAGGTGACCTGGTGAGGAATTTCAGCTAGTTTGCCAACAGTTTTAACCATGGCGACATCATTTATTGTGACCTGTTATCAAACATGGTGGTAAAATCAACAGCTGAGATGCATGGCCCATTCTAAATACTACAGATAGAAACAGGAGATCAGCTGTTATCAATGTGTCTTCAAAGCACTCACACCTCACCTGTCAATCTTTGATCAACCCAACAGTACATTTTTTTTTTTTTGGTGACTTAGAATCTGACAGGTTACATGTTTTAGTGCAACAGCTGTTACAACCAGGGACATATCATTGAGGATACTGGGTTGATGTCATATTGTTATCAGGGAGTTTTGGCATTTTAGCAACCTGGGGGAGATTAAACAACAAAATTTGTAAATAAAATCAACACTTGTTTTTACAGTGATATCTAGCCGTTTTTATACTATTTAAAGCCAGTATTTCCCCACTAAAATGTATTCCTTGTGGTGTGTACAACCAGCATTCACTTTATGAGATTGGGGATTTGGACGGACTTGGTCTCGGTATTTCAGTCCTCACTCCTTGGCTATACAACCCATCTACCCTCCAGGTCCTGGTCCAGATTGAGGTGTGGGAACCCCTGTAGTTCTAGCGGCGGCCTGCTGGGCGCGCTGTTGACCGTTAAGAGCAACACAGACGCCATCTTGAGGAGACCCCGAACTGGTTGGTGACTGACAACAATCTCAGGCGCATCATGATGGGATTACGCACCAACAAGTAAAACAGCATCACATCAGTTCCGCGTTGCACGCGTTAAAGGGAAAGGAGAGGAGCTGTCCAGCGTGTGTTCACCGATCCAGGTTTTTTATTTTTTTAAAGAGAGGCTGCTCTGTAGCCTGATGGCCGGTTAGCTGCTCTCTGGACTCCACCGCGGCCTGTTCGGGAGGAGGAAGGGTGGTGACGGCGCAAAATGCTCTACCGCTGACTCCCAACAACACCCAGAGACTCGCTGCGAGTTGGACGACGAGCACGATGCACTGATAGATTTTTTTTAGACGCCCTTAAACTTTTACGAATTTTTGTGTTGTGTGTAGAGGCTGTGAACGACAGTGAGTGCCGTCTTGCGTACCCTGAATTCCCAGCCTGAGACATGTCATCCAACTGCACCAGCGCAGCGCCTGTCAGCGCTAGCAAAACCAAGACGAAAAAGAAGCATTTTATAGGACAGAAAGTGAAATTATTCCGTGCGAGTGAGCCCATTCTCAGCGTTTTAATGTGGGGTGTCAACCATACGGTAAGTGCGTCTTAAATGTCTCGTGGTCGCCAGTAAGCGGTTTGTTTATGCTGCTGTTTTGATTTAGCTAGCCTGCTAGCTTAGCCAGCTGCCATCATCTGTCAAGCCAGCTCTGATGCTCTCAGTCGACCGCGTTAAATGTCTCGTTTCATGGATATTCGCCAAGTATTTAGTAGTGAAGCTTGGACAGAGACCTGCTGGCCGGCTCTGCACCGAGCTGCTCGTTGTCGTACAGTTTGCAGCTAACGGCTGATGCCTCGATAGCTAGCAGCGTATTGCTTCGCCTGAAGCGTGCATTTTGCAGGGGATTTTGACGTGTGTCTGTTTTTAAGTCCCTGCAGCTGTGAAGTGAATATCAGGTTCGGCAGGTTGTGCGTTTTCACTGACCGCGTAGCGTTAACAATCTGCCACCATTTGGAGCCAAGTCGTGAGCTGCGGTTGCTGTAGCGCAGGCATGGAGTGGGAGGGGTGTGCCACCAGTCAGGCAGCTGGAGCAGCAGGTTACACAGATTTTCAGCTCCCACAGCAGCAGACAGCAGCCTGCCCCATTGTTTGAATAAACCTGCTCCCGAGCTTGCAGCTCCAATGCTCGGCGCATGCATCCAACTGCTGCAAGTTAATTGCATCACACAATCTCCCTATAAATAGCTAGCAGTAAAAAAAAAAAACATATATATCACATTCACTTTTGGCCGAGGCTGCCTATGGGCTATGTAAAGCACGGTGAGGGGCAGATTCGACGTCAGTGATGGATGGAGTTGCACCAGCAGCTTGCTCTTGCCTATACACATAGTAACTGTTTGGTCACACTCTGTCACACAGTTTGATTGATGCATGAAAAGCAGCTTCTCAGGTGTGAGAACTTTACGTCCAGAGTTGAAACTTTTTTTGATCTGCTCTGAGTAAAAGCACACCTGTATGAGTTTATTATCACAGTCAGGTGTAGTTTGTTTTTAAAGCACACTGGCACTGTTTTGATGAAGTTACAGTATTGTGTGGTGAACTGTCTCCTCTTCCAAACATTAATGTCGTCATTATGTAAATGGTAATAATTCAAAGGTGTGTAGCAGCCACGGCAGATGTGAAACTGTGACACTGGGAATGTGTTTGTGTGTCTGCAAACAACCAAGGAATTAGGGAAGCAGCTAATGATATGGTTATCACTGCAGCATCTCCAGTATGCAGTGGGTGAACTTTGGCAGTGGGCGTGTGGGTGCAGCTCATAGGCCTGGTGATTTGAGGTGTGGGTGGGAAGCCGATTCAAGACATCAAACAGACTTCTCATCAAAGTCCTCTTCTTCCAGTCAGGAGTTGTATGCAATTTTAATAGTGCCCTCGCTGCTATGCTGCAAGACTTCACTTCCACACAGTGTCAGTTAGTGTTTAGATGATGTACTGCTGTACACCACCTGTCTGATGCGGCTAATCCCTTAGTTTTTGTCTTTTATGTCTACAAATAATTGCCCACTGAGGTTCATCAGAGTTTTAAGATAACAGAATCTGATGTTTATAAAGGACACAATGTGTTCACAGAAAACTTTACATTAGAAATTCAATAACTGCTTGTTTTCATACTTCTCAAAGTTACACATTATTTTTAGATATGTTCAATTCATGCAAATGAACAGGCCTCCACTAGGAAGCTACCTGACTGACTGTTTCCTTTATGACAACTTAACTACTATATTATATAGTATATTAACTATACTCCTATAGATAAGGTTGTTGTTATTTATATTGTGAATGGGGAAGTTACAGCTTGGAATCGGATGATATTTAAGTCGGGTTGGCTGTTTATGAGTTTATTTGTGTGTAAGTGTGCTTGCTAAATATTCTATCAAGCAGCTGTTATAACAGTAGCATATTTAAATCACATTAATGCACCATCAGGAGTTTGAGATGACTTTGAAAATGAGAAGTACGTATATTAAATTGCCAAACAGCACTGCCAGGACTGTGTACTGCCCCTTTTAGTATCACTTCATAGTTACTCACAGGCTCTGGGGTAGTGGCATTTCTTCAGTCTTGTATTGCTGTTTACGCGATAATCTTCAAGGACATTTTTTCTTAGCGGTCCATCAGTGTGAGCTTTTGCCCTGGATGAGTGTCAGCAGATAAGATCAGAGTTGTACATGGATGGATGCGTAATACAACACCTAGTATTCCCATATTTAGCCTAATGGATGTCTTATTTTATATGGATAATCTTAACTTTAACATATCTTCTGTAATTATAATGGGAAAGCATCATATCCATGTAGAATTATAACTATAAAACTATGGAAACACTTTGAAGATCAGCTTTTATTGTAACATTGTTTAATAAGTGTTCATAGTTTGCTTCTTCAAAAGCCCCCTGTACAAGAATGTATAAATAATAGATTTGTTTTTATATCAGTTAGGTTAAATGTGATGATCACATTGTCAGCATTTTTGTTAATGTCCCATTCTTAATTTATAATAATGTTATTGATTTAAAACGCGGAGTTAATGGTTGGTGCTGGTAAACACTCGTAGAGATTCGGCCCGACTGTGACATGCGACTGGCGATAGATATTGTTCTTGTGGAGCGTGTTGCAGGTATTCACAGCTCTGCTCTCATGATGAGCATGTCCAGTACTTGAGGGCAAAATGAGATGCTGTACATATTTTTCACAGTTGTATCTTTATATGTTTAAAGGCGAATCTGGATTTTAGTATTTCATGCAAGAGTCTGTATTGAGCATAATTTCAAACTGTGAAATAGTTTTCACAGTTGTATCTTTATATGTTTAAAGGCGAATCTGGATTTTAGTATTTCATGCAAGAGTCTGTATTGAGCATAATTTCAAACTGTGAAATAGCAAAAGTCCTTATTGCTGCTTTGATTTCTTAATCATAGAGTCTGTAAAGTGGGAATATCAGCTTCGGGCTCTTGTCTGATCTCTCTCTCTTTTTCTCACTTCTCTCCCTCAGATTAACGAGTTAAGTAATGTGCCTGTACCAGTAATGCTGATGCCAGATGACTTTAAAGCCTACAGTAAGATCAAAGTGGACAACCACCTATTTAACAAGTAGGTACATCACAGCTTATGCACTGTCAGCTCAGTCTGTTAAACCCAACGGCTGAGTTCAAAACACCTGACGTAACTCCTGAAAGTCCACTTTCCATCTCTTTGCTCAAATGCTCATATTACTGAATCTTTTGCACTCATCAAATCCCATCACAATACAAATTGAGACTTGCTCTGAATGGCCCTAATATGTTGTATTCAGAATGGATGTCCCCAACAATAACGCGGCAATGACTTCACCAAGAATCCTTGCAATACAAATCATCCTCATGTAAAGAAGCATCTTTGTTTTTTTTAAGGCCGAGAGTAGCATGTGACGACCTTCAACAATCAGAGAAATGTACCCTTTTGGTCCTGAACTGTACACAGGAGTGGACAAAATAACGTGAACAATAAATAAACAGTAGTGTTTGTAGTCTGAAGTAGCGCAGTCACCGTAGCGGACTCTGCTACAAAGGTGAGTCCTATTGGGTTGCATGACATTTAGTGGTAGTTGTCTGTGTGTTCATCACAGCACTGTTGGCTATCCTCACTTTTTGTTCATACAACGTATCTGCTCTCTTTACACATTAGATAATCCTGTAGCTTCTTTGATTAATGCACCTATAGTGGTTTGGTCTGTTGCCCATTTACAGTTGCTTTGAGAACGTGCATATCAAAGTGATAAAAGCCAGACAAGCCAAACAACAATAATTGCAACCCAAATCTGTTCAATATGATGTGATGAGAAATTTAACTTGCATTGCAAATTGCTTTTTCAGCATAAAAGCCAGCATATGGCCGAACTGAATTTGTGATTTTGGCTGCAATTCCAATTTCATTGCGTTTCACATTCTAGCTCGATAATATTTTGGGGTGATTTAAGGGTTTCGGTTGGTAGTATGGATGCAAGTTCCGTATTTACACACGATTTTTACACATCTGGCTTCAGGCTCACATGTCAAAAAGCCAGATGTTTACTTTACTACTTTATGCACTTTAAAATGTTCTCATCCTGCAAATAGGCAGCATCTAAAAGGAGAACAAATGCCTTTGAAAAAGGAGCTCAAAGCTGTAAATGTCAACTCTGAATTGTATTATTATCTGTGCACACAACAGCAGAAATAAATCCTTCCTCATTTTCAGTAATGAGCCCCTGAGCTCCTGTTTCTTTGTTGACTGACTGGTTGTGTCTTTTACTTGTCAGAGAAAACCTGCCTAGTCGCTTTAAGTTCAAAGAGTACTGTCCCATGGTGTTCAGAAACCTGAGGGAGAGGTTCTGCATTGATGACCAGGACTACCAGGTAAGTCACTGCGATGAATGAAATCTAAATTATTTCAGGGGAAAGAGGTCATGGGTAATTTGTACTTTGATGTGAGAATATAACTGGATGATGTTGTTGTTGTTGTTGTTGTTTTTTGGGCAGAACTCTCTAACGAGGAGCGCCCCACTCAACAGCGACTCCCAGGGGCGCTTTGGCAACCGCTTCCTGTCCAGCTACGACCACCGCTTTGTAATTAAAACGGTGTCGAGCGAGGACATCGCTGAGATGCACAACATCCTGAAGAAATATCACCAGGTAGAAGTCCCTTGTCCCACCACACGGAACATCCAGAGACAGAATCAAATACCTTATTCCTTGTTCACACCAGCGTCACACCATTTTTTCACCGAAGTTGAAAAATTTCAACTCACGCGTTTGGGGCGTTTTGCGTTTGAGACTCCAGTCTCATCGCGTCTGTGCATAGACTTTGTATGTATCTCGTCGCGCGAATAATTCGCCCCGCGTTTGTTGTGAACACAGCATTAGATATCTGCTGTGTGCTTAAATGTTGGGTTTGAGTATTGGTTATTTCATACACTATTTAATCTAAATGTTTAATGTTTGTATAGATGGAGTGTAGGAAAGACATTTAGGAGCATCATTCTGTGAATATATTTTAAGATGCGCTTCCTTCATTTCAATCTAAGGTTACTCATGCATGTAAATGATGCAGAAGTGTTGAAATGATGTGACTGTAGAGCAGTGCTGTGTCCAGTTTGAATCAGTTTTCATCATGCTGTATATTTGATTCCTGACTCCCACTCTCTCGGTTCTCCTCCCTTCATTGTCTCCAGTTTATAGTGGAGTGTCATGGCAACACGCTGCTCCCACAGTTCCTGGGCATGTACAGGCTAACAGTGGACGGGGTGGAGACGTACATGGTGGTGACCCGGAATGTATTCAGCCATCGCCTCACCGTACACCGCAAATACGACCTGAAGGTACAAACGTGTAGATGTTGATCACATAAAAACAATTTCCAGGATAAACCACACACACACACACACACACACACAACTGAATACTATAAGCACAGACTTAAATCACACGTGTGCAACAACATCTGTCTCTCTGTGCATCTGTAACCGCTCTTTGAATTATTTAATGAAGGGAAAATGTATAAATACATTATCAATTTAATTGAAGCCATGTCTGACATGTAAAGCATGTAAGCAAGGAATACATCGAAAAAAGATCACAACATAACATTAAAAGGAATTATTATAAAGATAAAATTAGATTAGGTTAAATTTAAGAAATAATTGAGGTGAGATGAGCTTCTGATTCATTTTACTGCTGAAACAATTAGTTGATTAATCCGTAGTGAAAATCACTAACAATTTTAATAATCGATTATTCGTACAAGTCAAGCAAACATTGCTAAACATTTTCTCATTCCAGCTTTCTCTGTTTATATAATTGTGACTTTAATATCTTTTGATTTTTGGCTATAAAAAAATGGGAAATTCAATCAAACGTAGAGTCAGGGCACTGCAATTTTTGTAGATTTTATTTCTTTTTTATAATTGAGGTTGTTTGTTCAATTTACTGCTCAAACGCCTGATTTTGCTGTGATTATGCACAAGGAAGAAAATGGGCATGTTATTGAATTTAAATAGGAAACAGTTCATACTCTCATGGTATAATTTGCAGAAGATTACAAATCCAGCTCATCTATAAAGAATTCTGGGTTTGTGCTGAATATTACAGTGATCCTAAAAAAATGCCTCATGGCATACACCTCTTCTCCTGCTAAGTATTCTCTGGAGAAAAGTTTACCGCTCCAATATTGACAGTTTAAAAAGACGCTGTCTGAGATAAAGTGGGTAAAATGCACCAATGCCTCTGATGTGTCTTGAGCTGCTTTCAATTAATTCTATTTTTACTCTCATTTTCTCTCATTTGTAGGGTTCTACGGTCTCAAGGGAAGCCAGCGACAAGGAGAAGGTGCGTTTTATTTCTGTGCAGTGACGGCTGCTGACATGATGGGATAAATATAAACTCCCTTAGCTCACCCCAAAGGCATACCTGTCCAATGACAGCTAAATTAAGCAAGTTTTAAGTAAGGAGATTTATTCTATTAGTACCCTTTTGCACTGGCCTCATGTGGTCAGTGTGTCATACTCTGTTGTACTTGTTTTGTTTGTTAGTATGCGCTGTAGAGTTGTTGGAATGGGACGTTATCTGTCATCATTGAAAGACCATTTATTTTGACCATATCTCTATGTATTTGTCATATTACATTTATGACTGTGTAATTCTAACACTTGCATGTGACCTCTAATCATCCTCAGTAACAACATTTTTCCTACTGTTTGCTAATTAAAGACTTCTCCTCTCTTCAGGCAAAAGAACTCCCAACTTTTAAAGACAACGACTTTCTGAATGAAGGCCAGAAGCTGCAGATAGGAGACGACAACAAGAAGTACTTTTTGGAGAAGCTAAAACGTGATGTAGAGGTAAGAAACCCATCCGGGTTTTCATCTAGTCAGCTGTAAAAATGTTCATCTTGTTATTATCATTGAATGAGTTTGGGTCGAGATGGTAATCAAACCTTAATACTTTTGTGTCGGTTGCACCGACTATTGACAATCGTCAAATACAAGAGGTGGGATTTGTTTTTCTACTTTGATTTCCATTAGAAACGTATACTGTACTAACTAACCGACGCTATTTTCTTTAAACATTTCTATTCCTTGAAGTAAAGTATATTACTAAAACATCATCTTACAATAACTCATGTATTGTAAGTACAAGTATTGAAACATTTTGTACAAATGACTGGTTGTACTGCAATACACAGATCTATTTTCCATGGCAAACTGAAATACATTTAAATGCTGCCTAATTATAGATATGTTCATTTAACATGTTACTTTGAATACATATGCCATATTGTTTGGCATTACAATCTAGGGCTACTCTGAGTTTATTTTTTTTACATTCAAAGCTTCTATTGAGGTTTTCAAATAAAGCTTTGAATGTCTGTCGTCGCTGTTTAAGACGTCATCACCCGTAAAACTGTGGAAATATAAAAGAATTCTATAAATATAATTTATGGTGCTGTTAGATTTTCTCAAAACATTTTGACTTTTGGACTTCGCAACGCTCTGGTGTTTTTTGAAATCACTCAAGTCTGAAACAATTCTATGCAGCCACCACTCAAAGA
Organism: Anarrhichthys ocellatus; assembly: GCF_004355925.1. NCBI lineage: Eukaryota > Metazoa > Chordata > Actinopteri > Perciformes > Anarhichadidae > Anarrhichthys > Anarrhichthys ocellatus. Next base: position 4,239,358 of record NW_022280068.1, on the reverse strand, counting down.
AAAGCTTGTCAGCATTCAAATGTCAATTTAGAACGATATAAATGAAGCTTCAATCTGTTATTTTATTGATAAACAAATGTTCTTCAGACCTGTATGACCGAGAAACACTCAAAATACAGACGTGACAACGAGGCATTACATTGAGTGTTATTTGTGTATTGTGTATTGTGTATTGTGTGTATTGTGTGTGTGTGTGTGTGTGTGTGTCAGTTCCTGGCCACCCTAAAGATCATGGACTACAGTCTCCTGGTGGGAATCCACGATGTGGATCGGGCCGAGCAGGAGGAGATGGATGTGGAGGGCGTGGGAGAGGAGGAGGAGTACGAGAACGACGGGATGGGCGGAGGCGTGCTCACCGGCTCCTTCGGCACGCCCCCCGACAGCCCCGGAAACCCTCTCAACTGTGGAGGATTCTTCGGCCCCGGGGAGTTCGACCCCTCTGTGGACGTTTACGCAATCAAGAGCCACGACAGTGAGGGTCGCCTTTGACATCCATCTGACTCAATTAACTTAGCTTTATATTAAGCATTGGCAGCTAATTAGATGACAACTTGCCTGTAAAGGAAGAAATCATTTCTATTTGTTTAGTTTGATTAAGAGCACTCAAAACTAAGGAGTAGTCAGTCAAAGCTGCCGTCCTCATACAATAGAAGAAATGTGTGTAAAACCTTGTGACATGTTGTTCTTGTGCTAGGTGCTGTGAAGAAGGAGGTGTACTTCATGGCTATCATCGACATCCTCACTCACTATGACGCGAAGAAAAAAGCTGCACATGCTGCCAAAACTGTGAAACACGGGGTGAGTGTCAATACTACATCATGCTCCATCCCGCTATGGCTACACATTCAGATTACAGAGAATCATTTAAATTATTCAATAAGACATCATGAATACTTTATGCAAAATACTTTTTGTAAAGCAATACATTATTGAATCATTTCATATTTATTTAATCATTAAAACTCAATAAAATCACATGTGACCTCAGCCTCCCAGCAGGCTAACCAACCAACCAGCTAGCTAGGTCCAGCTAGCTACAACAACCAAAGAGAAAGACAACGGCTGCGTTCCAAATATTGTACTTTTTCTTTTTACTTTTAGTACATACTGCCTCTGCCTTTAGAAAGTATTTACTGCAAGTATGCATTCAATACTACTTCGTGAAAACATTGAGCCAGATAAGCATGCTGGCTTGCGTAAGGCAAAATGCGACCGGATGCAGCAGGACATAAATCTGAATTAACTAGCGAGCTGCTACGCCAACGCTGGCTCTTCAATTTACTGCTAAGTAATAAATCTAAGCTCATTAACAGGCTGGTGAGGTAGCATTGTTGAGCTTAATAAAAGGAGAAGCCAGTTATTGTATTGTACCTTTTTGTGGCTGGTATTGTTGTGACTCATTGTGGTAAAACGTGTTCCTTTAGACACCTTCTGTAGCAGGAACTACCACAGAATAGGTTTCGTGTACTTGGCCAGTTATTTTTCTGCTGTGATCATGACAAGATGGTCTTTAGTTGTATTTGTTTCAGCAGCAGTGTCTAGTTTTTGTTTCAGAATAACTATAATAACAATGGCTACATTTTGGTGGCTGAGCTTGTTTAGAAAGACTGGAAGAATGTGATTGACAATTAATAAACTATTCCATAAAGAAGTAAAAATTAATCAAATTGCACAACAATTAGTGTGGTTTTCATAATCATGAATTAAGTTTTAATAGTTTATTATTATTATTATTATTATTATTATTATTATTATTATTATTATACAGCCTCTGAAAGTGCATTTTACTCCATGTAACACAAAAATGTATGGAAATCAAAAGTATTAATGATCTTATATTGCATGTTCGTCGCTCCATCTATCTAATGTTGTACCTTGTTGTTTCTTAGGCGGGCGCCGAAATATCGACGGTGAACCCGGAGCAGTACTCGAAACGATTCTACGAGTTCATGTCCAACATCTTATCATAGATTCATCTCCCAGTCCAGCCAGTCACTTTCTGTCATAGATCTGTCAAATGCCACGCACTTATTTCTCTTCTCCTTCACATCAGTGTAGGTCCATCTCCCCCCCCTGCCTCTCTACGCCCAGAAAAAAAACAACAACTACCAGTGTCCTCCCACAGCCAGCATGAGTCTGGCAGGAAGGATGCACCGCGCCTGTTACACTGTCCCACACACACACACACACACACACACACCACCACCTCCCGGCTCCCTCATCTACTAGCTGACTGCAAAAACTCATGAAACCACTCACTGAATTCGGAATGACATCCCGATAATCTCCCTGTTCTTTTTTTTATTTTTATTTTTTATATAAATATTCTGCCTCCCGGTTCTCCTCAGCCACCTTATTAATCCTCACGCCAGCACGGAAACTGTCTCACTAATGCCTTGAACGAGTGTGTCAGCTTCAGCAGTTAACAGTCCGTCAGTACAGTCTCTTTGGTTTCTGTTCATGTCGTTGTTGTTGTTATAATTTCTATTAGACGCACACACACACACACGCGCGCAGATGTAAACAACTTGCACAGATACTGAATGGTCAGATTGCACGACAAACACTTTGACAGTTGCTATCAGGCTTCTCTCACAGTACCAACAAAAGAATCAAAAGCACTGCTGACAAATTGGAACAGGGGGTAAACACTTTAATATATAATGGTGTATTAAGTAAATTAATGCAATATCAAAAATGCATGGCTGATGTGTACATGAGACTCCACCAGTAAGTTGAAACATCAAACCACTGAACTTAGCATCTGAGTGTTATGACTTAAAAAAAAAACTGGAAAAAAAATTGGTGTTTAAATGTTACGTTGCCATATTGTTTTTGACTATTTTTGAAATTTTAACCGTGAGCTTGGTGGAGGTTGGTCAAAGAAAAAAAAATTCACATAAAAAGGGGAATTCTGCAGCAAATACTTGTTTTATTACCATAATGATCATTTTTATATCTTGTTTACATTAATGTAGCAATTTTGTTTGTATACAGTATTGTTTTGTTACCAACAGACATTAGAAAAAAAAAAAGTTACTTGAAAATGATTCATTGCATATTAAAGGGAGTTTTATCTTGTTTGGCTATGCTTATTTCTTCAGTGACTACCTCACTGTTTGACAAAGGTTTTTATTTAGGTCACAAGATAACTGAGCTATCTCCATGGCAACTGACCAAATGCCAGCTACAAAGGCGGACTGTGAGACGCAGTTAAAAACTTTGGAAACGGCTTGTAAGTAGACCCGGGGTTAGGCTTTTTGTCCGAACACCAGAAAACATCTCATTAAGCAATAGCATTTCCCTGAACAGTTAGGTTATTGATATAGACTTCAGGGGCTCCCAAGAGATTTTAGAAATACAGTACAGGTCAAACTCCATAAATGCAGTATTCTACACTTCCCATAATGCAACTTGGTATGGTATTTTTTTTCATTTCCATCCCCTGCATGGTCTGAGGGTTCAGAATTGACATCCGGACTGGCCCCTTTCAGGCTTTGCTTTAAAAGAATGTGAAATTGTCGCTACAAGTGTTCTCTGCAGTGTGACATGTCGAGAACCATTTAATGGTTTCTGTAATCTCACTATTATTTTTCAAACTGGTGTACAGTCCAAGCTTGCTGTCTTAAAAAGTGTAAAGAAAGGTTTACGTATTTTCAGGTCAGCCAACCTTGCTGATGTAGTCTTCCTTGAATTTTAATTTCAGTTGCCAAGCATGTCTTGGTTTGGTGCAGAACCGGTGAATTTTAACACAATATGTAACATGAATCAAAGATCTGAAAAGTGATGGCAATGTAGTGCAATTTCTTCCATAAATAATATCAGTCAAGTTCATTGTTTAAACCTATGTTCATTTATTTATTGAAGAAAAAAAAAAAAGACAGTACAAGCATTGTTTATCATTTGTATACAAAACATTTGTGTTTGAAGTGCAGGGAGAAACAGAAGCTCTAGTCCATCCTGGCTTTCAGGGTTCGTGTGGTGATCTTGTCTTTCTCACTGCAAGAGAAAAGAAAAGGCTGTCAATCCCTGAGCACCTGTCATTCCACCCAACCCTAACCTGTGCACACTGTACTTACATGACATGTACAACGACTCCCATACCAGACACTGCATCTCTATCAACGGCATTCAGCATCGCCTGTGAGATGGTCTCAAACAGGTCATCTGTTTCCTGCGTGATCAAACACATTTCTCAAATAAACGCTCAAGAATGTTTAACTGAAGAATACCTGAATTCTAGGTAGAACTCACATACATGCTATTATTAGCCTCTGCAGTGCAAATGGAATAAACAGACAATGCCAATAATAAAAGGCAGCAGATTTCTACTCCAAGTTGAACTTTGTGTTGAAATTGTCAGTTGTGTAAAGACAACATTGTGATCTCGTTAATCTCTGCGCCAAAAGTTAGAGCGGCCAATTTACCAATACTGTAAATGGAAGCTAGTAGTAACTACATTTACACAAGGTTTCTCATTATCATGCAAACATATACTTGCGATGGGCAATACTCATTTGCACATTAGGAAAGTGGTAGTAACTGTAAGGAACCTACATGCTTAACAGTGACCTCAAACTTCACTCACTACTTACCATGTCTGGCTCCCACAAAGACTCACACATGCCGTACATCTGCTCTGAGCAGGTGCCACTGACAACAAAGTCTTCTGTCACCATGGGGCAGCCAATCAAATCCAAGGAGCAGATGAATGGCTCTGAGGTTTTGGGATCAAGTCCGGCAATCACAGGCTCGATGTAGTATGGCCCAAACCTAATGAGAACATCACATATTAAACAGATATTCTTTTACCTTCCATGCAAGAATCTATGCCAACGGTATGCCAACGGTATGCCATCTGTCTGCAGCTTATAAATTGGACATGGATCTTGTTTAATGGGTCTATATTAACTTTGGTGCTCTCACCTCTTTTCATACAGCAGGTTGGACACCATGCTCATGAAGGTCTTGGGCTTGATCTGGCGACCCTCCTTCAGCTCATACAGGTTCAGTCTGAATTTCAGCCTCTGGGATCTACACAAAAAGCAAAGACACAATCATTCCCGCGTCATTTTACAACAGTTAATCTTTTTTTCAATAATCACAAAGAACGCAAATTTAACTTACTTCCTAGCGGTGACTAACCGCATAACTAAAACTACAGTTTCCCCTTAATACCAATACATAAGATCTGAAAGTAGTCAAAGTAATTTCGCAGATGTGTCATAGTCATACCCTGGTGGTGGAAGAACTGTTTTGCCACTTTGAGAGAAAGATGTGAAGGTTAAACACACTCACACTGTCTGAACATCAGTGGCCAGTCCAGCCAGCCCGATGTACAGCTTCTCTCCCATGGGGAAGATCTTCTGGAAATCCGTAGTGACCATCTGAGCCTGGATGCCAAATCTCCGGTCTGCTGCTATTGCCACACAGTTCTTCCCCCGCATGGCCATGACAGCCCCTCCGTTATAGGACATAATAGACTGGATGAAAAAGGACAAAAGTAAGTCAGAGTTTAAATGATAAATAGATCAATTGACAAAAAATATATCAGCAACCATTGTGATGAATTAATGTATTTTCAATTGTCATTTTCAGCTAAAAAGACAAAACATTTTTACACTTGTTCTGACATTTAACTGACCAAACAATCAATTGATGCATTACTATGAAGCAAAAAGAGGTTTAACAATACAAGAATCAAAAGGAAGAAAATAAGAACCTCAACCACAGGACCGAGGTATTTGTAAGAATACTGTAAATATATTCTGGAGGCCCATGTCTATTATACAAATAATGTAAAAAATATTTTTGTCTTCAAAATACATCCGGACTCAAATTGATTTCAATAGGTTTTAAATATAGCACGTGCCAATTTAATTAATCAGGGTTACATCTTAGCCACATGTGTAAGTAAGCATGTAGAAGTACTTTAAAATAACTCAAACTAACAAAATTAGTAATTGTAAAATAAAAGACGTAGTTATAGGACCAATGTCTAAAATATCGCGCGTGAGACTTTTCTAAATGCAATGATATTTAGATGAAAATCGTAACTGGGTTGTCACTGTTGTAACAGTAGCCTTACCTTATCCAATGCTAACTAGCTAGCGTTAGCCATATTTAGTTGGAGGTTCAGCTTATCAAGATGACACTGTTCAATCAACACGTTAGCTGATGTTGACACAGACGGAACAACAACGGTTTAAGCTTACCCTGGGTATACAATCAAGATGTCTTTAAAGTTAATTAAGGACAGCATGGTAAGCCACCGGCACTGTACACAACTCAACGTTAGCTCGTGTGCAGCTAACGTTGAGTTAGGTAGCTGTTTAGCTAAGTAACGTTATTTAGCTGCACAGCTATCGTCCGCTATTATAACAATGTATTCTTCTGAAACTATTTAATTAATTTATCGAACACAATAATTGTAACTTTACAGTCGTTTCGTTTCCAGAGAATTGTTAGCATGCTAGAGATGTGTATGCGCTAGCTGTTAGCTACGAACATTAGCTTAGCCAAGCTCTTGTAACTATTAGCCTTAACTAGTTAATTGGACGATTTTGACCTCAAACCCATTCGCATATGATCTGATGTATGGCGCTCTTACCATCGTGAAGGTGTTGCGGTATTTTCCTAAATGCTAGAAATTGCGAACTCCACTTCTTCTTCACTATTATGAACAGCTCGTTGGTTTCCAAGAGTGACTACACGATTTAGAAACACAGAGATCAGAGTAGCTTGATTCTTCTACTGCATCGCTTTCGCAGAAGCCTATTGGCTGGATGAATGGTACCGGGTGCAAAGAACGGTGCATGCATAGTTTGTTCGAGGCGTGTTAAAGTGAAATTAAAACCGGGAGGTGTCTTTCAATTTTTAAAGATGCTTTTTAATACTGGATTGTAATTTGCAGTGTTTGCATTCAATTGTTAGGCGTATTTTTATTGAATATTTGAAATAAGTTAGGTGCGTTTCCATCAACTGATTTGGAGCAAATTAACTCAGTTACAGGTGTAGTTGTCAGGAGTCGGCGCAATAGGCATGGCTGTAATACGGCAATACAGTTAGTAGAAGAAGTAGCGTTTGCAATACGAAAACAAAACAAGACGGCTGAGCAGTAACTAACCCCATCCATGTTCTAACCAGTGGCGGCTGGTGGAAGATTTTCTAGGTAGGGCTGTGCCACATCCAATCAATTTCAGCAAACATCCCAGTATGATTTAATGGAAAAAATTAACGTATCAAACACGCATTACTACTTTGCAGTTAAATATTTAACATTTATTCCAACATGAAAAAAACAGTAAATAACACTTAAACACATCAGGACATCTTATTTTTGTCCCCCTCACAAGCAATTCAGTATAATATAATAATCTGATGATCATCAGAAATCATTACATTCATAAATTCAAAGATAAACATTCAATCTGGTATCCATAGTAACGATGCCATCAGAACTCCATGGATAGAATGCTGTCAGGATGACATCACGGATTCTTTGCCTTTCATGTTGTTTTTGCCTTTCAAGCCTTTGAAGTACCTGACTTAATATTGAGTCTATATCCCTGTACATTTCCTCACACATTTCATAGCAGACATCAAGAAATACAGATTCAAAGTCTAAGTCTGATCTTTTTCTTTCCAGTCTCCTTCCGGATTCTTCGTCTTAGGTTAAAGGACTTCAATGTTTAATGTCTACCTG
>NW_022280068.1:4196380-4201653 GCF_004355925.1 Anarrhichthys ocellatus | reverse complement strand
TTGTCGAACCTCAGATTCAAGAGGAGCAATGCGGATTCCGTCCCGGCCGTGGAACAGTGGACCAGTGGACCAGCTCTTTACCCTCGCAAGACTACTGGAGGGGTTCTGGGAGTTTGCCCAACCAGTCTACATGTGCTTTGTGGACTTGGAGAAGGCTTTCGACCGGGTCCCTCGGGGGTTCTTGTGGGGGGTGCTGCGGGAGTATGGGGTGCCGGACCCATTACAACGGGCAATCCGGTCTCTGTACGACTGCAGTAGGAGCTGTGTCCGCATTCTCGGCAATAAGTCAGACACGTTCCCGGTGGGTGTTGGCCTCCGCCAGGGCTGCCCTTTGTCTCCGGTCCTGTTCGTGACTTTCATGGACAGGATATCTAGGCGCAGCCTGGGTGTGGAGAACGTCAGGTTCGGGGATCTCGGGACCGCCTCTCTGCTGTTTGCAGATGATGTGGTCCTGTTAGCCTCCTCGGATCGTGACCTCCAGCATTCACTGGGGCGGTTTGCAGCCGAGTGTGAAGCGGCGGGGATGAGAGTTAGCACCTCCAAATCTGAGGATATGGTGCTCTGCCGGAAACCGGTGGATTGCTCCCTCCAGGTGGGGACGGAGTGCCTACCTCAAGCGAAGGAGTTCAAGTATCTCGGGGTCTTGTTCACGAGTGAGGGTAAGATGGAGCGGGAGATCGACAGACGGATCGGTGCGGCTGCAGCAGTAAAGCAGGCGCTGCACCGGACCGACTTGGTGAAGAGGGAGCTGAGCCGGAAGGCAAAGCTCTCAATTTACCACTCGGTCTACGTTCCTACCCTCACCTATGGTCACGAACTCTGGGTCGTGACCGAAAGGACAAGGTCGCGGCTACAAGCGGCCGAAATGAGCTTCCTCCATAGGGTGGCCGGGCTCAGCCTTAGAGATAGGGTAAGGAGCTCGGTCATCAGGAGGGAGCTTGGATTCGAGCCGCTACTCCTTTGCGTCGAAAAGAGTCAGCTGAGGTGGTTCGGGCATCTAATTAGGATGCCTCCTGGACGCCTCCCACTGGAGGTTTTCCAGGCACGTCCAACTGGGAAGAGACCCCGGGGAAGACCCAGAACACGCTGGAGGGATTACATCTCCCAGCTGGCCTGGGAACGCCTCGGGATCCCCCAGAATGAGCTGGATCATGTTGCCGGTGAGAGGGAAGTCTGGGTCAGCCTGCAAGGCCTGTTGCCACCGCGACCCGACCCCGGATAAGCAGAGGAAAATGGATGGATGGATGGATGTTCATTTAATGTCACAGCACCTTTCAAACACCTGAAGCCCCGCCCACGCTGCTGCACAGAGTGCCAACGCTTGTATAGTATTAATTATCGTTAATATTATTTATTTATTCAGATGCATCGATACCAAAACATATTTCTAATATCAGTCCAAAACTGACTCAAATAGCCGAATCAGCTATTGGTGACGACATGCAGATCCGTAATTGGATACCAATATTTAAATATTAACAATTCAGTACATTTTTATCTATGTATTTATTCGTCTAATTTTGTTTTCCAAAGTTAGGAAAGCAATGTTTAAGTCAAGCCTGATTTTGCCTTAGACATAAAATAATGATCATAGGAACTTCCACACAGTGAGGCATACAGTTAACACTGGTATCAGATCGGTACTCTGTATCGGCTGATACACAAAACCCAGGTTTCATTATCGGTATAGGGACGAAAAAAGTCAGATCCTTGTACCTCTATTTATTTATTTGTATATTTCATGTATTTATTTATTCATTTATACAGTTCTAACCCTTGTAACAATGAAACATTGAAGAGTTCTTCATGCATTTGATTTAATTGGGTAAGTTTTAATTTCTTTTTCATGTCAGCTGGTATTTGCCATGTTTCATGTTGTCCAAAGACCAAGACATAAAACAGATTATCCAGGAAGACGATTGCAGAAACAGCTGATCGGTCATGTGAGTTAATGTTAATTATGAAATTGTTCCATATTGATGTGAATATTTGGCCATGTTTGTTTGAAGGCGTGTTTCAACTATCAGTATCTTAATGCCAGAGTTGAAACATGTTTTTATTTAATTTGCCACTCACAGGGGTAACAACACTAAGTAACAAACATATTACAAAAACCTTAAAAGCAGGTCCTATTATACTGTAAAAACTAAAACAATTTACTGTACAACATTCAGATTACATGAACATTAAAGGGGTATCAGCTTTTAAGAAAGTAACTAGAACAGATCAGCCATGATAGTCTGAAATATAAATTGTTACCATTGTGGAAAATACTTTTCAAAATAAAAGCAACTAGTAGGTATGGAGCCTGTAATTCCTTGTTTGAACTCATGACAGACTCTCTATCCATCCTCACTGCATTAATAAATGCACATCTGCTTCAACACATTAAAGAGACAGATGGGTGGCATACTCTTGCCAAGCCTTTTCATTTAGATCATCTGTAATATACATGTGTTGTGTCTTCATCTCTTCATGAAGTTGTCCAGGGAGGCTGCCGTCCTCTGAATGGAGTGGATGTTCCTCTTCACTCTGTCCTCTACAGTAGAGCTTGCAGCACTGTCCAGCTTCATGTTACTGCAAGAGGGAAAGGTGAGTGTTACTGGAGCTAAACATTTAAAAGGTGAATGAAAGGTGAAAACTAAAGAGACATCAGGAAGAATATATTTGTGGATTTAAGACATATTTATAATAATAGTAGTGGTGGTAATGTGTGTCACACCCTCTGATTATCTGTGTCAGAGTTGCTCAGAAACTTACTGAATGAAGCCAGCATAGCGGTCATGCTTGACATTTAGTTCTCGCTGCTTTTCCTGCTCATCTTGCTTCTTGTATCTCTTCACGTTATTCTCCCTGTCCTCATCCCTCCGCTTGGCCTCGTCCATCATCTCCCGCCTCTTGCGCTCCAGCTCATCTGAAGAGAGCTTCCTACAGCAGACAGGAAATAAACATGAGAAAATTACAGGAATCCATTCAGTGTGGGTGGTGATTAAGACAGTGCTCTGAAGATCATGCTTTCTCCGACTAACCCATAGAGTAAGCATCATAAAATTAAAAAGGGGAGTGACTTGAGACAGAAATGGTACAGCTACCCAACTGTTTCATGGTAAATTTACTTCCATTTCGAATATACCTGAGGAGAATAACTCAAAGCAGTTACTCTGCAAAATATGTATAAAGTGAGAGAGAGGGATATATACCGTGGAAGCACATGATAGTGGATTAAAGTTTGATACTGGAGTGAAACTCCAACATTGTATTTTACTCAGGAATGGGTGACTTATGTCATTATCAGCACATATTTTAACGATGGTTGACATACTTATAAGCAAGCAGGTAATGAATCCGAGTAAATTAGAATAATGTTAGAACTTGGACTATAGCCATCTTTTAATTACAAGTGCAACGTCTATACTTTCTGGAGCTCCTTACTTGGACACAGGGTGTCTCTGTCTCTGGTAACGCTGTCCTTGTTGGCTGGAAGCTTTGGGCTCAACCTTCGTGTCGCCTTTGTGTGAGGAAGAAGAGTTGAAGTGACTTTCTCGGTTGTTTCTGTGTGGCGACTGGGAGCGGCTGCTCCCACGGCACCCTGAGTGATTGGATGGAGCGGAGGACTGGTGATGTCTGCCAGCGGGGAGCTAAGAGGGGAGACATAAATTGTTAAGACTTAATGGTTCTGGTCCAGAGCAAGATTAATAATTGAAATTGAAAAATAGATAACATTGGTGTAATGAAATACTGCCTTGCTGCTTACTGACCTGTAGGCCATAGCCTGAATGATGATGGGAACGCTTTTTGGCATCTGCTGAAGATTCATCTCGGGAATGTGACCTAAAAATAGATAAAAGATAATAATGATCGGTGATATTTTTGCATTCTACGTGTGCTTTGCCGTTTGAGCACATATCTATAGAAATTATAATTATTTCATTAACGATCTCCTTACATACCTGTATTTTTTCTCATCTTCCTCAACTGAGCTTGAACTTGAATTCCTTCTCTTATACTTCTTCTCCTTTCTTCTCTCTTTGTCTCCTTTCTTCTCTTTTTTTCCCTTCTTCCTCTTCTTTTTCTTGTCAAGATTCTGGCGCAGCTGTGAAAGAAATAAAAAATACTTGACAATCTCCCCCTCCTGACACTGATTCAAACATGCATGCAGTTGTTTTTGATAATGAAGTTAGTGTAAACTTCGCTGAAAGATGCAAAGAAGGAAAATACAGGTAAATGTCAGACCAAGAGTTATTTAATTACGGTAAAATAACCAAAATCTGTAAGTCAAATGTCAAAACAAGAATCCACCACAAACCAATACATCAAAATAGAAATTTTACCATTTCTTTGATTTTCTTCATCTTCACTGGATTACTCAAAACTTCTCTCCTCTTTTCTTCCTCACGTTTCCTTCACAAAACCAACAAAACATAAATTAAACAATTGCAACGTGTGTCGTATTTTTAGAAAAAATTACAAAAGATAAGCTACATACTGACCTGATTTCAAATAGCGGATCTTCCCTGATCTTGGCAGCCAGGTCGAGGTTTGAGGCAGGAGTGGCGGGGTTGAAAATGGACCCAGGCAGGAGGCCAGTCTCAGCTGATGGACCGCTCTCGGGCTCCTCGTATTGGTCGGTGATCTGCTTGTCAATGGCACGTCCCAGAAGATACTCATCTCTGGAGACCTGACCAGCAGGGCCCTGGTACATCCAGTCCAGGCGGTCATCTTTCTTCCTGTCACCATAAAACGGGATATTTTGACTTAGACGCTACTTTTTTTGTCTTAAACCACAAAATAACTTTAATGATAATATCAGAGAACTAACTTGATGGAACCCGCTTGCTGTGCAAATCTTGTTATTTCTTCTCGAGCTCGTTCGTCTTTCAGCTCTTTCTGGAGCTCCTCGATCTTCTTGCATTCAGCCTCGTGTTTCTGTTCAGCTTTCCAAACGCGCTCAATATTTTTCATAGTCTGGGGATGCCAGCTCTTTTTCAAGTTCTGACAGAAGACAAGAGTGAGGACATTTAGTAGCTGTAAGTGTGAAAACCATCAGGTACAGGCTTTAATGTACAAGTAGGACTTGAAAGGGGTTAACATGATCATTCATGTAGACTGACTATAACAGACAAATACATACAATTAATAGTTATCTACCTGATCAAATATCATCTTCTGGTACATTAGGCGAGGAAATTATTTATTGCGGAACTGAATATTTCAACAGAATATATATATATATATATATATATATATATATATATATATATATATATATATAT
>NW_022280068.1:4104512-4196370 GCF_004355925.1 Anarrhichthys ocellatus | reverse complement strand
TATATATATATATATATATATATATATATATATATATATATATATATTTATCTGTATAATTCGGGTGATTCTGTTGCGACTAACGTTACTTTTTACTGGTGAGCAGACCCATTCACTCGTCAAATACATGTCATTGTACCGTTGGCCTTGTGTTAACATGACTAATAAAGTAAACTGTTATAGCTGCTCAGTCAGTTGACCTTAAGCTAACGCAAACTAGCCATTACGCTACTTGCTATTATCTATTGCAACAGCTATTAAAATAAAAAGAATAAGATAAGACCGAAGTTAAAGTGAGTATTGCTGAACTGTGGCTCGTAACTATTCCTAGTAGGTATCACCTCATGTTGTAACAGCTAATGTTATGTAGAAAACAGTAAGCAAGCGAACATCTTTAAACCCATATTCTAAACAGAGTTTTATCAACCATCTCTAAACAGAAAGCTGTTCAGGATAACTTAACTCATACTTACCAGATCGCCTCCCCCCATCTTGGAAAAGTCGTCGTTTCAATCCAGCAATAAATGGAAAAAGACAAATCTGTCTATACTATAAAAGGTGGAACAACGAAAGTTCAACGCTAGCAAGAAAATGGAGCCACCGAGACGTGTGTGTTATGTGTTTTGTATACTTCCTGTTTTGTATAATTCTCTTTCCGGTTCCAGCTCACAGTGCCTTCACGCGCCTATCGTCAGGTCCTGACATTACAGCGTCATCGTCGCGAGTAAACCGGAATAAACAGTCAGCGATATGGCTCGACGTGACTTTCTAGTTGTTATGGTCGCAGTTCGTAAAAATGAGCTTTATGTCAATGTACGTGCTTTGATGGTTGTTAATTAGTTGCACATACTGTATGGATCATCCTTATAAAATAAGATAAGATTAGTGGGGGAATTGTACAGGATTACAGCAGCATAGTGGATAGTGCAAACAAGAGACATAGTAAAAAACAATGTATCAAAAAAAGTATTATAAATAAGTAAATAAATAATAAACTGTAAAGAATATTAACTAAGTAAAATCCACAATAACTAAAATATAACTATAACTAAAAACTAAAAATGTTATATATATAGACAGAATAATTGTTGTATTGCACAGTGTATTTATATTGCACAGATGTTTTAGTGTTGTGTGGTCTACTGGGAGCACAGCTGGTTGTGCAGCCTGACAGCAGCAGGAAGGAAGGACCATGCGGTACCTCTCTTTCACACACCGTGGGTGAATCAGCCGGTGGCTGAAGGAGCTACACAGAGCAGCCAGCATGGGGTGGGAGGTGTTGTCCATCAGGGATGATATCTTAGCCATCATCCTCTTGTCTCCCACCACTTCCACCGTATCCAGCACACTGCTGGCCTTCTTGATGAGTTTGTTTAGTCTCTTCCTGTCGGCTGTCGAGATGCTGCTGCCCCAGCAGACCACTCCAAAGACCACACTTATGTTTTTAACTTGGGATTCTAATACCACATCTAATTGTGTAAAAAATGTTATGTAATATGTGATATATGATACAAACATTTACAGGGTCTAAAGAAATCCAACTTACTTGTTATTCTGCTACTACTACTACTGGTAATAATAATAATAATAATAATAATAATAATAATAATAATAATAATGCTGTTGTGAGTACAAATTAAACTGGAAAGAATAATTGACAATTAGCACATCTTTTGGTTAAAAAAAGGTTCAACATGGGCACAGAATATAGTTTTGTTTTATTTAAAGGACAATAATAGATTAAATACAAGTTATAACACCATGATACTTAACTTATTAAACGTTTTAGAACATATTTTATTACAGTCAACTAAACATTCACTACATCAACAAATTAAAACAAAGTTGTCCATTTTGTTCTACCGACCAACATAAAAGAAGACTATTTCTATTATTAGAAATAATAGAAATAGTCAATTGACTAATGTTTAAGCAGTCTTCCATATCTTATCTCCTATACATAAATACAACAATTGTGAGCCTCCAATAATGCAAACTCCCTAAATATATAGAAATCGCAGCCTAGTGTCTGTGATGGGTTACATACATCCTAATAGTGTTTTAAACTGTAAAGCTGCCTACACTGCTTGCTACAGAACTATTGATCACATATTATTGATTATGAAAGTTGACTATTCCAAACAAGTAAGCTAAACAAATT
The DNA here is from genome assembly GCF_004355925.1 of Anarrhichthys ocellatus. Taxonomy (NCBI): domain Eukaryota; kingdom Metazoa; phylum Chordata; class Actinopteri; order Perciformes; family Anarhichadidae; genus Anarrhichthys; species Anarrhichthys ocellatus. The sequence goes on along the minus strand of NW_022280068.1, from coordinate 4,194,209 downwards.
CTGATGCTTGCGTTGTTAAACTGTATTTTCTTCCATTAACTACAATGAAAACACAGTCGTTCTCTGCTAATTCAGAGACATGTTTCAAAAAGTGTTTTGTTGAATGAGTTGAGTGTCAGTGAACATGGAAAAACTGCAGACACACCAACAGCTCTGAATGAAATGTGTTGAGAGACAAACCCTTCACATATTGTTTGTTGATGATTGGGACTACAGCTTGATCAGACATGCAAATAGTTATCAAGCTGATGATATTTGGAAGAACTGTATAAACCCACTTAATGAGGTACACCTAGATAGTGTTCATAGGACAACCTACTGCTTCAACCACCGCCTGAACCTTTTCAGATATGAATTTAAGGATCGCTCTTTTAAGATTTTCTGTTGCACATTTGGGATATTAAAAGCGGATTTTCTTTTTGGCCACTTGATGGCAGCAGAACTAACTGTGTATAAAACTTTGACATTTCATCACCATGTAAAGATTTTGATGAGAACGGTGAGACTGAACTAAAACGGTAAATAGTGTACTCAGTAGAGCTGCAGAGTTTAGTGATAATACTCTGAGAGTTCATTACTCAGGCAAATGTTTTCCTTTGTTAATATTGAAATTGTGATTAGTGTAGCTTTACATCTTGTGACTGCAGAGGCCACTGTAGTAAACAACCCAACTGAGTTTCATTCAGCTGCACCAGCAGCCTGTAGTGACGGACCTGTGGTGTCGTGTTTGTAGCAAAAAGATGAATTTGCCCATGCAGCATTTTTTCTCCATGTCCAGCATTAATGATCATGCAGCTCAGCTTTCTCTCTTGTTCTTACGTGCCAGAAGTGGAGGGCATCACATTATGTCCTCAGCGGCTCTGACCACTTTTCATTTTTAGGTTCAATTAGTTGTGATCTGTGAGTTTACTCTTTTCACATCATCATCACACTTAATTCCTGTTTCTTTGCATTGCTGTGGTCCGTCTGGTAACCTAAAACCAACGTTCACATTCTCCTACTGTGTGATTATTCGTATTAATAAGTGTTTTACCATCATAACTACGGTGGCAACAGAAACACACAATTCTTTGGTAAATACGAGCCTTTGTAGTGCATGGAATTCCCTTTTTTATATTATATTATCATATTATCATTGCATACCAACATACACACAGTTTTGTGGCATGAACCTTCAACCTTCCAAATAGCTATTGTCCTTTTTAAATTACAAAATGCTGTATTATATTCCAGTGTCTTATCACAACTTGCACAGTAGGCTACACACACATATGGTGATAGTTTGAGACAAAAAGTATCACTGTCTCTTTTCTCCATTCAAAAGCATGCTGCCTTTGAAATTGTTATATTAAACTGTGTTGGAGTCAAACATTTCTCCAAAACGTCCAGTAACACATTTGATTAATTTCATTGTAAACGAGTTAACGAGCCACCTTCAGTTAATCTCATCCCAGTCTCTTGGTCTGCTGGTATTTGTAGCTCAGGCAGCAATCCTTTAGCCACCTTCCATTTTAAGTAAACAGAGTAAAGTTGTAGCCACAAAATAGGTAAAATTCCTTTTTTTCTGTGTGCTATAACATTTAGATTATCACTGAGTTAGCTCACTTGATAAATTCACAGGACGACAGATGAACACACTCTCTGTTCCATCCAACTTTCATCAGAGAAAGTTTGTCCAAACCTTTTTTCTATTCTCTATTCTATTGTAAAACTATTACGCCTCAATGACTGAGAGGGGAACAAATGTTCACCTTTAACTGCAATAAAAATCTTCTAAAAGTGATGAAATTAGCCAGACTGCCCTGTCACGCCTGAGACTGAGGGGTCTGTCTCACATTTCAGCTTCAGCGGAGGCTCTGTGGTGTCAGACGCAGACACATTGGAGGAGGACTGAGGAGGCTTAGGTGTATCAAAGCCCTTATCCATCCTCCCGTCTCCATTTACCCTCTCCTCCCCATGTCCTGGCGGGGACTCATGTGTGCGCATGTGCTTGGCCAGGTGGTCATTACGCATAAACACTCTAGGACATAATGAGCAGCTGAACTTCTTAGCACCAGTGTGTGTCTGAAGGTGTCGCTGCAGTTCATCAGAGCGTGTGAATCTCTTGCCGCAGAAGAGCCAGTTGCAGACAAACGGCCGGTCCCCGCTGTGCCATCTTAGGTGTGCCTTCAGATGGGAGGTCTTGGCGTATGCTTTGCCGCAACCAGGGATGTGGCAGTTATGCATGTGCTTCCTCCTGCTGTCGTCAGTGCTCTGGCCCAGCTGTTCAGCATGGACGCAGTTAGGGCAGCGACACGCAGCCTGGCCGCCGCCTCTGGGAGTGGAGCGGCGCTGGGGTTTGGGGCGGGCTGAGACGGGGTTCTCCTGTGGTTCCTCCAGGGAGAACGATTCTTGCTGCAGCATATCAGGGGCCAGTGGCTCCATCTTGAAGGCATCCTGGGGGAAGAGGTGAGATGAGTGTGAGGCTTGAACGAGTTGAGCTGGAGGCAGGGTGCACAGCTGCGGGTCAGATCCGTAGGGCCCTAAAGAGTGCTGCAACCCCATGGAGCTCCCTGGATTTATTGAAGGCAAGCTGACACCCTGCCCTGTCTGCAGGTCTATCCAGCTCCCTGACTGGACGTCCCTGTGGAGGTCCCACCAGGAGGGGATGTTCATGTCTTCTGGGCTGCCACTTGGTGGTGCTGTCCTTAACCAAGGCTCGTAAGGGTGGGCCATGGCAGAAGCTGGTGCAGGTGCAAGACTGCTGATGAGGTCGCCCGCTCAAAGTGTTTACTATTTTCTGGGTAATGCTGAAAATATTAGCATATGGTAGGACGGTGATGCATCAAAAAACCTGCAAAAAGAAAGAACAGACAAACTGTTATCTCTCCAAATCTGGTATCAACTTTCTCACTCTTTCTCACTCAGTGTCTCTCAGTGACTTCACTGAACCACATGCAAGGACTTTGAAGCCTTGAGGTCATTTTTTTTCCCAGTCTGAAAGGCTTTGAAATTACTCAGCTTTTGCTGATCTAACGTTTCTGAACTTCAGAAGTGAGACATTCAGGCCTAAATCCTCCCGTCTACTACATTTAAACCCCGAGCACACCTCCTTCATCGCCATGGATACTGCAGTTCTCACGCTGCGTGGCCGAGGAGACAGAGGAGAGGGGGAGACAGACGTGTCCAGGCAGAAGCCTGCCACATGCATCTGCTGCCAGGTACTTCCCATGGAGGACAGTCAAAGTCAAGCGCAAAGAAAACAACATTGTTGGCCCTGTGCAGGGGGGGGTAAATACTGGTGAGATGGGGGGAGGGACGAGAGTGAAGAGGAGTGTTGACAGGAGAGCAGTTTGGTAAAAGAAGAAGTTCCAGGGCGGTATGGCTGCAGGCCAAAATCTATTTGTACATCTCTGAGGTTTGTGAAACCTGGCAGACTGGGGAACCTGTTTTTTATGAATCACACATGATTTACAACAGCCCTCCAGGCAAGTTACAAAAGGAGCCCCGTAAAACGGCCCGCCTCTTACACACTGGCGGCAGAAAGCATCAACAGTTGCAGACTGACGGCATTCAGGAGCTTGAGAATGGGAGACCAGCAATGACATGAGAACAATTACTTTATGTGTATAATTATGGGCACACGCTCCAAAACAGCATCCTGTCCCCAACACACTCCAGGTATGTACAGTACACTTGTGGACACCTCAACAACATCAGTCAGTGAGAGGAGGGGCTCTGATTTCCATAGGTGACACAAAGCTTGTTAAAGTTGGACAAGTCTGTGGAAATCTATGCCAAGAAACTAGCAGCCTGCAAGACCTGTGCTCGGCTCCAAACATGTCCTAGCCCCAAACAATCTTGTGGACTTCCACCACACCCCCATCCTCGAACATCTACAATTATCTTTACAGCAGGAAATAGTAAAGAAGGCTGAAGCTTCAGAGGTTGGTGTCTAAGTCTTGAGATCACTTGTTGTGAAACATATCTGACATAGCAAACTCCACAAGGTTGCCAAGAAAGAGGTCAAGCTCCAGTGGAAGACATCCTGTATGTTATGTAGATTCATTAGATGCTGGAGGAGCATGCATGTGCTTCAGCACACAGGTGGTGTCACTCTGACTGACATTGAAGGATCCCCTCAGTAGATCTCAATTTGTTGAGTCAATACGGCCAAACCAAGAGGATTACACATCATTCGCAAAGGTTCACTCAAACTAACTCAGAGATGCTTCTAGTTCCAATGAAATTGTAAAGCAATTAGTTTGGAATTCCCTAATGAAAGGCCTGGTGTTAAGGGTCAAGCTGATTTATTTTTATGTCGTCCTGGAGCCAGAGTTGCTGCTCTCTAATCTTTTGGGAATGCGACTCAGACACACAACAGAATGGCCCACTCTGCTCTTCCTGACATAACCGTAAACAAGCGAAGACAGCAGCATCCTCCTCCGTTCGCCAAAGTGCTAGGAGCGCTACGGGCTCCTAAGGGAAACAGCTGGCATAGGGGGGCCCCCAGGGGGACGGCAGCTTGGGAGGAGGAGGATGGTACAGAGCAATGACAGAGCTCTGGTCATAAAACCTGCCCGACCAAGACCCAGCTCAGACCCCGGTTTACAAGCCTGCCATTTGGAAGAGGCACAGAGAGGGAGAAAACTTTACTCTTGATTTTTAAAACATAGACACTACAATGAGTGCAGTTTTTGACAAACCTTTTTCCACTCTCTGTTCTGATATGAGAACCTAATGATTTGGGTTTTCCAACATAAGATGCTTATTTCAAACTGATAACCTGCTCGTTTAAACTTTTGCATTAATACATTTTGAGTTCCACTTTCAAAATTATTTACAGGCCCAATTTAATTCTTGTTCTACCCACCACAAGTCCCCCATTCTACCTCATCCCAGACGTAGAAGAGCCCAGTTAAAACATTAACGCTGACTGTCTGTGGACACTCTAGTCAAGACAAACCAGTTTGGGTCAAATGGCATTAACAAGAAGTTTGTTTTAACCTGCTTAGAGGACAAAATGGATGGAGTAGATGGAGCACACCAATTCGACAGGGGTCAGGTCAGCTGTCAGACGAGTGTACCATGATGAACTTCAAACACTTTTCTGTTACAACCAAAGCTTTCTGACCTTTTCTATATGACCATGTGAGGGAAAATACTTGTGATCAACTCAAAAACATACTAAAACAAACGCAAAGAAGCGGTGTATTGCCCAAAGTCTGACCCCACACCGGTAACAAATCTGGTGGGTGCAATAATGAGGAGGAACAAAATTGATTTATATTAGAATTTATAAAATGCTTGACTGGATTATGAATTAAAATGTCAGTTGCACAGCTGAGTGAAGGGTTAAGTGAGATACAAAGCTGGAGAGGGAAGGCTGATCTCTGCTCCTCTGCACTTTAACTGTATGATTAAGTGCAAACTAGAGATTTTTCAGATATAGATGACAGCTTTAAATCCTCACTGATTTAGGAGTGTCTGTGAGACACTTATTCATACACAAGCACCGATACGTATTTTACTACAGTATATACTGCAGTTAATGTGTCAACAGCCTTTCAGAGCTTTTTGCGTCCTTCTCTCTTCTGAGTGGACACACTGCAACCAGAAAACTGTTTCACATTTGATTTACAAATGACCAACCCGCTGTACATTGAGCTCCAGTACGAAATGTGAAACATCAAGTTAAAATTTGAATTACTATCCAGATTGTCAAGATACGTACAGTGGTGCAAATTTACAACTAACATTTATTCAAGGTCTGTCTTTACACTAGAGAATTGCAATCGTCCTTATATACATGTAATATAGTACTTTTAATTTTTTCTAACAAATATAGTCTATTTTCCGATTACATTTTAAATACAATGAGTTTATTAAAAAAAACTGCATTGTTGACCATTTACAGCATTAAAGTAACACTTATATATTCAAACATCAATAATAATGATCCAATAATATAATAATATAACATTTACATGGGCCATTCTGCATATTGGTACTTTTATTTTTTGGAAAATGTTTTTGCTAATACTTGGTGACAATTTGAATGCATGACTTTACTGATTAATTGATTTTATGATTTTACTTTGTGGCATTGCTACTTTTATTGAAGTAAATTATTTGAATACTTCTTCCACAACTGCACATATAGCGTACCTTATATATCTTTGTATAAGATATGTCTTATATAATTTATCTGTACCATATGTGTGTAAAAACCCTGAGAAGCGAGTCTCCGGTTCGATTCCCAGCTGACCGGATCATTTGCTGCATGTCAGTCCCCTCCTCTCTTTCCCCACATTTCCTGTCTCTCTCCATTATCAAATAAGGGCATAAAATGCCCCAAAATATATATTTTTTATTTATTAAAAAAGAAAGACTATCACTTGGTCAGTCAGCACTGAATAAGCCATGGCATTTTTGAATAAAACCCTTTCAATACAAAGATAATGAATTCAAACTCCAGACAGTCCAGATCGATGTAACACACTCATTTCATATCAAATCCCATCACGTACATTTTGTAAATTTCCTGTTTGTGCTAGATAATCTTAATTCAAAATATTCTCCCTTTGTTGCATTTACTATATATTTCTCTTTTATTGTACATCCAGGAACTCTTTCTTTATTCTCCAGTTTTAATAAGTTTCACAGGGTCCCTGCAGAATTGTTCCTATCGGGAACATGAAAACATTAAAGCAGTCTACTTCACTGGGACAAAAGGAGCTATAATGACATTAGACCATCATTTAAAATAAATAGCAACAATGAGTATCGGCACATTTTCTCAACTGCATTAATGTACAGACAGAAAAAAATATACAGGTCTGATTCTCCATAATTTGTTAATAATTTGCCTGTGAAACATTATTCAAACTAACATTTTAAGACATAAAATCTGCATGATTATTTATTTGAGTAAACAATACATTAGGTTACATCCCATTGACACTGACCCTTCACACTTACAGGTCAGCTTGTTGACTGCAGAAAACTGTCAGTTAAATATAATCCACACGTATCCACTACTTATACCTGAAAACCTGGACTACATATCTTACACATATTTTTGTTTTATCTGATAACATTTCATTTTTCGGGAAATTGTCTGTTGTGTTTTGGAGAATGCTTTATACAACAGACAAGGACAATAATTAAAACTTGAATTATAAAATGTTTAGGTTTAGTGGCAGCTCCTGTGGTCTCTTTGTGGGAAATGTATTTTCCGTTTTTGTTTCCCAGTAAAAAAAAGGTGTTAGCCCTAATCTACTAAATGTTCTGTTTATTCAAAACTTACAGTGACATTGTTTTTTTAAATTTTGTCTGTGTTCAATATGAAATTACTTTGATTTTCTCATATATTGATCTATAGTTCCAGTTTAATAAATGATTAGGCTAATATAACAATGTCTTAATGTTATTGAAGGTCAGTTTATAATCAAGTCATGATATTAGACATAGTAGTAACTTTTAATGTAGATGGCAGTGATGGCAAAGAAAACAAATCCCGATTTACCTGTTTGTCCTTGGAGCTACTGCTGTTAATTTCTTTTTGGAATAAATGCACTTTGGTTGGATACAGTTTATCTCAGCTCAGCTCTGCTGCTTCCTCCTTTCGTCGAAAAACGTGCGCAGAAACATATTATCCTCATCATCATATTTCATCTGATTTTCTTCATCGCAGACGGTCCAACTGAGGCAATATCGGCTTTTTGGCGCACAGGTAAGCAGCGCTCTCAGTAGTGACAAACTTTATGATAGGCTGTGCGTATTGAGTCCCTCCAGGCTCCGCCCTCTGCCGCTGTGCCGTCTTCCCCTTTGAAGATGCGCCCGAAGCTGGAGGTGAGGAAACGGCTCGCTTTAAAAGGAACACGAGGCTCAGTGGGACAGTCGGTTAGAGTTGCCAAATATCCAATAGTTTTGTAAAGTTTGGCCTATCTGATGAGGTACGAATTTTAGGCTTGTTATTATACGTTTAAAAAAAAAGAAGCAAAATAAAATAATTAATAACTTTCATTCCGCTACAGTTCAGGCAAATGTGTGATTCTGTAAAGTATCATGCAACAATCAGTGGTGGAGAGTAACAGCGTACACAAGTGCTACAGTGCTACAGCTATACAAGTTGTTGTACTCAACTCATTTTACTTTATACATCTACTCCAATTTTAGGACAAATTCTACTTATTTCTTCACCACATGTATTTGACAGCTGTCATTAATGTTACTTTTTAGATGAAGATTGTACAGACTAAACATATGATCAACTCATTACGTAAAAATTAGAAGTCAGCCAAAAATATTTTGAAGTTAAAAAGTGTCAGTAACGAGATGTGAATGCGAAATGCAAATTGGGGGGGGATTGAAGAAGAGAAGAAAAAACACAGGTGGCACGTTTTTGTCCTCCCATTGTTATAGATTCAACAAACCAACAGCATGTGAAGTCATTCAAATTAGTTCCACTATGACAATCTGCAACATTAGTCTACCACTTAAATGTTATTGCCTCCATAATTATGACAATATTATATTCATAACTGAATATTCAGTCATTCTGCATAACAAGTGCTTTTACTTTTAAAACTTCAAGTGCATTTAGTAAACATGTTCAATTCAAGACTTTCCTGTAGTTTGGTATACTTTTAGTCAAGTAAATTATCTGAATTCTTCCTCCACTGTCAACGATTCAACAACAAAAATATCCAAAGAACAAAATCTTAAACAGTGGGCTGTTAGAGTTGCCAAATATCCAATAGTTTTGTAAAGTTTGGCCCGGGTCCCTAACAGAAGCAGGGCTGAGATCATGACGTGAGAGTTGAAATACCCCTGCTCTGAATCAGTTTTTTTTTTTTTTTATCATTATGTACATTTCGATATATATAAAGATTTAGCAACTAGGTAAAACATAGTTACTGCAACGTTTTAGCATTAACATTATCCACATTTGGAAAACCAGTTTTATAAAGTTTACTTAAGCTTTTTCCATTTATATAACTTTTTTGGGGGGTTAAATTACAACTTCTGTTCTTACTGTTTCCAAGTCAACACGAGAGGTTGGTATCTGGTCTAAGAAATAAATGGTACACTCAGAAGTATTCTTTATTTTTAACTTTATTTTTGCAGCACTTTTCTTTCAAAACTGTAATTCATTTAATACCAAACACGAACAAATACAAACTCAAGTGAATTGGAACCTCATAGTAATGTCTTATATGACACTGTCGTAGTTACGGTAGTGTACCAAATCTAGATGAACCTTTACAAACTGTGACGCATTGGTGCAGTAACCTGGTCAGTAAAGCGACTGCAGCCTGTGAATCAGATATAGTTGAGACCAGGAAATCCTTTGATTGCGGACACTCCTGAGAGGCGGTTTGGCTCGAGCCAAAACACAGGCGCAATACGTAAATCTTGAGATCTTACTTTGCAGAAAACAGTGCACTGGTTCTACTTAATAAACGTCCTGAACCACTCAGAGAAACAGCATGTGTATCTCCTGTTAGTATGAACAGTAATATAACGATTGAACTGCTACAAAAGGCTTCTTGAATGTGCCAAATGTTGAATATGTCAGAGTTTAATTGACTGCAGTGGCTTTGAATGTGCATTACACATTTAATAGTTTTTAACATCATCTTCCTTTGAGGGCTTTTTTTATTTTGTCTCCTCACTGAGTTAATTCCTTTCCTGTCACGGCATGTTGGTGGAGCAGCTTCAAATCAACTGACAAACATAAACCACAGACAGGCCGGCGGGAAGTGACTTCCTACCCTCTCTGCTTCTCTTTCTCTGAAGCAATTACTGAGTTTGAACTGATTTACATGACATATAATGGAAACACTGGGCGATCAGCAAATATTGACAAAGTCTTGATTCAGCACGCGCCTTGGCAGATTTATACACACCTTCAAATCATAAAGAGTCATCACACTAATCAGGAAATGTTCTTTCCAGGAGCACATTTCTTGGCCAGCAACTTTAGGTACCAGATTAGAGTTTAGCAAATCAAAGAGCATTCTGATATAATTGCAAGGACAGACAGAAAACTTAAAACATGACAAATTTGTTGCTTACTTATTAAAAACGAAATAGGTATAATGTCTCGGTATCTCATATCTTTCAGTACAATGTACTTGTACAAATAGAGATCAGGTCTCCCAAAGGAAGACCACACACCACGTTTAAATGCTGTTTACAGACATCTTTAAATAGTCAAGCATATTTCCTCATGAATACAATGCAGCACAATCAGAAAGACACTGCCTAACATTTAATTACAGTGCAAATTCAAGTAGGGGCTTACAAATTATCCTAATGATTTAGATGTGTTTAGATAGCTTGTTTGACAGGTTTTTTTTATGTCTGTCACTGCTTGCATATTTTTTTGTACAAGAGTTGTTTGCTATGTACATGAAAATGTTTGTGGTTCTTTAAACACTCTTGCAAGAAGGCTTGTTCTGAAGTACTGGCATTTACTCTTGTCATCAATCCAGCAAAAGCCCTGCCATGCCAATGTGGTGAAATAACATCTATTTATATAACTGCAGCACCTTTGACCTTTACGTGTTAAGGCGGCTGTTGTTTTCAGATAAAACCCTTCCACCTACACTGGTTACTCACCAATAGAAAGCACACACAATGTACTAATCAATCAATGTCAATGTCAATGCTTGGCACTCAGTATAAAGACTTAAATGCTGGATACCGTTTTGTACCAAGAGTAAATGATACAGGACGTGTGCCTGCAGATCCAGCTACAATTTGGAACAAATTCAATTTTGAAAGCGTCATAAATGCTCGTGGAAATGTTTTTGAGCTTGCTCCTCAAGCCAACATACTCTTTTTGTTTTTCTAACTATTTTAATTTTGTATTTGTACTGCAGGACAACAGTGTTTAGCAACACCAGATACAAAATATTCTAATTCGGTATACCTTCATTACATTTTGTAACTTTTCCAGTGTGAATTTGTATGTGTGTACAATCAGGACACGGCATTAAGTGTCTTTCACACACGGCACGGTTTGCACGGCGTGCCCACTCTTTGCTCAACGCAGCGAAAAGCCATTGAAGAATAATGGGCTTCAGAGCGCAGTTGCCAATGTCATATTCTGTGTGAGGCCCTTTTTAGGAGCAAAATGGTGAAAAGCTTCACCCATCTGATTTTATATATTTTAACCACAGACCATTTTGCAACTACTTCCTACCCGCCTACTTGCGGCCTCCTTGCACGGACCACACCCATTTTCGAACATCCTTAATCTCAGCTACAAACCTGTAGTTCAGATTAAAATTAACATGTAGTTTCGTGGCTGCATCTTGCACGGTTTTGACGCTATCACGGTCAGAAAAATCTGTCCACCATAAACACCTGGCAAAGGCTAGTCAAAAGCTCTTCTGTGGTAGCTCCCGCAGGTTTAGTAAGTAAGTACGATTTTTTTGGTCTACTACTATTTACAAGGTCAGGAATGGACTTTTACATTCATCCATTTAAGAAATAGTCCAACATTCTGGGAATTATGCTAATTTGCTTTGCCGCTGAATGTTAGATGAGAACACCACTCTCATGTTTGTATGACAAAGAGAGGACTAGAAACTAGTGGAAATGTAATAAAATGTACCTATATGTCATATCTTCTTTGTTTAATTCATACAACAACAAAAATGAAGAGTAAAACCGACGACCACTGTGACCAGCCAAGATTCAATGTGTTAATTAGTGAGCTTTAGTGCTGCAGGTAGATTTTTATTACCGTTGGACAGAGACGTTCAGTTAACGAAGGTACATGAGAGTCGTATCAATCTTTCGGCAGGAAAGCACATAAGTGTCATTCCAAGAATGTAAAGCTATTAATTTCACTCAACACTTTTTATTGCTGGAATAAAAAAAAAAAATGCCCCAAGTCCTACACACCCTAAACATACAGTATCATTGTGTCTTGTACTTTTAATTACAGTAATTAGTCAGGACACCAGTCTGTATTCAGAAGCTCACAGTTTGTGTGTGATTGTATTTCTGTGTGTACAACTTGGGTCTTTCCTTAAAGGACAGGTGTTTTGTATACAAGATTTCCACCATATAAAGTTGGTTCTGATTCACTGGCCTTTGGCTGGTTTGACTTGTCTCTAGTCCCACGGGAACCACACCGCTGTCCCAGACAAATCCTCCTGCCAACACGCCAGCCTCCAGAGAGCTAGGCCGGCTAAAGCCTCACTTCCCTTCCAGAGGCAGAAAAAAATCCCAACAAAGTAAACAGTGAGCACCTAGTAGTCAACTTCCTTATCCTTGTTAATTATTCAAAATCCCGGGGGAGAGAACGGCCCACAGTTGTCTTCGGACTGAGTCACTTTTTTTCTCATACAGGCACTCACTCACTCACCACGACGGCCCCCCCTCTCCTCCTGCCTCCCCTTTCAACTTCAAACCCAGTCATTTCTGCAAGCTGCACTTTGATTGTACCAAACACCTGTATTTTTCAAGGAGAGACTTCCTTGCGAGCCCCCGCCTCCGATCTTTGATTGTTAAACAGCAGTGGCGCCGTCATTACTGTCTGTGCGACTGATGCCGCCCAGCTTCCCCTTCTGCCTTTTAACCGGAACTTTAATTGCTCAGAGAAAATTTGGATGCTTTATTTTATCTAATTTTCAAAAACCCTTTTGTGTGAAGGGTTGTAAAACTTTAAATGTGCCTTGCTGGATTTACCGGATGAACTGGATCACAGATTTCCTACCAACTTTAAACAGAGAACTCAAACCAGAATGTTCTTTTCGGAGCTTAAAGTTGGTAGTAGCCAGATGGACACAGACTCACTACATACCAGTAATCCTCCAGGAAGACAGACAGACAGACACTTACACACACCTTTGCAGCAGTAATACCATGCTTTATTAGACGGCCTCTCCTGCCATCCTGTCTCCCCCCTCAGATTAATATCCTCTGGGCTTCTCACCAGCTGTTTCCTTCCCATAACACCCCTCATCTTCCTCCAGCCGGCCCTCCACTTCACATGGCAGGGCTTACAAACTGGGCCACAATGCCTGCGTGGCTCTAGGAGAGGTCTTTGGGTTAGCACAGTGTGTGTGTGTGTGTGTGTGTGTGTGTGTGTGTGTGTGTGTGTGTGTGTGTCGATATGTGAGTTCATCAAGCGGGATAAAGGCAGGATCTCTTGTCCACGCAACTGAAAACAGCCACTTAAAGAAGGACAAACACAGACAGCCTTAATTTTATGCATTATCTGGATTTGTTGTCTAGAAGTTTTTTGCTAATGGTGCAGCCACTTCTCCACACTCGAACTGAAGTCAAAAATATGTTTTTACAGAACTAGCAAAGCCCAGGAATCTGTGTTTTATATCCATTTCCATCAGTTCATCACTCAACACCACTGTCTGTTGACAACATGATTTGATTTATTAATGTATTTACAAGCTTTTTTTCCTCCACTAGTCTGTTATAGTTTCACTGTGTCTGTGCTTGTTTCTGTGCTTGAGCGTGTGTGTGTGTGTGTGTACTGTATATGTGTGCGAGGTCTCTTTTTCTTTTGGGTGTGTCTGCCTTTGGCTCAGGTGGGTGTTTACTTCTCATGGTGTTTTTACTGTTTGTGTGCAAGGGCAGACAGGATGTGCAGTGCTTGTCAGCATGCTCTAGGAGATGAAAGGCCGGAGAGGGTGTGGAAGAAGCCGAGTGCCGTTCAGGTAACAGGTTGTCTTTACAGAAATCTCTCAAGTATTTAGTCCTGTTGCCTTCAGCATTCCTAGTGAGCCACGAGTGAGCACCACTCACCACCAAGCTGCTTCAAAAAATAACTCAACACCTCCTACAAATCTGGCCATAACTGAATTCCAGTAAGGTCCAGGTGCTCGATCTCAAAACACAAACATTAGTCAAACATTTGGGAACAGATTGGATGGCGCTCCTTGTTCCATATGCGCTCAGGTGTGCGTGTGAGCTGTTATTACTCTACTGCTATAAAACTGATTGCATCAACAAGAGACACGCCATGAGTCAGTTTTAAGAATGGGGCCTACTGACATGCATATTGATGAGCAATAGCTACTGACACGACAGCAGTCTGATTTGGACGTTGACATATAATGCTGTAAGTCACTGCAATGCAGTCGGGCAGGTTTAGGTTAGTAGAGTTATTACTTACAGCCACCACATCGTTGACTTTCTCTATTGTCTCATCAATTGTTAGCACAGGGGAAGTTATTACTTTGACTCCATGTTGTCTGTTTACTGTTTAATCAATGGAATTGTTGTGAACAACAGCCGTCGCTTTGAACTGTGACCCAAATGACCACAATACATATTATTTATTTGACCAGTACACAAGATTACAAAGTTAGCCAAATAATCGTGAATTTGCTTTCACTTCATAAGTCAGACATCTTGTGTTGGCTTATTTCAGTTTGGGAAGAAGTTTTGCCCTAACCAATCAGTACTGAGTGACACATCTATTCTATGGATGTCATTTTCACACCATCAGCAGCTAGCTTTAGCTAGCGGTTAGGAACAGTTAATGTAAAGATTATTTAGCAATTGTTGGCTACTTGGGGGCAGCTCAACAAGCTGTAAACACAAAATGAATATATAATCTCTTACAGTAAGAGATCAATACAGTTGATAAGACAAACTTGTTCGCAAACAGTTGCCTATTTACACATCCAGAAAAGCAACAAGAGCCTTGTGTTGTGTTTTTGTCCCCTGTCCAATAGTTACCCACCTGCTTTTTAGCTCTGTTTTGGTCTCCACCAACTCCTGAGGGAAATGGTAGTGCTTTAGTAGCTAAATACTCCACTATATTTACTGTACTATCTAGTTTATGGTGACCAGACGTCACGGTTTGTCCAGGATTGTCACAAATTAAAATAGTAATAATATACTTATTGTTTTCAGAGCTTACATAAATGTTTATCTTGTTCTGTCCCACTCATTTATAAGTAATGCACCACACTTCTGAATTCAACACTGATTTGATTACTCAATATGTCGTTGTCAAGGCTGTTGTTATGACGCTCTTTGGCTGATATGCCGAATTTCTCTAAGTCTGAAGAAAAGCATAAGCTTGAAACGTCACTTTTGGATAATCAATTGCACTTAAGGCAGCAACAGTGTGAGGACCTTTATTTCCATTTCCATTGCTCTCTTCTTTTGGTCCACCTGCCTGCAACAAATTTTGAGGTACTTTACTTGAGTATTTCTATTTTATGAACAATAGCAAACATGTTTTACTAATACTTTGTTGACCACTTAAAAGCTATTAATATGAACAACATTTTGGTTGCCAGGTTATGAAAAGTCCTATCTTTATAGACCACATGCTTTGTCTTTTTAGTTAGCTTTTTATTCAATCGGAATAAAGGATTATGATCTACTAATGCAACCGTGTGTAGGATTTAGGGAGATTTATCAGCAGAAATGGAACATAATATTCATAACTATGTTTTCATTGGTGTATAATCGCCTGAAACCATGTTTCTACAGTAGCCCAGAACAGACAAACCAAACACTGACTCTAGAGAGAGCCGTACACATTTTCAGCTCTGGTAGTGTTTCTTGTGAAAATGTGAATGCTAGGTTCAGCTCATCCTCTTGAGTCACACATACATGAACTAATGCTATGATTATATGAAACAATATTTTGCAATATTTATCTTCTTACTATTTCATTTGCATATAAAAATGAATGTGAAAACTTCTTGGTAATAACACTGGGTTATAAAAACTTGCGTCATGGAGGGCTCCCCATGAGCTGGAGTGGATAGTATTGGCTGGGGGTTTGCAGCCCTGACAAACTACATCACGAGTCAGGGAGCCGTTCACAGGTGTGGACTGGACTCCTGTGTGAGACGGTGAGCTGTGCTTGTGGCCAGACGAGACGAGACCTTTAAGTACATACCGTTGGATAGCTCGGTCACGTGACTCTGTATCTACAACCTGCCTTCTCACAGCCGGCCGCCCGCTCTCACCATTGAATAAAAAAGGTAAACAAATTCTATAGCAGCATTCGCAGACTAGAGCTAGTTCACAGACTCATAGCCCAGAACTCCACGGTTGTACTAAACCCCCATAAAAAAAGGCGGAATGACACGAAGCTACAGGCGCGTCGCTGCTCCGGAGAAAGACGGGGAATGGCGGTATGTGTGGGCATTTTGCTCATTCAGGCCTTATCTGTATTAAACACTGATCACAAACCGAGTTTTTAACTCCTCCTCCCAAATTAGCTTCATCCACGATCGGCGCACTTTTTGGCGACATTATTTCCGGATTGTATGCGATTCATTGTCGCAAATGCGCGACGAGAGCTACAATAGACCAACGTGGCGGTCGGATTTGTGAAGATTACAGTCAATAAAGTGCTGTGCACAAGGCTGCGACTAATCCCTGTGTGAAAGGGATGGGCAGTGCACCGGCGGAATCTGACTTTCTGCTAAAAGCTGGGTGGGGAATGGAGGGAGACTTTTCCTCTCGACTCCACACATGCACATTATGGTCAACAGGGTGTAGTCTCACTTGGGTTGAATGTCAAACGCGCTGTCAGACTCGTATGATTAGTTCGAAGTCCGATTGTGTCAACAGTTACTTGGCTGAATCGGTGCGTATTTTATATGTCACCACTTTAAACTCTCCCCCAAGAGCCACCCGGACGTCTAACGGGGGTATTTTTGTGTTGTTTCTTTATTGCAGGATGGCAGAGGTTCCCATGTCATGTGATTGTTTTGTTTCTTTGCCTCCTGGCTCTCGCGATGACCATGTTATTTTTGGGAAGAATGCAGACCGTCCCCGGGATGAGGTGCAAGAGGTGGCCCACTACCCTGCAGAATCTCACCCTCCAGGCTCCATGCTGGAGGTAAAGCAGTCCTGGACTCCTGCAGTCCCACATCACATCTGATGCTGGTACAACAGACTGACAACAGGCCTCATGAATCATTGAAAGAAATACACACGTTTGCAGATATACTGCATACGTCCACAGTCTGGTGTATTGCAGACAATTAATTAATAAAGATTCAAAGCATATATTTGCTCATATTACATTGCTATTCCCAATAACCCTGTCTGAACATGGTACAATATTATACAAGAGACTTGATGGAGAAACATTCATTCCTGTTCATGTTTACGGGAAAGGAACTAAAAGTTTTAACCCACTGATTAAATGCTTTCTCCTTTCCACCTCTCCCTGGTGTTGCACTGTTGGTGTAAGAAATACTGACTGATACACTGTCAGATCAGACATGGTACCGATGTTGGTGCAATGATATATAGGAACATGTTCTGTCCAGATGTGTTAATTGACTTCTAGTTTTTGTCCAACAGCTCTTTTGGCTTTTCTGTTGAGTAAAAAAAAAGGGGAAAATCCCAACACTTTCATCTTTGAATGCACTGGTACTAATAATTTCAGAGTTGATATAATGGTATCTAGTCCTGCAGTTTGGGTTTTAATTGTCCAGGTTTTGACATATCTGTCTCTGAGATTTCTGCCTCAGCCTAAATACAGTGGAGGTAAAGGTTATTATGTTCTATAAACTAAATTAAATTAAAATAGAAAATAAAAAAGACAAAAGACAAATAACATCGTTTTTGCTCTAGTCAATAAAAAAATATTCTAATCACGGGAATGGTTTAAATTTGCAAACCAGTTGTGATGTAAATTCATGCACAAATTCACCAATATCTGTTCTTAAAATGCAATCTGACTTCAAACTTCATAATACCAGGAACCTTTGTCTCCCTGTCTTTTCATTCTGAATGAGACTAATGGATGCCTTAATATATCGTAGAAAGGCCATATACCTGATGGTATTGCTGCATAGAGATGTGTGAAGCAGGAGCTGATAAGATTCATTTATGTACAGCAATAGAAAGTCATTTTGACCTTTGAGTTTCACTGATGTGAAAGTGTTTGTCCAATACATCTGTGTCCGCTTTGCATATAAGGTACATATTTCACTGAAATTGTTTGTGCAGAAAGGGACCTTCATTTAAACAACAGCATTCTTTTTTTCTCAGTCTCCATTTTTTTTTGTCTGCAGTGCACATACATCCAGATCCCTCAAGTGGAGCAGACCCGCGCCGTCGTCCTCAGCAAACCTGCCTGGATGTGGGGCGCTGAAATGGGAGCCAATGACCAGGGAGTCTGCATTGGGAATGAGGCTATCTGGACCCGAGAGCCCGTCGTCCCCGGAGAGGCTCTGCTGGGCATGGACTTTGTCAGGTGAGCACAGAAAACCTTTTTGATACTGTATTGCTTAAAAACAAATCATTTTGGATAAAAAAAAAGCTTACCCAATCTCAGCAATAAAAAAATAAATACAAAAATCTTCAGAGCTGGCTGGAAGCAACTATTGACCGCATCCTAATTAAATACAGTTTGGATTTTGGATTTTCAGTATAAGTATTAACTTAATCCTTTTAGGCTTTGATCGGAAGGGTGTGTAGATTGTCGTGAGCATGTTATGACAGGTATAGTAAATACTGTATAGCACAGTATCGCTTATCTATTCATCTCTGTATATAAAAATAGCAGTATCATTGCCTCTAAAATACATGGCAGAAGAGCGTGTAAGCATTGCCTTCAAGCTTAACTGGTCTACACTGTTAGTTAAAAAGACACAATAAATACATAGATCAAAGTAGATACATGCTTGAAAATGAAAGAATAACATTTATAACTACATAACTAATGCCCTGTAGAGACAGACTTTATTCTTTGAAGTAATCCTGCATGACTTGTGATCATCAGACTGGGGTTGGAGCGTGGTGACAGTGCCTGGTCGGCGCTGACAGTGATCACCAGCCTCCTGGAGCAGCATGGCCAGGGGGGGCAGTGCAAGGAGGACCATGTGCCCTTCAGCTACCACAACACCTTCCTCCTGGTGGACCGCAATGAGGCCTGGGTCCTGGAAACTGCTGGGAGGCTGTGGGTGGCACAGAAGGTCACAAGTAAGCATGGAGGGTTAAAAATCTAGGGTGCAGTGTGAAGGGTACATGTATAGCAGACGTGGGGTTATTCTTTTGCAAGTCACAAGTACGTTTCAAGTCTTTCCCCCAAAATCCCAAGTTAAGTCCTAAACTTTAAGTTTTGAGTCCTAAAGAAGTCATAATGTGCTCTACAACCAAATGTAATGCCATTTGCGTCTCCATCTGTAATTTTCGACCCACACGTTTTGGAATTATTTTTTACCAACTGCCACTCAGTAACATAATGTTAGTTCTTCATGGTTCTCTCCTGCAACTTGATTGGATGCTGTAGCATGCAAGATTTTACAGCACGTGACATCTTTTAGCTATTCACTGAGTGAAACCTCAGGAATAGCAACGGACATAAAACGCAATAGGTACCACTTGTGCAGTAGACAAAAGCAACAAGAAACAAGTTACAATATATAAATGTGAATTACAATATGCAGCTACAAAGCACTCAGAATACAGAGTACACAGTATACTGTACAACCAACAGCTGAAACACTGACTGAGACAGATCAATGAATGAAGAAAAAAAGTAATTTCTGTCTGTGTGCGTGCACTGCCTAGGAAGTAGTTGTTGCAATACTTTGCATGTGCAAACTCACCGATGCCTAAAGGCATGTATCGCAGCTTGAATATGGTTTTAATATTTATCAGTTTATTTTTGTATGCATGTTTCCGTTAATGCCAAGTTAAAAAACGGCAAATGTTATTAATTATACCCTTATACTTATAATTATACTTCAAAGGCTTGTTTTGCATTAGCAAAATGGGGTGACATTTGTAACCCATCGAAACAAGTCCAGAGTCACTGGAGCCTCAAATATGTATTATCCAGGGTTGAAAATAGTTAAAGTAAATGCACTATTTAGTCTTGTTTGAGTAACATTTGCAAAAACTACAGTGCCCATTTCCATTACGAAATTACTGATCAGGCTGTGGCAATAAACCAAAGACAAATTAAAGATTTTCTGGAGTCACAAATCACCAAAATCAGTCATGGCAATGCATCCAGTAGTTGAGATTTTTCAGTCCAGACCTCAGTTGTGGAACAACCAGCAGACCGCCTCTGTCATTCCTACAGCCGCACCACTAGCATGGCTGAAAGCATTTTCAGGACAAAGACTAAACCAGACAAAAATTATGCATGGGGTGCTCGGATGGTCACTCAGCAATTTCAAACACATTGCACTCATAAGTAGGAGACTTGCATCTTTACATGCTAACAGCCACTCTCTCTTCTCAGAGGGTGTGAAGAACATCTCCAACCAGCTGACCATCGGGACTGAGGTCACCGCAGAGCACCCAGAGCTGCGGGGCGTGGCCCAGGCTCAAGGCTGGTGGGACGGTGAGGGGGAGTTCAACTTTGCTCGGGTGTTCAGCCCCGAGAATCCGCCTGCCAGGATGGAGCTGGCAAAACAGCGCTATAAGGGAGGCACAGAGCTACTCCAGCAACATGACGGTGAGGGTGGTCAAGTCCTACATTTCCCAGAATGCTTGTGGACACCCCCCTTTCAACATTACTGTCCATGCAGCATTCAGTGATAGGTATAGACAGCAGTGATTAGTTACAGTTTCTGTGTCTCTCCTGCATTGTCTCTGGTCTCAGGCTCAGTGACGGCAGAAGTGATGATGTCCATTCTGAGGGACAAGCCCAGTGGTATCTGCATGGATTCTGGAGGTTTCTGCACCACAGGCAGCATGGTATCTGTCCTGCCCAGAGACACCAGCATGCCCTGCATCCACTTCTTCACTGCCACCCCAGACCCCTCCCGGTATGTCTAACTAGATTAGAAACATCTGTTAAGACTATAATAAACCATGTATATCACAACATATTCAGGAATGAAATTATAATTAGTCTATTCTGTCACACTTTATAGCCACCTACTGGAAACACAATACTGTAGTAATCCCTTCACATGAAAGCTTTTAAATGTGCTGTTCTAAATAACTTGTGTCTTATGCAACACTTTTATAATATAGGAAAACCTCTTTATCACAAACTGAAGCAAATTGAGCTCTTGTTGAAAGGTTTTAGCACTGATTCATATTGTATTTGCGTGTGCGCTGTTCTGCGTGCTGTTCTTTAGAAATTCTCAAAAATCAGGGAAACAAAAGGGTAAAATATATGAATAACGTATTATTTTATGTTTACATCTGGCCAAAAATAATGATAAACTCAACGCAACTGATTGACCTAACTACAATATCTTTTTCAAAGCTTTGTTCCAATGTTATGTATATCTTTTAAATGTTACAAAATGTGTTTCACGGTGCCTCAGTGGCTGTTTAGACACTGCTGTTTCACATCAGGCACTCCCAACAAAAGTAAACAAACATGTTCTAAATGTTGACATTTCTATTGTTACACCCACTGCATGTCATTATAAGGAATGACAAAAGTAGAATGTTTTTATTACGGAGGTTTATATTCGCTCACCTTAACCTTCTCGCAGTTGACTTTCCAGCTTTCACTAGCAGGGCAAGGACTGGCTTCAAATAGCACGCCAGTGCACATTGTAATCAAAACGTCTACTTAGTGAGTTAACACATTCCAAAGTTTACAGGCATGATTATTTTCACTGGAAACAATTAACAATCACGTCAAACCTGAAACACACCCTGACTGCCTGACTGGGATTTGACCTGAGTAAAGTTAGTTAAACAAAACAAACAAAAAGAAAACTATTTTGCCCCAATGGCAAAATCCATATCTTTTTGCCCACTATTGGCTCATTCAAAAGAACCCTCCCAAAAAACAACAAGCAAACAACAAATAAAGTCTCACAGCAAGAGCAGCTAATGGACCACTGATGCTCTGCAGAGAAACAAATATTAACAATCTTAAAAAACGCTTCATAATAATACATGACATACAGATTAGATGTTAAATATTACATGACTGAACTTAAGAAAACCTGAAACGTCGGTCTACTTTCCTACCAATCGCCTTCAACCCAGCAGGGAAGGCGGGTCTGAAATACATGAATACAATTAACACCAAACATTCAACAGGATTAAACACTGCACAAAGAAAACAGCCTTAAACCTACCAATTTGTTCCTGCACTCTTGTCTTCCCTCCACGCCAACATGACACCCACATCACTCCACCTGCCTGAACCATGCGCAAACTGCGTTCTTCCTGCAGGTAGCACTATATCTGCAAACCACTATTTAGAAAAAAAGTCCCTTTTTTTCACTTGGGGCCACCTGCCACATTGTTATATATTCTAAATTGTGGGTGTATTCCTGGTGTGTGGTGGGTTCTGTCTGGGGAAAAATGGAAGTAATATGTTTTAACTTTATGGCATCAGAAACAAAGCTGTTAGCATAAGCAGCAATAGGTACATAGAAAAGACAGTGAAAGGCTAAGAAAAAAAAACTAAAAGTGGCTTATATGCTGATTGATCAGTTGAAGCTTTAAATTAAGTTTAAATTTCCTGTCATTGAAATGTCATTTCAATTTTAAACACAGACATTGAGAAGGTGTTTCAATGCTTATATTCTTTCCCTCCCCATCTGTAGCTTTTCCTGCATTCTGTCTCCACTTTGGGTCGAACAGAGTTTCTGTATCTGTCTTTTTCACTTCCCTGTCCCTACTCTTACCTTGGTAGGTCTGTATTCAAGCCTTTTATCTTCTCGGACTTTTCTACCCCTGTGCTGAGGGTGGTCTCCCCACAGTTTGGCCCAGATGACCCTGTCAGGAAGCAGCCTCGCTTTCAGAGCCAGGTGGACCGAAGACATGACCTGTACAAGGCCCACCAGGTGGCGCTCAGCACCATGGAGACTAACCCGGTGGGCACTGATGGATGACCTAGGTCAATGATTGTGATGTGCAGATCCTGGCAAAGTTGGAAGCTCATTTTCATTTCAAAAATACATCCAAAGCAGAATCAATTATATTAAGAGTGGAAGTTGGTCAGTTGTTGGTGATAAATTACAGGCGAGTCGCACACTGACACACTGACACTCCCAGAGCAGAGCAAAACACAACAGGACCTCACAGTTAGTGCACACAAGACACAGAGTGTAGACTAAACATGAACACACTACAAGTACACATTCAAAACCAAAGAGCAGGGTTTCAATCACGACTACCTCACGACCTCACGGGAGGTATTCGTACTTCAAAACAAAGTGACAATTTCCATTGAAGCCATTCAGCTGACTATCATATGTTTTAACCAGCGATGCTACATACTTGCTTAAAGCAATGTTTTTTTGAGTATGTTGGGCATTCACACTGAAAAATGTAAAAATTACAGGTGCAGTGTTTAGGATTTGGTGGTATCCAACAGTGAGGTTGCAGATTGCCACCAACTGAAACTTCTCCCATGTGCCAAGTGTGTAGGAGATCTACAGTGGGCGACGTGAGTCAGTGTTTGGTTTGTTTCTACTGGGCAACTGTAGAAAAATGACGGGCGGCTTCGTATGTAGATAAAACGGCTCAATCAACAATTCTTATTTTCAGATGATTATACACTAAAGAAAACATACCATTTCTGCAAATAGATCCCTCTAAGTGCTACACACTGTTCCTTTAAGTACATATTGGCTTAAAAGTTAGTATAAAAGTTCATTATTAACCTTGCAAACAGTAGTCTGAAAAATCAATCCAAAAAAATAATAAAAATATGTTTCTCTCCAGTGTTTAGGAGAGAAGGTGAAGAAAAGTGTTTGCCAAGATAATTTTTCTGTTCCTTAAAAAAATGAATGTGTGAATAGATGGGGAAAAAAACTGCCGGTTAGATTTTTCTTTGTTTGTCAGGATAATTTTCTGTAAAGTGTTTGTTGTTTTAATACTAATTTCAACGACAAGAGGCCGAAGTGCACCTCTACTCCACATTATAAATAGGACTAAACACATTCATGTTTTCCCTAAGAGCAAATACATTTGTAGCGAATAGAAAGATATGACAGTAATGTTACATAACTTGCAAACACGTAATATTAGTGTGAGTATTACAACAACCAACACTTTTTTCACCTGTCAAATGTATTTATTTTCATCTGCTTACCCAGATGAAAGAAAAGTAACCTTTTTTTTACCTGTTCTTGAGTCATAGACAGGAGATAAGTCTATTTAGATCAGACTTATTTTTCTCACTTGCCTCTCAGGGCGTCTGTAATTTTGTAAAGTTAGTGAAGTTTGATTGGCTGTGGCATTTCAACGTTTGCTTGATGTATTTTGGTGCATGGATTTCATCATTTTATATTTTGTACAAAGTAGTTAAGTGGATAGATTTTGTTTTTGCAAACTTACTGCGGAACAGTATACTCAGGCAATTAGTCTATACATTTTGTACATCATCAGTATGGAGGGTGGAATTGAAACACGACTGTTGCCTGCTGTGTGGGTGAGCAACAAGAGTATGTAGACACCCAGATTAGCCTGTCGAGTAAATGGAGGTGTGTGATAGCTGGTGCTCAACTACTGTCATTTAGTCTGCATCTCCCACCACAGACGCCTGGTTGAATTTCACTCAGGACTTTCAAAAGGCTAAGAGTGAGATCTGGATTCTCGTAAATGTACGTGATATTAAATACAAGGACTTGTCCATATTTTAGGATTCAGATCAATGACTCCATTGCTTAAGCATGTTAAAACATACACTATGCAAATACTATTTGACCCAGTTCTTACGGTTATTTTGACATCTCTCTGTCTTTTCCTCTCTGTGTGTCAGGACGAGGGTTCAGCTGTCTTTGAGATTCTGAGGGAACTGGAGTCGCAGTGTCTGAGTGAGATTTCAGCCATACTGAGTGGAGAGATATCAGGAGAAGAACTGGGGGACTTGTTTTTTGATTCCGTGGACACAGAAATAAAGTTCTACCAATGAGGAGGTGGGAGGCTTCAGGAGCTGTATGTGATGTGCATGAATGTGTTCCTGTTGTGAAGGGAAAACTTTAGACTGCAACTTGGGAGCGGAGAAACTCAAACCCTGAAGAGACGATTACTGTAATATAGTGATAAATATCCATGACTATGATAGAATAGACTTTCAGTAGCAATATGGATTAAAGAATACATTGGGTCTGGACATAAACCAGTAAAAAATTGTATAAAAGTAGGAAGAGTTGAGCTAAAGTCAGTCATTTCCATGTGTTGTGTTAACTTATGTAGGGTCCTTGCATAACTTAAGAACACACTAGATAATATCTGAATCAAACACAATTAGATGATGATTTTTAAGATAATTTCTGCTGCTTTAACACCTTTGCCATTTTTGCGTGCAGAAATAGAAGTAGCCCTGTTTGGAAATGTGACTGTGTTCCCAGCAAAGCTCATTAAGTGCTTAACCTGTGTGCTGTGTTCAACTGTTGTGTTTTACAGCACCCTCAGGTGGACATCCCTAACGCTAGCAGAGTTCCAGGAGAAGGCCCCCGGTCTGTTGAAAACCCTGTGTTCCTCATCTGATTGGGCTCTGCCTCACTCACACAACACGCGTCCATGATTAACACAGACTAAATGTCGAAACTGCTCTGATTGGAGCAAATGTATCATCTGTATCAACCATGGAGCAAAGAGTGCACCTTTATTAGTGAGTATAATGATGTAGACTACACAAGCGCCTATGTAGAGCTGTGTGAAGTTGCACAAATGCAGCGTGGCATTTGTTTAACATTTTTTTTGTTGTTGCAAATGAATGGGTTGTCATTTGATGGCTACCTGTAGGGAAATATCTAATAAAGAATGTGGATAGTCTGTTCTGTGTCTGTTGTGAGCTTCCTGGCCACTGTATTTGTACGGCTGTTGGTATTGGTAATGCTGGAGTACGTCTCCTTTACATTTTCTCTGTCTCAGCCCTCTGTCCAGACTCAAACAGCGCTTTTGCAAGCAATACACAGCATTAATATTAAGAATTCAACTTCTGTCTCCATCCTATTTATTTTTATCATTACTCTGCCTTGCTTGAAAGAGAAGTGGATTATGCATTATTTGGGGGATTTATGTCACTACTACCTCCCTGACATTAATTGCAAAGTGATGTAAAGTGGGTTTTTATTTTTTATTTGTCCAGCTGCTTCATGTATTGTATTCAAGTGTCCCATTCAAGCCATGACAGTATAATAGTCCCCCTAAGTGCTATACATTGTTCCTTTATGGACCCGAACCTAAAACTGCTAAAAGGCATTTGGCCATTATTGATTTTATGATTTACGCTTGTGCTTTTCCTAATGTGACATGTCAAAGTGTCTTCTATAAATACAAACAGGCCGATAGACAGTTACGCATTACTTCACTAATAATGTGCAGCTCTGTTTAAATTGTAAAATGTAACACCTTCCTTGAACCATAAACGGTGAAAAACCCTGGAGCTATATGACAACAGCCATAGTGGCTAATTTGCTTTTCTTTATTTAACTTGCAGGGGGATTTTTGGGTGGATTTCCCCTGTAGCATTAGGTTGTTTTCAGCCTATCTGCTGTTTGACACTCCAGTCCAATAGGTGTCGCTAATGCGCCTATAAGCTAGTTTACCAGTCGCCAATGGATGAACCCAAGGAAGAAGAAGACGAAGCATTATGTTCGGTTGTTCACACTCCTTCCAGGAGGTGGCGGCAGTTTAAATCTCTGCGACTGTCTAGGAGGGTAACATAACGGCTTGGTGGTGAGCGAGGTACACCAACTTGGCGACAAATGTTAGCCAAGTGCTAAACTATTTGTTGTTGTCAAGCCTTTGTCATATTGCCGAGCCTAGTTTCAGCATTTTCATCTGTCCATCCCCTTAAAGAAAGTGGAGTCGTCCAACAGAAAAGGTAATTTAACGCCAGGATGCTAACGTTAGCCAACGCTGTTTTGATGATTGCTAACCAAAAGCTGCTCCCTGCACCTTAGCTTCCATGTAACAGTTACACCAGGACGAGAGGGTAAATGTGTTGATTCTAGATGGAAATAATTCCCCTTTTGATGATAATAAATTTCGATTTTTCCTATTTTTATACTAGCAAAAGCTAACTGACGCAAGCAAGATACACTCTGCTACTATGTAGCAGCCTACCTAATTTACTAGTTAGCTAACAACCAGTAGAGCTAGCCAGCCAAGCTCATGTTAACGTTAGATCTGAAGCTACTGAGGCTAACTTCCCCATTAAAATCTTATGTTTCAACACTGGACGGCGGATAATTGTACTGAATTATGCGCATGTAGTTGAAGTCAATCGTTGTTTCTGTAATCTGGAGTGAAAATCTACCCATTTTAACTAGCGTTAGTTCATGACTTGTGACACCTGCTGACGATGTTAACGATCAATGTTGCATCCCCACTCAATATCTTGCCACATTTGAAGATACATTTTACTTTTGGTCCCCTCTATGAATCGCATAATAGTTATATGTGCTTAAATATGTTGTATGACTTTTAGGGATTCCTTCATGAGCAAGTGTGACGGAGTTTTTGGACTAAGCATGGGCGAGAGCAAGTTAGGGTGTGCACATCCGTGCTATGGTGTCACTTAAGGCTACATTAAGTATGATTCAGTCGTATACTGTTGGTCCTCTATGTGATTATTCAATATGCATTATCTAGGTTTGGCATATTAATCTTTCTGAACTCTTTAATTCATGATTTCAAAGCTATTTTTCATTTTATTGTCTTTTTTTCGCTGCAGGCATTGACATCCACTCCGCTGCTGGAGTTGCTGTGAGATTATGCAGTCAAACAGGTCTGAGCACAGTCACGGGCGGCAATACAGCGACAGAAGTTCAAGGCTGTGGGATGACTATGATCACAGACGGGAAGAAAGGCATGAACCTCACAGAGATGTATCGCAGGATTCCTATCAGAAATATGGTGGAAATGCAAAAAGAGGCAAAAAGAGGACACGCAGAAGTATAGAGTACAGTGAGTCGCTTAGGATGCTGTACAGCAAAGACTCATTTAACAGAGACTTGAGCAGAAAGAGCTCAGCGAGGAGACTCATGTCTTCCCCTGATTGGGGTACTTTTGAAAAGAAAAGGCAAAGGTTTACAGAGGATGATAGAGATGATAACAGATACAGGCCTGAGGATAATACAAACAGGCTGTCACCCGACAGTTTTTCACGTGCACACGTGACCAACGACTTTAAACAAATGCTACCACAGGAAGAGGATTTCAAATACAGGAAAACACCTCAAGACTCCAGACACAAATATGTGCATGAGGAGTTCACCTATAAGCAACAACATGACAGACAATCGTCTGGATATTACAAAGATAGAGTGGGTCGTGAAAGGAGCCGAGACTGTTCACAAGAGAGGAAACGATCGCGAGATCGCTCTAAGGTTAGTCACAATGTATTGGTGTCACTGTAAGGACGGTGAAAGCTTATTTTTAATGTAGTTTAATAAAATGTTCCTCTGTGTCAAACAGAGTTATGTCAAACCTAGAGAGAGGAATGACAGCCCCTCTACGGATCATGAGGAGCATCTTCAAAATACAGCAAGGTTTCCATTGAATGGATCTTGTGGACAGGTGGGTTTGTTACCTTTATCCTCAGTGACATGTGCACCGGATTTCACTTGGGGTACAAATAATAATAATAATGCATTCAACACACACACACACACACACACTTTATAAATTCATAAGCTACCCAGCATTAAATACAGTAAATAAAACTAAGTCTACCTTTACCAGCTGCAAAAATAAAGTGAACACATTTATTAAATAATATAATAATATGATACATGTTATTCTGAAATGGCCCCTTCCAAATAATGAGTACTTTTGGTACTTTTAAGTATATTTTGATGCTAATACTTTTTGTACGTTTTACTCAAGTAAAATCTTGAATGCAGGACCTTTACTTGTAACATCTCTATTGGTTATCTGGTGATACTACTTTAACTTAAGTAGAAGTTCTGAATACTTCTTCCGCCACTGCCTTTAAGTTGAATGTTTTTGTGTTCCACTATTGATGCCTCCACTGTAGGAACTGATTTCGTAGTTAAGTGAAGGATTGAAAAACAATTGCAGTATTTGATTTTTGTAGCATCTCCACACAAGATAGGATGGATATGTCATTGTTAGACCGTGATGTGTGGTCATAATCTACCCCAAATATTAATGGTAGTGTCAAAGAGAAGGACGTCACCGTAAATGTCTTTACTAACCGGATCACTGTGTCCTCCAGCTACTGGAGACAGTTCCTGAGCTGTCAAATCATTACATAGTCAAAGTGATTTGTGTGTGTTTTTAGTTTCTCATAGGTGGTAGTTCCATATTCTACACATTTATTTGTCAAATAAATAATGCAGAGTGTGTTTCCATAAACTGCGGTTGCTTCTGTGTGTTTCCCATCAGTTTTTTGAGAGTGACGTCACCAACCAAAGTCCTGCTGTTCCTGAGCAGAAGTCCCTCATGGGTTTCCAGCGCTTCCTCAATGTGCTCAACAAGGGTGTGAACGTCGAAACGCTCACCAAGATAGTGACTCAGACCTCCACAGAAGTGGGCGATCCACCGAGTTCTACATCTTCTTTCGTGAATACTGATCATCCCTGGTCTCCCGGTTATGCCGGAGGGCAACAGGGAAGCCACCAAAATACCAGCCACTGGAGTGAGAGTGACGGATTTCAGAGACGGGCTTCTTCACAGCTTCGTCACAGGTCCTTCAGCCCAAAGGGGCGGTCTCTGTCTGATGAGAAGTCTCTGCAAAAGAGAGACGGAGAGCAAAGCTACTCCAACAGTAGATCCAGATCTCCCTCAGAAGAAGAAAAGACAACACTGACACCTGAAGATGAGCACAAGCACAGGCAAATGCAGGATGTTTTGCAGGCCATTGGCATGAATTTAGGATCCGAGGAACTGGGCCAAATGTCCAATCGGATCCAAGAGCGGTTATATGGAAAGAAGGAAAGTGACCGCCATCGTAGAGGAAGCAGGGAAAGAGATACCAGGCAAGCGTTTTCACCACGACCGCACAGTAGATCATCATCATCATCATCCAGCAGATCTAGTTCCAGCCCGTTAAATCAGGAATATTACAAGAAAAAAGACTCCTATAGCACTCAGAGTGATGTAACCGAGGTACACCAAGTACAGGTGCACGAGGGTGTTGAATATGGCCAGAATAGCACCAGTATCACTTTACAGGAGAGTGACGAATGTGAAACTTACTCCAAGGAAAGCACGGCTGCATGTCAAGCATTTCCTCAAAATTCAGTATACACTTTCTTAAAGCCATCTCCTACACCTGTAATGCCGATGTACCCTCCAGTAAACTGTTCATCACTGCCATACCCACCTCCTCCTAACTTGCCTCACCTTGGACCCAGGCTTTTCTGGCCTCCCATGCCTCCCTTCTTCCCCTCCCCCCAGGTCCCACCTGTAAGTATCTTTCCAGCAGTACTGGCTGAAACACAGCACATGAGTCATCCCTATTCTTACTTCCCGGGTATAGACCCAGCACTGTACCACTCGGAAAAATGGAAACCACTGTCAAGGCCCCGCTGTTTGCAAGTCATTAAAACCAAACAGACCAAACAGCCTGGATGAAGACAATTGCATAGGTTAGAAATCTGACTGATATAGCAAGAAAAAATTGTGTCTTCTCTCTGGGGAATAGTAAAATATCTTCATAAAATAAACAGCTGGGCCTTCACAGAGTTCACCAAAAAAACAACACGAAACACCCATTGATAAAATGAATATTGAACATCTGCAAGCATCCTGTCCGACAGCAACAAACAAGGCAATACATAACACGGACAAGGAAATGAACAGGCCTCAGGTTTATTGACATACCTGGAACTCTGTCCATTGCCCGCCTATTGTTCTTACACCCGAAACACAATGTCACTCCAACGAGAACCACTGTGTGAAGAAAGTGTTTATTGATCTCTGAACATTTAGTTTTCTTGAATTTGTTTTTAAAGCCATGATTTGATACATTAGAATTTTTGCTGAGGTTATATTTGTCAACAGAATTCTTTTTGTCAGAATTATCATGAAATGGCATCATGATATTTCGATCTTCAGAGGGTTTTGGCCAACACATGATCTATAAAATGTGCTGTGCTGTACTCTTAGTTAAGCTATTTTCTTTTCTTTTTTTTATACACATGCAGAAAATGATGTAAATATTTGAATAGCATAATATTAAATGCAATGATTGTAAGTAAATTGCTGAGAGATGTTTAATTGCACCAATTTTTGTTGACTATATTGTGAAGAAAAAAGCAGTTCTCAGAAGAAGGAAACGTTGGATGGGACCGTCACGTACAACATTTAAAACGACCCTCCATGGCAGGCTGCACAGTACATTCAGTTATTGAGAAGACTGCAACATCAGAGTGGGACCAATCAGGATCTTGGAAAACAACACTGCATGGTTTGGAAAATTGTTTAATTTTAATTGATCCATTTCTATACCAAGCAGGTTCACCATACATTACATATATTATCGCATAGTTTGTATAGATACCATTCTAGACAAACGATGAATAGGACATGTTAATGATTTTAGACTTTGGTGAGAGGAACATGAGAACACACACCTCTCTACATGAATGGAGCTGACGCGGAGCAAGTGAATAGTTTTAACTTCCTGAGAATCGGCATCACAAACAACATGACATGGTCATCACACAAGAAGAAAGCTCATAAATGGCTGTATTTCTTAAGGAAACTGAAGACGGCAAAGCTCCTGTGCTCCAATTCGTGTTAGCTTTTACAGAGGATCAATAGAAAGCATTGTTGAGGTATCCACCAATAATGTCCGAGACACGCTACACCCTAGTAATTATCTTGGTGTTAAAATAATGAATACATCAGTTGATTTAATGTAACTATGATTAAACAAATACTTGTATCGAGGAGAAGGCTGTAGTGCTGGTGAAAACTGCAGATGAACTCTGATACTCTAAATGACACTTCTCAGCCTGGGGGGGCGAGAGACAAGACAAAGAAAGAACGTAATGACGGTATCATAGAGTTTGAGCATCTGGCTGACACTTGCATCGGTCCATGTATTCCCATACTGTGTTGTGATGGTTCAAGGATGATTTTGATTTAATGTGTGACTTTATATCCTTTATCAAAATATAATGTGAGAATTATAATGCTGAATGTATGTGTAAGCAAAATTAAATTAGTCAGAGAGACACCCTGTTCAATGGGGCCTATGTATTGAAGCATCCTTCGCCACACCGGGCAGGCCGTAAAATTAGTGAAGTATAGGATAAACTATCAGGGTAACATCAGGCACATAAAATGTGCATTGTATCCTTAAGGCATAGACCATGGGAAGATACGATGAGTACTTGTTGTCGAGGTCATAAAGAAGGGAGGCAGGCGGTCAGAAGCATGTATCACATGTTCCCATTACACCCCTTCCTCAGAAAAGAGGGGTTAATGGGGAAGTTGTCTAAACTTTAAATTAGGCCTGTCAAAAGTTAATGAATACTTGTACTGTTTCGTTAAATGATCCGAGAAGGACCTGTTGTCTACCATATATGGACATGAAGGATGGAGAGGAGAGGAGAGCGAGGCTTACGTGAAGACCGAGTTGATGACTCCGGTGAGGTGCATGTTCTAGAGATTTTGACATTTTGTAAGAACTTTTCCGATATTCAATTTTTGTAATTCGATATTTTACTTTTTGTGAAAACCAAATAAAACCGGTCTGTATTTTGTGCATTCCGACCAAAGTCCAGTGTTGCTCATCTCTGTTGGGGTTCCCGTAGTCGCCTAAAGGTAAGAGTGCTCTTCTCCTGCAATAGGCTGACAGTAAGAATTTAGATTAGACATAGAATGTAAATGTTATTGCTGTTAAAACATAGGGATAAGATAAGTGTTGTGATTTACTCACTCGGTTGGCTCAGACCGATTTCATAGCTCTGCTACCTCCAAGCGAGGTTCCCAACCACACAGGGTTCCTCCTCCAGGGGTGACCCAAGAGAGCGGGTCCACCCTGGTGTACGTCCAGTCCTCCCACACCTATTGCACACACACACACACACCCCTAAATCCGTTGATATCCGGCTGTCGGGGAGACCGACGTTTTTAGCCTGAAATAAGTGATACGACGGTGGCTAGTGGTATTTAGTTATCCTGGTTGTCGCCCCTCTAAGCAGGCTAGGACGGTCTCGCGTGTAATTTTGGGGGGTGCGTTCGGTTACCTAGGTCAGAGGTTATTGGACAAGCCGTCTCCCAGCGCTCCGTGCGGAGGTGGGGGAGGGTATCGGTTACGCAGCTAGGCTGTACACCTTTTCAGCATCCTGACTGGAAACATGACAAACTGGCATGGGATGTGCACATGATGGTACCCATCTACCGATTGGTGTCAAGAGGTGCCAGCGAAGAGCCCAAAGGATATTAAGACATTGCCCACCTCAGCTACAACGTGTCCACCCTGCTGCCGTCTGGCAAGAGATACAGAAGTATCAGCAGGGATACCACCAGACTTCAGAGCAGCTTCTTTCCTTTAGGCTGTTAGACTCCTAAATTCAGCCTTTACATTTATGTTATTTCTACTTTTTAAATGTTTTTCTTAGGTAGCAAAATTGGACTACAAACTGCATGTCGTTGCACAACAATAACACCTTGTAAATGGCCTTTACTCATTAGCCGAGTTATCACTGTGGTGTCGGTACTCCCTCCAGCAGGGGGCGCTGTTAACATCCACTTTTCAACACCACTGAAGCAGTAACAGCATTCTTAGCCACTCTTCCTTACTTCAAGCTAATTTTCAACACTAACGAGTGTCCTTACCTATTCCTGAAGCTTACTAAAGGTCAGTTTTGACATTTCGCTTTTCAAGAACATCGTTTTCGAAGTAACACCCCCTAAAATAACAACCCCTTTGTCCGCGATTGGACAGAGGAACGGGCAGTTTGAGTCGCAGTAGTAGGTAAACAATCTGTTAGCTGCGAGCCTAAGCTATCTAAACACAGTGTTTAACTTATCGTTACCTGTTATATCACACCATCTTACATAGAGTTTGGTTTATGCACACACAGGTCTGTTGTGAATATCCCACAGTGATCTCTCCACACTGTTTCTACTCTGCAGAGTGCACTGACTGCATACACCGTGACAGAAAGTGGCTGAAGGATGAATCCACTCGACTGGGATCACGGTGCTGTTCGCTCATTCCAGAGAGGTCTGAGTCCAAATCACCAGAATGATGTCTACAACAGCATGGAGGATGCTTCAGTCACCAATGAGGAGTGGCACACTTTCTGCAAATATGCAAGACGGACTGCTGATGAAACTCAAAGCAGCATGGGATGGGAGGAACTCAGTCTTCCCCTGCACAACGTTTACACACAGGACTCAGAAGTTGAGGACGCAGATGGAGAAGCCCTTGAAATGGATGAAGAGGATCCAGAGCTGGCAAGAAAGCGGAAAGAGCTGAGAGAGATAGAGGAGCAAATACTACTTAAGAAAGCTGCTATTGCCTTGAAAACAGTTGAACCGTTTGTGAAGAGCACAACGTCTCCAGACTTTTCCTGTAATGAATCAGCATCATGCATCGGTGCAACTCTTAGAGACAGGGTGAATTTGATTTTAAAGCAACAACATCCTGCCAGCTGTCTGTCAAAGGTGAGTAACGGATTGTTGGATCAGGTAACCAATCTGCTGCTTTAGATCATTATTTTACTTTGAGAATCAGTGTTTACAGCTTCAGCTGTTTTCCAGATAATATTATAGTTTATTGTATTGCCTCGTTTTTTTTTCTCAGGTCCGTTCACCCAAAGAGAGAATGAACTCATCCCGCCTGAGCAAAGACGGTCTGCTGCAGGACGACCATCCTCTGAAGCTCAGAGTGAAGGCACTAATGAAGCGGAGATGTAGCGATCCATTTGTTTTGCCAGCAAGCATCGCGGTTTGTAATGTTATTTGCAATTTTGGTTGGTCTTCTGTTTGATTAAGCACCCTGGTGAACCCCTAGGTAAAGAGGAGGTAGAGGGAGCCTTTTGACTGCTTGCCGGTGGGCCTTGCCTCAGACTCACATCTCCCAGAGTAGCCTTGATTTTGATGTGGCTGTGATCCCTCGGCAGCCTACTTCAACTCCATTCAGACCATTGCTTTCCAGCCATGTTGTTGAGCGTCGGCTGCAAGCTCAGCGTATCTCAGTTTCTTGCGCTCCTAGGCCTCCTCCACTGCATCCTCCCAGGGCACCGTAAGCTTGATGATGTAAACGAGATGGAGGGTTTAATCCCAAATTGTAATTTTTGTGCTAGCTATACCTTCCGTCCAAAAGGACCAAAATAATGGATGATATTTGATGTCATAAATAATCTCATACTGAAATCAAGATTTCTTAACAGACGGTGCCTTCTATAAATCAAAAAAAGTTATTGGGTTGTTTATTTTAGTGATGCTACAATAGGAGGTTTTGATTATTTGATTAATTATTGTTCTTTCAGTATAAAATTGTTGTTTGGTAAGAAACTTGGAAAGAAAGTGGATAAAAACATACAAACTTTCAGCAGTTGATCGTCTGGTTTTAATTAGTTTATGTCTTCATGAATTGTTTTTAACAAAGACTAATACTTCTGTTTATCTGATTTGTCCCAGGTCCCTGACCTCACACCACCTCCTTCCAGCCCAAGCATTACTTCACCAGACAACGAGAACAGCGTCAACGAGGGTTTCCTGCGCTTCCTCAGCGTTCTCAACAAAGGAGTGGACATGGACTTCCTCAGTAGGATTGTCAACGATGACAGTGTGGATCTTCCTTTGGGTGAGGAGCTCCTCAACATTCCTGTTCCTGGCGTAGAGAACAAGTCAGATCCAACCCTCAGGAGAGAGAGCCAGCAATCAGATAGTGGAGCCTCGCTGCCGGGCAGCTGTGGAGAGAGGAAATCTGACCCGCCCAGTCAAGAGAGATCCCTCAGTGAGAGACTTTCCCCACCTAATGATGACGAGAAGAAGAATGACCGGAGTCGATCCAAGTCTCCCTCCGCAGTGAAGCAGAAAGAAGAAGAAAAAACAAAGGTGGACGAGCAGCGTGAACAGCTCCAGAATATTCTTAAATCTCTGGGGTTGAGCCTGGAAGTGGAAGAGATGAGCAAATTAGCAGACCGGACTCAGGAGAGGCTGTATGGGAAGAAGCATGAAGACACAAGAGTAGAGCAGGAGAGTCGGCAGAGGGGCTCTCAAAGACATTACAGTAACTGCTCCTCCTCCTCAAGATCAAGCTCTAGAAGCAACAGTCCAAGCCCCTCTCGCCGTTGGCGCTCGCTCAGCAGAGAACCGAGACGAAGGTCTGAACACAGCGACAGAAGGGGAGATGGACTGACACGCCATGACGGTAACGAGGACAGCAAGGAAGAACAGAGGTACAGGGACGAAGGCGAAAAATACCCCAAAGAAATCTCTTCTTATCAACATCTGTGTCAACAAAACCATACGAATACCCAGCCAGATAACAGTTTACCCCAAGACTCACTGTACACTGCCGACCACAGTGGCATCAACAGCGCTGATTTAAGTTCTTACTGGGCACCTACTCAGGGTGCCATTCCTCCCTTCTTTTATACTAGCGGGCGTCCTATTCCACAAAACACCTACCAAAGCTTTCCTGGCTCTGTAGTGGCACCTAACGTGGATTACCCACATCAGCGTGGCTCTTTTGACATCAACCTATTTGTGAATCCAGATCTGTCTAAGAGTGAAGGCCAAACTGGATCTGCTTCAGGCAGTCGCTGCCTGCAGGTCATCAGCACTGAGCAGCCGCAATTCAATATATGGAAGAGACAACGACAACTGAGAGAAATCCAGATGGTGGAGAAGGTGGAGGCTCCACAGCTTAAAGAAGATGACACTAAAGCCGAGCAGTCGGAAGAAAAACGACCGCCAACGGACAAGGAAATTAAAGCGAACTTGAGGAAAAAGGTTGGTGGAATGTTGGTTTTATCAGCTTCCTAATGCATCTAATTTTGTGATGTTAGATAATGGAGGTGTTGTCCCGTTCGTCTGTATGCTTGTTATCAAGATATATATATAAGATGTATTTCACTTAAATCTGCTGAAAAGTTGGGCCATGATGAGCTGAACAACAATTGATGCGTTTCATTTGTGGATCAGGGCCCATATTTATCAAGTGTCTCAGAGTAGGAAATCACCAATGATTCTTAGGGATGTAAATGTTTTTCCTATCTTTAGGACCAGGGGGCGTATTCATAAAGCTTTCTAGTACAAGGAGCTGCTCCTTGTGACAAAATGCTAAGAAAAATCTTAGAATCTGAGAATCAAAAGAAGAAAGAGAAAATGGTGGAAAGTCACAGATGTAGGAGAAATATTCTCTAAAACGCTGAATAACAGTAAATTAATGAAACGCCACAGATGACATCGTGCAGGGAGAATGTTTGTGGTGAATTTCATTCGAGGTTCGCTCACTTCTCCAACCCATCGCAATAACGCTGTAATACCAGAAATAAAAGTGATCACAACACTAAGATATCTGGCAACTGGATAAATGCAACGTCACTACTTATACAGGCTGTCCAGCAATCACAGAAACGGGTGAAAGCTGAGCCATTTTCCCCCAGTAATATTAAATAAATTACTAGAATAACCAGCATGGTAAATAAACTGTCAGTATATGAAGAGGCTACTGGGAAAGTAGGCCTAAATGTGTTCATCAGAGATGTTCATTTCATTAAATAGTATTCAAATTACACCATGTCTGAATAGAGACTAGCTTCTATGATTACGCCTATTTTTCACTTTCCATTCTATGACCATTATCATGAAGAAAGCTTTTAATGGCGATGTGCCCACACTCCCAAGCAAAACCATCGCTGTGTGTGCAATATGCACAATACATGCAAAATGAAGTGCTGATATAGGCATTGTAAAACTATATATACATTTATATATGTAAAACTATGGATAGAGCTGACTAGTGTATTTTACTGAGCTGAATCAAATGATTGAGTCTACAAGTTTATATTGTATACATTTGTTTAAATCATGAACACTTGCCAGTGTTACAGCCTCAGATGTATTTTTGGTTAATTTGATAATGTTAGATAAGCCACTTAGAAAACGTGGCATCATTTTATTGCATACATAACCTAAATCACTCGGTTATCTATTGTCTACAATATATTATCATAGATAATATCTACATATAGAACCTATACACAAAAGAGTGGTGCTGTTTTCTGCATATCAAATGTTTCCGTTGGTATTTGAAATTGAAACTGTCCGAACACTACAACATGTGATCATATTTTTAACTTTGCTGCTAAAAGTGTTGTAAAACGGCGATGTCACAGAAAGTCAGTGTACGGTAGGTCCTACTATGAGGCAGGAGGGGTTTTTCCTTAAGAATGATTCTGAGATGCTTGATCAATCTTTAGGATTTCTCAACATTTTCAGAAAGGGAATTTAATGTTTTCTCATGGAGTACCGCACCTACGTATGACATTTTTTTTTTTTACACATTTATCCTGCTCTTGTATATGCCGGTACTGCTACAACAATGTAAAACATGAATTATGTTCTGTATTGTTCAACCACTTCTATTCTTTTATTTCAAGCTTGAAGCGTTTAACCAGAAGATGAAGCAGAAAGTCACACAGCCAGCCAACTCCCTCTCCCCTCAGACTGGTTGAAGTAAGTAAATCACAGTGTGACGTTACAGCGTGTGTCTTCATCAATGAATAAATGTTCCCGCTTTGGACTGCTTCTGTTTCGTAAGCACTGATCAAATACAATGTTTTTCCTCTGCAATGATTCATCGGTACCTATTTATGATTCTACCAATTTAACATGAAATACGTTAAGTTATGTTATGATGCACCAGTTGAGGGATAAAAACAAATTCCAACCAACAAAACATCACAGAATGTCTTTTTCTTTCTCACTTAAATTATATTGTGATAATATAGAATTAAATGTCCATTAAAAATTAAGAAATTAAGTCTTTATTAACTGCACAATGAAAAAAGGGAATTTTGTCAGCAGCATTGAGTAACTGTCATTCGGTCTCACGTCTTTTACATTTTTTTCTCCTTTCTCTGTAGACGTGTGGATCGTCATGACGGATAATTTGAACCTGCTGTGAGCCCCGACGGACCATGTGGATCATGTTCAACATTCATTATTTACACATGCAGTTAATGGTGTTACAGCGCCATTTAGTATTTAGTCATTTCCAGTTTTGTACTGAATCATCCTCAAACTCTAACAAGTATATTTTATCTTTCTCAAAAGAATATTTTTGTGCCATTAATTGCCGGTTTGGGCTGAGACGGGTATTACCCGTGTCAGCTCCACATTTCTGTGAATATTACTACTTTGTAACTCTGTTTTTAAACGACCGTTTTTTCTTGGTGCTGTATAGGCTACATTTGATTAAACAAAGTATGTTTTGCAGGCTTTCTTAATCTGTTGATGAATATATATTTTTTTATATTAAAAGTGTCAGGTGCAGGTGTTTTCCATTCAAATTGCTTTTCCAAGTGAAGTCTTAAAAAAATATTGAAACGTTAGTAGTCGATACTAAATCGGTGCAGTTCTCTTTCGAGGTCATTCTGACCAGCTCAACACTGTAAGTTCTTTAACATTTAGCTGTACGTAAAGTTTAGGCAGACAAAGGACCACTAAAACAAACAAAAACAACCTCAGCTTGCAGATGTAAATGAAGCCAATTGTGACAATGGAGAGCTAGAAGCTGAAGTCTTTATTTGTGAAATGTTCAGTGTACAGTAGATGAGCCTTTTATAGACCCTTTGAGTCAACACAGCCTTAACTTTCTCACCACTTTGGACTTACCCTTCAAAGGCTTTGAGACTCAACGGCAATGTCTCTTTCCAGAAATTGTGATTTCAGTTTTTCAAATGTGTCTTTTGGAGCTTTGAGCACCACAAGCCGAGTGCCATATAGTCCCTGAAAGAGCCATTTTGTTGTTTTTGTTTTTGTACAACCTCCCACCACATGGGGGCGTAGTGCCGGTGTAAATCAGAGCACAGGTAATGTAATCAGTGGGGTCATTGGACACAGTTTGTTGCTAATGGGCAGAAGCAAACAGTTTTTGACCGTGCACATTTAACGAATGTAAATGTTATGATTTATTGGTTTATGGAGAAAATGGATAACTGAAGAGAAAGTGGTGGAACTCTGATTATGTGAGAAATAAAATGCCTATATTGGAAACTGGACTTCGTTATTTATGGCACGCGTCAGAACAAACATTTCAGCAACCGTAGTGACTTTTATTGGGAAGCAACGGTCACTACAGTCCCATTATATTCAAGAGAAGGCAGACATTTCTACAGCTGATATCTCCAAAACAAGGCAACTAACACTAAAACAATCTATTGATAGGAAGAATATGTATTTTTGATTTTGGGGTGAACTGCGCCTTTAAATTACAGTAGATTATAAACTGACAGGAGATTCAGTGTAACTATACAATACGGTAAGTCTATATCCATTTTTAGGGGCAAAAATATAGTCATTTACTTTAAAGGAAAGTTTTCAATAATCTGTTTAAAGTGATTGTGTACCAAAATATGAATCAATGCTGATACTACCAATAGAGTGATGACCCAGTACATGCTCTGACTTCCTTAGATATAGCTATGCTGTGTTCTAAGCAGACTTACATGACAGATTGTTTATGACAACCATAAGAGACTTGAGACTTGCAAAAAATACTTTCGACCATCTCTGCTTGTATTGAATGGTGTCAGTAGTGTACCATGAAATGAAATAATCACGTCCATGCATGTGTCCATAACATTTATTCATACTGTATACTAAGTATAACATGGTAATACATACCCAAAGGTATGAAGCACAAGAGGCCATGTGCTGTAAGGTTTAGTTCACGCCACAATATTTTTGCTTTTCCAAAATCATATTATGCCTTTTGCCAACTGTATTGGTGCTAATACACAAACACTATTGACAAATAAACAAATACAGTTTTGGCTTGCAACAAAGTTGAACTTTTAACAATAACATCTACATTTTGATGCAAAGTAATGTAATGACCAGAACAATAACTTCCAAATAAATTACTCAAGTAGTCCACACAGCAGTCTTTGCAACAGCTGCTCTAGTTGATAGTGTTATAAATAGCAGAGTGTTTCATGCTTTAAAGTTCATCCTTCTCCTCTCCCTGACAGAGGCATGACGCTCTCTGGCCGTTCATGTAGGGTCTGCAGCCCAGAGTCCACACTGTGTTGAACAAGGTGTCTGCTACTGCTTCACATGCTGAGGAGAGAAAGTGACAGAAGCAGGAATGTGCAGTCAGCACACAGCAGTATGTAAGGAATAATAGGTCATATTTCACATTTTCTAAAATACACTCAGCATACAGTTAATGTCATAGTCCTCTGAATTATCAGTACTTGGCAGGTTTTAAGCACTTGAGCATTTTAATCACTTGTATTGTATTTGAATTTCTTTCTTTCTGATTAGCCGATTTTTGGGGGGGATAGTAGGAAATAAAAAAATACTAGGAAGTATCACAACTGGTCATATTTTTCAGCTGTCACATACTGGGTGTATTTCAGTCCCCTCAGAGACCACAATTGTAAATATTGTATGCAAGTAGAGAGTGTACCTAAACCAGCTGCTGCATTATTAAAGCTGAAGTTGAGGCAGAATGGTGCTGAAAAACAGGGATGGGCTCAGTAGCTCAGTCCTGGGTAAAATATGGGTTAAAACAACCAACCTTCAACTTTTGACACAAAGCCAAGACTCTTCTTGAGGTCCGAGCAGATGCTGTGGAGGCACCAGCGGAACTTGGAGTCACAGCGGTACTTGTTGGAGCCGCAGGTGTCGTAACACATATCCAGCTGATTGCAGCACTTGGTCATGGCAGGGATGCCCATATCCATCTGGTATACAACAGAGGTGATGCATGTATTTGTATGTGGCATTCACATGTGGTTATTTTTGCTGTAAACTCAAAATGTATTCCACTATGCAGTCAAATAAAGACGTTTATGGACTGTATGATAATTATTAAGGACGAAAGGTTATATATTATTTTCTTTTTGCTGAAGGATGTTTTTTTGCTCCACATGTAGTTTCAGCTTTGTATATACGTATCAATCAAATTTCCAAGTTCCATAAATCCCCATGACTTTGTCCTGAACAGACAGAAGAAGCATACCCCCTCTGGAACAGGAAGACCGAAGAAGTAGGAGCTACACCCATCAGGCTCTGGCATCTGGTAGCCAGGACGAGGAATAGGATCTTTACCTGAAAGGAGAAGCAGACAAAATATCAGATGTAGGTCATGTATTACAGCAGTTAGAAAACCACATGGGTTTAAAGTTGACCCATGCACATAGAGAGATAAAGGTTACTTATTTGGTTCACGTGTTATTAGTAACCTTCCCCAGTCACTGCATGAATCATTATAGGGTCACAGTCCATTTCCAGATGATAACCGCTATGATAAGTACAATGGTGATATGATAAGTATCAGTGCATTATTGTTATTGGGTTTACATTGTTGCATTGCTGTTCCATACAGGCAATGTTCAGACTACTAACCACATTACACAGTTTATAATGTAATGTCAACCTATTACACTGTCACTTACCATTTATAAGAGCAACAGAGGCGCATTTGGGCAGAGATAGATTAGGTATTGCATACACTGTCAATAAACTGCCTGTCCTGGGAAATGGTGTAATTGATATTTTATTTGTGTTTCAAATAGTAATAATGTAACTAATTTTAACACCATTGTTTGGATAAATAAAAGTAGTTTAAAATGTGAATATTTAAACCACTTAAAAATCTAATTTCAAATCATTGCTAGATATAAGATATAATTTACAAAAATGATATATTCAATGTGGTGAAGTGTAATCAAATGAACACTCTTATTGTGAGAAACATGGCAATTAAAAGGCTTTCATTTGAGACGTATATGTTCTGTTTATGTATTTTTTTAGGTAAAAGAGGCAGATTTTTTGCAATTATTCAATATCTATGAATTTAACAATTTGATTCCAAAAAGGAAGACATGTTTTCTTTTTCTTTTTCTCTTGAAGGACTTTATTGTTATTGGGGTGGAAACACTATCAACTGAAGCATAGGACACCCAACCCTTAGACTAACCCTTTCCACTGCACATAATCAGTATTAAGGGGATAGTGCAGTAATACATTTCCTCCTTTCAATTAAAATTAAATTGTAAAATATTTTGAAGCTCTAAAATGATACATCAGTGGTGGTCCACAGCGGCTGATCAATATCAGTATCATTCTAACGCTAAACTATACGTACTCATCCATTTAACCAACTTACCATATCGACAGCGGTATTGGCACACTCCATCACGTCCACCCATGAACTCCAGCATTGAATCAAAGTATCCGCCGACTGACTCAAAGCTGTCTCTGAGGGAATTCATACCCCACTCTGCGTCCTCGTCCTCCGCCTGTGTGCCATCAGAGGCCTGGCCCTGTGGTGGTAGTGCGGTTGCAGCAGGGTCCTCAGCATCTTGACTGACAGCACTGTGGATGAACAGGCCCAGCAGGAGGGGAGCAATAAGAGCCCAACGGGTCATTCTGTCGCTCAAACAGCTCAATATGGACAGTTAAGAGTTCAGATACTGAAGGGAAACACAAACACACTTAGAGGCAAAACCAAAGTGTCTGTGACCTGAACTTTGAGCCCGACACAGGGACGTCCTTCTATGTGGAGGAACAAAGTCCAGCCTCTATCGCTATCTCTTTGATTAACGAGAGGCAGAGTGTGCTTGTTCACCATACAGCCGAGGGGATTCAATTACATTTAAGATTGAACTGCTCTTGACAGTAACAAAGAGAAGCAAACTGGGTAGAGTGGATTTGATTTATTCTAACCCAAAACCATAGACCCAACTTTTTATGTTAAATATACATCAGTGTATTTGCTAAAGCATTTAAATGAGAGACTGTGTTGTGGGTGTTGTAGTACAGACCACAGTCTATTATATTTTCAGTTCAGTATATTAGTCTATCAAATCTGTAGCCAAACCAAATCTTAAGGTACAGTTGCACTCATAATTATTCAACCCCCATGGAAAATTAGGTTTATTGGCAAAATTGACAAACTTTCAGCTGTTTTCAATAAACAACTCAAACAAGGACAATTTAAATAGCTCAACACAACTAATACTACAAGTGGTTTCTTCAAATTCAATGGCGGTGGCTTCACCGAGCCACATGCTTCACTGTAGACAGGGTGTTCTTCTCAGCGTATACTTCGTTCTTTCTCCTCCAAACGCCGCTGATCCATAGGCCCGAAAAGTTCCAGTTTTGTTTCATCGCTCTACAGAACAGAATCCCAAAACTTCTGTGGCTTATTAATATGGTTTTGAGCATATTGGAGCCTATGGATCAGCGGTATGTTTGGAGGAGAAAGAACAAAGCATACACTGAGAAGATCACCCTGTCTACAGTGAAGCATGGTGGTGGCTCGGTGATGTTCTGGGGCTGCTTTGCTTCTTCTGGCACTGGAAACCTGCAGTGTGTGGAGAGCAAGATGGATTCAATCAAGTATCAGGAAATCCTAGTAGAAAACGTCATGCCATCTGTGATGAAGCTGAA
This sequence comes from Anarrhichthys ocellatus, assembly GCF_004355925.1. NCBI lineage: Eukaryota > Metazoa > Chordata > Actinopteri > Perciformes > Anarhichadidae > Anarrhichthys > Anarrhichthys ocellatus. The sequence continues at coordinate 4,149,743 of NW_022280068.1, read as the reverse complement.
GCTTGGGCGTCATTGGACATTCCAACAAGACAATGATCCCAAGCATACCTCAAAGTCCACCAAGGCTTGGTTTCAGAAAAGGTCCTGGAAGATTCTAGAGTGGCCGTCACAGTCGCCTGACTTGAAAATCCACAGAAAATCTCTGGTTAGATTTGAAGAAGGCGGTTGCAGCACGCAAACCCAAGAATATTCGAGAGCAAGAGGCCATTGCCCATGAGGAACGGGCTAAGATTCCTGAGGAACGCTGTCAGAACTGGTGTCTGGCTATGCATCACGTTTGCATCAGGGCATGACAGCAAAAGGGTGCTCTACTAAGTACTAAAGATGCTTGTCATGAAGGGGTTGAATCATTTTGAGACTGCAGTAGTCATGAAAAGTGGCATTTTGTGTTGAATTTGGAGAAACCACTTGTAGTATTAGTTGTGTTGAGCTATTTAAATGGTCCTTGTTTGAGTTGTTTATTGAAAACAGCTGAAAGTTTGTCAATTTTGCCAATCATTTTGAGTGCAACTGTATTTCATCACAGAACAACGAGAAATGATGATAATTGTAATGTGACAACTCACGGGACAACAAAGGTTATATTTGGGCTAAATTTGATAATTGACAAGGAAGACAGAACAGCAGATACTTCTCATGTACAACCATTGATTTTCACAAAGAGCATGGTTTATGTTCTCAATGGAACATGCACAATTCAAATTGGGGAATACAATAATAAACATAAAATAATCACTTAACTCAGGTGGAGAGTCAGAGATAGGAATGGGAGTCGAATAAAGGCTACAAAAAAAAAGACGGATAAAATAACATGTAACATACTCATCAAAATAATAAAAACTGAGATATAAAACAATGTAGTGTCTTGGCACTTTTGTTGGCTACAATTTAAAGTCATTATTAAAGTGTGTACAGTTTAAGTGAGTCTCTTTCCATTTCCTAGTTGGATATGATATTTAGCTTATAAGTAGCCCAATAGGCCTACTACAGGCCTTTTTCACAGCAGACGTTTTGACTCATTATAGTAGGAAAAGCACACGTGTTACTGATAATATTAACAATTATAATGGCTCTGTTTAGTTCAAGTGTCCAAATAAGCCATGACAGTGTGACAATGAGTCAGCACACATTAATACCAGGGCCCTGAAACTGGAGCAGATAATTAGAACTCAGCCATCATTAATTTTGTTATTTACATTTCTGCTTTTCCTACTGTGACATGTCAAAATGTCTTCCGTTAACAGACAGATTTTCGTGGAATTTGCCATTATAATAGACCATCAAGTCCTTACATCAACCCAGCCCAGAGCTGCATCACAAAACACATTTTGTTCTAAAAATCAGCAACAGGGTATATGTACTTGTTATAATCCTGAAGTTCATCATACATTATGTACCAAATATATCCTGCGATACATAATTCTACCGCTAGATGTCTTCAAGTATCAGGGTCTTCGGTCTACACCCCCCTCTGTCCGTATTTGGTAGAGTCCAGGGACATGACGTCTTTCTCAAACACGGAAGAAGAGGTGAACGATGCGGCAACGATGGAGTGAGACATGTGATACACACATTTACTGGACCGCAAATCAAACTTAAACGTATGTTTGGCATTTCAGGCCTGAACAGAAAAGCAGGGTAGGATAGGTGATACCTGGGGAGACTAAAGCAGCTTTGTTGTAGTTCTTGTTTTATGGGCGCGAGGCAGCATTCCCCTCTCTGCAAGTGGCTGTTAAACATTTAGATTTTTACTTAAATAACTTCTGACTAGGTGGCCACATCCACATCTTGCTAGTCTTTCCACCAGAAGAAACAACTAACTAATGACGAGCAAAATAAAATGGCTTTCGCAAACCTGTTCACGGGTCTAGCTGCTGTCGAAGAAGGTGTCAAGAGCCCTGGTCCACCCGCCTTTACGCACAGGTGACAGTATTTAACTGTAGTTGGCCATTAGCTGTGATTTGCATGTTATGGTCATTATTAATTAAATATTTATTTTGTTTTGCAGGAACGAGACTGGGAGTGGTCAAAGAGGCAATGCTAGAAAGAGGAAAATCCAGGTTGAGCATACTGGCCCTTATAAAAAGGTGAGATGAACTTTAACTAATATTAACTTAATTTATTGTCATTGTTTGTAGTGCCATTTTTCGACATAGGAAAAACAAAAACATTATATGTGGAGGGTTAATTAAGGGGTCTCACATTCTGAAGAAAGAAGCTGCCTTTTAATATCTGTTGGGCTCTTCGCAGGCACCTCGTCATATCAGTGATGCTGGGTAGATGGGTACCAATGATGTTCTGAGCAGTTTAAATCACCCGCAGTAGAGCCCTCCTGTCATTTGCTGTGCACATCTCATGCCAGTTTGTAATGTTTCCAATCAGGATGCTTTCTATTTATTATTTTCTACTATTTATTAAAGTTAGGTCCTTGTTGCAAAACTTGCAAAAGATTTATGTCGCATTTTGTGAAAGTGATTGTGTTGACTGCACCATTACATCTCGGGGAGAATTCTAGGTTTCTGCATCGTTGTAGATCCACTCAGTTTCCAGTTTATGTGATGCACCCAGCTAATACTAATGCAGCTTAATTAATACAACAGCCCTGCAATAAACCTGACACCCGTGAAGGTTGTAATGCTGTAACATTTCAGTGTTGGCTAATGCAAGAGAAAGAGTTGAATTCTTGCACACTGGCGGCATAGTTTGTTGGAGATTTGTTTCTGTAATGTAGGTTTTTGTCATCCGTCAAATTCACAATGTGAAAGATCAAATAAACACTTGAGTCAATTACAATAATCAATTATTTTTTTATTTTTAAATGAGACGAACAGCAGAACTCAATAGAACACAAATGAAAGAGGAAAATTTAAAAAAAAATGAATAAAGATGAGATTGGCATTTTAAACAGGATTGTTGCAAAAAGGCAAAGCGATATGGCCAAAATGAAATCATTGAATTGATGAGAAAAAAATAATCAATTACTATTAAGGAAATCTGATGTTCATAGTCAAATAGTACACACAACTTTATTTAGTGTTCCGTCAGTGATATTGTTTATTGGACAAAATATTTGTAACTCCTCCCAGTATGATGCGATGCAATGCCTCACAAACTGTAGACTTCAAATTTTAATAACTACATCTTTTAGTGCAGAAATGTAATATTGCAAGCATTAGTTTCCTCTAGGTCTACTTGCGCCTTTGTGTAAGTTATGCGGGGTTTGTGCTGCTTGTCTGCACAACATGTATTTGTACTTCCCAAACTTAAAAAGGTTGTCTTACAATATTAACAGGCATGTCCTTGACATTTCATTTCTTTGCATTTTCTTTCCACAGAAGCAATGTCACGAAGTCCAGACAACCAGAAATTCTAATGGTGCATCCTTCAGAGAAGATGACTCCAAGGCCATACACTACAATATCTATAACACTGATAGCAGACATGCAAGTGCTGGCTTCACCAAAGAAGTGATACATAATCATAGTTATAAACCTGACCACAATAACAAAGGTCAGAATTACACAACTAAAAATAACCGTAATGTGAACAAGCAGCAGAAAAACAAGCCGGAGTGGCCGAAAAATCATCATCAACAGAAGGATAGATGGAGACCTGCTAATAGAGGTGGAAGCCATCAGACTCAACCTACTTGGGGACAAGGTGGAAGATACAGACAAAATAGAAATGACAAGCAGGTAAGCAAGAGTGTCAGCCTTGCAGAGTCCTTTTGCATGCCTAATGAAAACAGGGCCGACTGTATATTGTCAAAAACAATGCCAAAGAACTTTTTTAAAACCGGGTCAGATGATAGGATGAAAAGTCACAGAGCTAAAAGGCTTTTGATAGCCAATCTACTTGCTGATGGTCTTGTTCACTTATGTAGGTCATATATAGAGGCATCAGTATAAAAGTGAGAATGGTTCATAACCAGTTAAAAGTTCTGAAGTGTAACTTTAAGTAATTCAGTAACTGCCCCAAACAAAAGCTTGAATACACCACTGATATTAGTTCAAGGGGTCAAAAAAAAAGCTACCTTGAGAAAGTTTTAATCATGTATTGATTCAAAATGTTTGTGAATCTTAACGTTATGCTCATCTTTCCTCTCAGGGCGTCCAAGTGAAACGTCCAAAGTTAATGTCACAGGAGTTCAAGGACCAGAATGGCGTGTTGGTGGATGGGCGGTTAATTTGTCGACATTTCCTTTGGGGAAGGTGCATCAAGGCAGGTTATGTTAAACATGTGTATATATATTTAAAAAGTTATATAATACCAAAGTTGACATGTCTAAGTAACTTGTAGGATAGAACAGTGTCTCATTATTCTGGCCTTTATTGAGTGTCATTATAACTGCACACAGGAGGACGACTGCCAACTGGAACATGTTAAGGGATACAACAATCTCGTCAAAGAAGTGTGCAAGTACTACGTTCAAGGAGTCTGCACAAAGGAAGAGAGCTGCCCATACATGCATAATATCCTTTGGTTGAACAGCAATGATCTTTAGATTTTTCATAAACCCATTGCAGTTATAAGTCTTGTACTATTGAGACTCAGGGTTGTTAAATATCTAATATTTCCTTTACTAAGCTGCACAGTCATTTCCTTGCAAGTTCTTCCACAGAAAAGGAAAATGTTCTCAAGGAGCGGATTGCAAGTTTTCCCACGAGCCACTCAATGACGTCACAAACCAACTGTTGCATGAGGTGTGTATGTAAGAATCCACTCATGAAAATGTTCTTACAATGTTTTATAGGCATTGCTGTGTGCTGAAAGCAATCGCATGTCTTCCCTTCTTCTCACTGCAGGTATTCAAACGTGATGATGACCTCTATGCACTTTCAAAAAAAGCTGAACAGGAGTCGTCCGGACAGCCAGAAAACACAGATGAGCCAGAAATTACAGAAGCAAGTAGGACTTCTGATACACTCCTGCAACCACTCAGGTATGCACATACAAACGTTAACTTGTCATTGTGATTCTGTAAATGCATCAATGTAATTCTTGCATTGGAATTCATATCAATCAACCGGTATCAATCATTGATACCAGTTATGATATGAGTAAGAAGCATGCTGATTTTCTTTTCTTTTTTTTGTAGGCCTATCTTTTACAACAGCGGAGAAACGAATGCTGAGAAGGACTGTCGGACTAAAGAGCTGGCTGATATCATGGAGGAAGCTGTCCCACCAAATGCATCAGATGCTGCCCAACCTCACCTCCCTCCGTCAAGTGACCTTAAACATGAGGAGCCAGTTTGTTATTCAGTTGCAGCAGTGCTTGGACCTCAACTATTCAAACCGTTCCCTAGTTTCTTTACAACTCCAGGAAGTCATGAGTCTGGCAGTTCAGTCTCTGCAAACCAAAGCAAAGTTCCCTACTCTGTGGATGCTGTTCTCAGGTCTTGTAAATCAGTGGAATATTCTACCTTTAGACACTCACCTACCCCTCCTACTGCACAAACTGTGTCCTATACCCCAAAAACTGACTTTGAAGAGTTTACTGAGCCCATGCTAAGCTCAGAAACCCAAGATGAGAAGGTCTTGCGTTCAGTAAATACCAGAAATGGAGTGAACAATTCCCAGGAAAAATTATTCAAGAGCCTGTCATCCCTCCAAGTGCACACCAGTGTGCTTTCAAAGAACTGCCCTAGTCTTACTCTGGCCTCCAGGGATAACAAGACACGAGGTGGCAATATGCCAGAGTCGATGAAACCTGCTCAAAGACCTGCTCATGAAGTCAAGTTGGAGTTCCTGCAGTCTCCTGTTACTGTAGCAGAGAAGTCTGTGTTATCCAAAGGAGATATGAAAAGATGCATGTGCCTGCCTTTGGATATTACATGCTCTGACACCTGTAAAAGTGAAGGTGTTCTTCCTTTTGGACGCACTAATCGCAAAAGCATTTTTTCAAGGCCATCAAGTCAGAAATCTACTTCCAAATGTCCTACAGAGTTGAGGCCACATCTCTCTGTTCTGACGTCTGACTCACAAGCCTCAACAAAGCCTTTTTCTCCTTCAGGTTTCACCGACTTTATAGTTGGAGCTGCTGTTCCTGTTAAACCTGTCACCAGCTCCTTTAAGACAAGTGCTTCTGAAAACTCCGGCAGTCGTCACTTTGTAGAAAAACAACCCACTGAGATCCACCTGCACTCCAAAAAGACACAATCTGTCCTCAACCATGACACTCCTTATTCAACTGCCATCATAGCAGAGTGCAGCAGTAAAACGGCACATTGTGGTGATTTGGCAGTTGGATGTAAAAAGACCCTGAAAAGACCCTTTCATAGCCTTTTTGCAAGCCCCATTACTGACAGTGTAATGCAGCCAAAAGACGATTCTGGACCAGATTCCCCTTGTCCTCAAGGCTTCATCCACTCTTCCTGTCCTGCTCCACAGCCTGCAGGTTGCAGAAGTAATCGTGTTCAAAGTGCAGTTGAACCTGACAAAGCCCCTGCCAGGTCCTTCCTCGGCCTTTTCGCTGCCCCTCCCAGTGCTGCTCCTCTCCCGTGCATCCAATCTCAACCAGATTATTCAAGGCCTTCCTCCTGCTCTCAACAGTCAAACCAGTCAGTTGATAATACATTTCCTTTATCAAACTCCAAACCAAGAGCTTCTGATTTAGAGACGCCTCTCCAACACCAGCTTAGAACTGTCAAAGAAATCTCTTGTGCAACAAGATCCTCCTATTTCTCTCCTAATCCTAAAATAGAGAATGAAGACAGCTCAACAGAGCACATAAATAAACCTACAAAGCAGCTACTTAATCCTGTGAGTAGCTTTGATTCTCTCTGTGAGGTATCTACCAGTATAACCCCTTGTGGTAACAGTCCATCTAGAACGCATGCTCATCAGCAGCTGCCCGACATTACATCCCACAAAGGTAAGGACGTGCTCCACACTGCTTACAAATACCGGTGTGAAATTCTGACTTGCACTACTGAAATATGTTGTTAATGCCTCATTTCGTTGGATCTGAAGTTGCTGACACTGCAAATTCAGTTCTGAAGACTCTCTTCCTGTGCCTGAGCCCATACCAACAGGATGAAGAGCAACAGGACCGTTTTCAGATCGGTGTCACTTCAGGTATGCTGTTTACTCATTCCTGTTGAAGAGATTTATATTAACTAGTGCAGGGCCCTTTGAAAATGTGCCCGTTCAGAACCGGCCGACTGCTGGGCCTGTGGTGTTTCTGCTCATACAAACAACGTCATACTCAGCACTGTGCTCTGCTACTCACGGTCAGAAACGACAGGGAAATACACTCTGGTGCAGGAAACAACACCATGGGCAGACTTATCCGTTAATGTAAGCAACCCCAAACTAAAAGGGCCCCCGACAGCTATTGATTTACTATGGTGTTTAGATATGAAAAATATGAAATTATTATTATTGTAAGTCAATGTACCTTGAAATCAATTACAAAAAAGGCTCTTAATACAACTCAAAAATATGCAACTCAACTGTATACGACTTACTGTATACTTCTACTAAGTATTGTAGTACTAAATTGAACTGACAGAAATGTTACTGGTTACGTTGCAGATTTAAATGTGACTCGCAAACATGATGCATCATTTATTTATTTAGCTAGTGTTATATTAGAATTGATAAGTGACATTAAGTACATTTGAGTCCATTGTGCTGATAATGCCTCTCTCTCTCTCTCACTGTTCACTTCAAATGTTTGAATGCATGACATTTACTGCATAGTATTAATAGTTTTACTTCAGAAAAGAAGTTTTGAGTAGCTCTCGTCTTCTACCATTCCCAGTTAGAGAAAGGGTTGAAAGTAAATCCAAAGCACAGGGTTTTCCTGGGACCCCAAATGACTAAATCTGCACCTGAAAAACACACCCAAGTCGTGGTTACTCGCGGTCAGAAACACCGGGGAAATACACTTAATGAATTTAAACACACTTTAGATGCTTGGGGCTTTATTTTTGGAATTTCCATTGGTCACTGTCAAGCTCTATGCTTCTAGTTGTGTTGTATCCCACATTTCTCCGGATAATTTGTGGCTGCTCATAACGTTGTGCCTCTTTCTCCTGTTATTGTTTGTAATTTGCAGACTCAAGACTCCCAGTCCACCCGTCCACTGAGAAAACAGTTGCACACTCAACAGAGCACCGGCCGTCTCTCCAAACTCTCCAAATCCCCTTGGAGGCAACAGTTGGATCTACCCCCAGCAGTCCAGGAACAAATGAACTTCAGGTGAGAAACTCAGGCGCACACAACATGCCGTGCAAACAAGTGGCGTCGCTGATGCAGCATCACACCCGCCCAAGACCGAAGCGCGCATCAGAGGAAGTACTGTGGGTAAATAGGGACGTGGTGGTCACACCACTAAAGGACCTTTTCAAGACTTTAGAAACCACTGTTTTCCATTTCGGACATTAACGTTGGATTACTTTCATGTTAAATCTTACTCATGATCTTTATTAATTTTGCCTTGTGGTCAGTCATAACAGCCGTGTTATGAGAGCGCACATATTTAAATCTTGTTCTTTATTTCACATCTACAGTCTTCTTTGAATTTATAGTTTTGTGCAGCTTTAAGACTTATTCATCTTTGTGTAGTACCAACATTGTAATAATTAAACATTCAAATATTTTAAGTTTATTTTACATTTTACTTACAATAATACAATATTTCTACAATGGTGCTACATTAATAAACTTCATGCAAAAATTGCCTTCTGATTTGTCTTTTGAAGTTTGTGGTTGTACCACAAATTGATGGCACAATCTTCAACTTATATTTGTTTTCAATGTTCATGTTTCTCAGGTATCACAGATATAAACAACTCTAGACTTAAATAAGGATTTCTGCTGGTTTATTAAACAGAATTTTAAAAATAGTACTCACAACTTCAAAGATTTTCCTTTTGATACCATGTATTGTTTTACATCAACAATGACAAATACATTTCATCAATACTATACTACAAAATGTGTATGCTCTGCTTGTGTACAGGAATGTTTGTGATATACACTGATAATATATCATTGCACAGATTTGTTGATATGAATATGTTGTAATAACTAGCGAGTGGCCCCAACATGTGAGAGGGGAGGGAGCAGGTGCAGTTGGGCGGGGGGGGTGAAGGGAGCTTCATCATGAGCAACCGCCTTGATCATAAATCACAGAAGTTGGTGTCGATGTGGAAGAACAATATACTCATTATTTTCGCTTCATTTTAAAACACAATTATGATTTTATTATGGTAATTTCAGTTCTTGTCCTACTGACTCATTCTTCCATGCATGTTTGTCTCTTATTGCTTTTCAGATGTGCATATTTCAAATTCATCTCAAGTTCAGTAATACCAGCTCAAAGTTACTTTTAAAAGGTAACCTGTGAAATAGTTATCGTTTCTGTTCTGGTCACTTGAAAACAAAGTCAGAATAAATGGCCTTGCACGCAACAAACAAAGTCACTTTTGGTAAAAAAAAAAAAAGTTCACACGGCTTTTTACAATTGTTTTGCTTTTTTTTTTGTTTCAATTCATCCAGAAAAATCATATTAAACTGAGAAAAATGTAATCATCATCTTAGTGTCTTTGGTTGCATGGGCCAAAGATCTTGACGTAGCCAAAGATCTTGACAGGTGTTGTGTGTCCGTAAGATTTCTGTGACCGGAGCATTTGATTAGAACTCTACAAAAAACCAACATTCAACTACAGTAAGAAACATGGCTGACTCCAAATGTCTCGACTTCACCGATCATGCAGACTTTTGGACCCAACAGGTGTTAGCATTGTGTATTCTGCCGTGAACCATCAAGAAAAACGCCCTGCGATTAGTTACAGGATCCAAGATCAACCTCTCAGCATTGATTGTACGGTAATGATTAAGGTGTGAAGTCTCGCCTCATAGCGTGTTTTACCCCCTCATAGTCCAGTGCCTTTGCAGACCTGATACGATGATGGTGAGCACTTCCAACATGTCACAGTACTTATGATCAAAGTCTTTAAGTCCAAAGGGTGGACATTTGTATTTATTGTGTAGATCATTTTTTATTTTATACACATGGGTGACAAATAATGGAAATCCTGAAATGACAAATGCATGAGTTGAATGAGTGAAGGAAAATGATGAGATCATACACTTTTTTTGGAGTGACGTCTTACACTGCACTCTCCACCATTATCCTCATGGAAAATCTTTCTGAGGAACGGTTCATCCCTCCAGTTAGACATCAATGACGAGGAGCACTGAAGCTGTTCTGGAGGCTCACGGTGACGCAACACAATACCCAAACACTTTGTGTAGATTTTTTTTATATTTATTGTTCTGATTAATTGTGTAATATTGATCTCACAAAACATATTTGGGTTTGGTTTCTATCAGAATTGTGTGTTTCTCCACATACATTTAGCTGCCGGAGGGCAGACTCAAGTATCCTGTGTAGTAAACTTCTGGGCCCCGTTTAAAACAATTACTGGACATATAAACAATGCATATACACATAAATCATACATGGGGCATTTATGAGGCAGTTAATTATATTATAATTGTGGAGCACTTAGATAAATAACTACAATATGAGTGCTATAAATGAATAATTGATCGCCTCTCAGACATTTAAAATGTATTCTCTGGATATCGCAGCCAAGGACACGTGATGAATTAATGGTTCAGGCCCAATAAAAAGACGGTTGCTGTTGAACTTAGGCAATTTGACACAATTGGTAAAATGCAAACCTGTTATTAACGGCTTTTCTACATCCACTTGTGACTAACTGGAAATTGGTTCCCCCGAGTTCCACAATGATTGAGAAATGTTCAGTTCAGCATAATGTTGTCTGCGCAATGTGACGACCCGCTCTGCCTGTTCGTTTGGCTGCCTTCCTTGCAGGTGTGGAGGTGGGTGTGGCAGAGGGTCGTCAGGCAGAGTGGAAACACCTGAGGCCATTTGCAACACTGGCCCTGTGTGCCAAAGTACTCAGTACAAAAACCCTCTGGATTCTCAGTTGGTCTCTCGCTCCTTCCTGAGACACCCATTTTGGTTTCTGTTGCAGTTATGGTTTGTTTCTACACTATACAACACTGCATATACACTTTACACGCACCCACTCACTTACACTGCTTAAATGACTGACTTCACATGTCACTGTTAGTTTATGTTTGTCTTTTATATTACTTTAAACCTAATAAATAATTAATCAACTGTTTCATTGAATGCGTCTCCCTTTTTTGTCATGGCCGTTCCGCCTGGTTTGTGACAATCATTATTTTTCCTTGTGTAGTGTTAGTGTCGGGAATAAATTATCTTATTCTTTCAGTGTAAGTAGTCACTGAGGTTGTAGAAGTAGTCCAGGTTATGTTGAATTCTTCTTTCAACCCATAGACTAAAGTATTCCCCTCAACAACACAGCAGTTTTATTATTACTTTCTCAATGTCAATGTATCTTATGCAACTGATGGCACGGCCAGCATGTGTGATGAATGAGCTGCTCTGGGGCTTCGGTCACACTGATGCCAGGGTGCAAAGTGCTTGGTGCTTTGCCAACACACTGAAAGGCAAACCACAGCTAACTGAAGCAAATGTCACAAACTCATTTAAAGAAATCTGTTTAAATCATCAAGATATGTTTAAAGGCTTCCTTGCATTTATTTTCAGTTTTTTTTTACTACTTGTTTTTCTGCAGCTGCATTTCTGTATAAAAATGACAACATATATGAGATGCCATTTTTCTTGGCAGGTTGGCAGTGAAAAGATAATATATTTTTACTTTATCTCTTGCAAGTAAAAGGGTGTTTTGTGTGTTTTGTTTAAAACTGGCGCATCATAGAATGATACATGACAAACACAAGATAATACTTTAATACAATATTCAATCTCTCACAGACACAGTGGGATTGTTGAGGGTTTTTATTAATAGAAAGCATAAACACTGCCCCAACAAGATAATCTAAGGGCATAAGAAAAAAATATATATATACGTATATACTGTACAGACACAATGGAAGGCCAAAAAGTTCATCATACTGCTCCTGTTAACACAACATTATACTTGTTTTTTCCCTGTGGCCTGAAATGTAAAATGTTATTTCGTAAGTAATTTGAAGGTTTACTTTACACGAATTGTTGCTTACTTTTTGTAAACACAACATTCAAAGACAAAGTTTGATTAATTGTGACTGCCTTTCAGGCTAGAAGATACCCCTTAAGCTGCTCCTCCTTTAGACAGACGCAGCAGTTTCTACCATTGATTTTCTCTGCACTCGCTTGGCAACTATACACACAATTTTGTGTACTTTGTAAAGTGGTACAAACCAAATGACTGCTGCTTATAAAAACAATGTTTTGCAGGCTCACTAATTAACAATGCATTAAACTACCACTGCATTCACACAAATTATCAAAAAGTTATACATTTTCAGAAGCACTCGGCTATAATACAAGTAGAACTCACATTTGCTCAATAAATACTGTGCAGGGGGGGTTCAGGGCTGATTTTAAACTGTTGCAGTGTTGAGCCATTTTCAACACATGAAATGTCAATTGATGTGAATCATCACAGCTCAGTCATATCATTTAGTGAATAGCTCAAAAAAACATGCCTCTTTAATATTAATACTATATATAAAAGCATTTCACCATGTTATGATTTGACAAAAAAATGAACAAAAAACAGCTTTTTCCAGAGATTTAGTTTGATCCGGTGCCTCTACCTATACCTGCTGTAGCTGTGGAACGTCGGTCACATGATATACAGTTTGCTGTATGTAGAGGGGAGATTATAATCTTTGTCTCTGTTAAAAGTCTGGCATGTGATGTGAATGTCCACTGACCCCTGGTTTTCCCAGTCGACGCTGTGTGACCATGTTCACAGACAGCTGATGTTTCTGGTGTTCATTCAGTCACTTGTTCAGCATCCTTGCTGTTTTACTGTTATTGCGTGTGATGAAATACATCATGCATTTTTTTTTCCCCCAGGGGAATCTTGTCATAAGGGTTTTGATCTCCCCCATGATACCAGACCAGCACTTACCATGTGACCAAAGTTTCATACTTAGTCACCTCTATCATAACTGAACAAATGCTACTTGCTGAGAAAGACTGAGATGCAGTTGACAGCACTGGAGAAAGCTAATAATCTCCTCGCGCCAGCTCTTTTTAAAACCCTCAAAATTAAAGAGTGGAGTATTTACTTACATATTTTATGCCATAGAACAAAACGTTAAAATCTCTTAAGCTTGTGTTGCCAACAGACCTTATAAAGCCCATTAAAAAAAAAACACTTTGAGATGAGGGAACTAGAAGTGCAAAAATTCTAACTGATTTCCTGGCAACTCATTCCTGCATGCATTATAATTCAGTCAGCCCACTAATCCAGTCCCTCCTCTGTATCAGCTGGTGGGGTGCTGTCGTTTGCCTCACCATCATCAAGAAGCGCATCTTCCTCTGAAGGTTCACATTTGCCGTTAGTCTCCGATTGGCTGACTATTTCCTTGGTGGGGGCAGATGTGGACTGTGTAGGGGTGTCCACCTGAAGAGCAGCGTCGTAGTCCTGCTCTTGATAATACTCAAGCGTTTTCCTCTTAAAGCAACCCAACTTATGACAGACACAAGAATATCATTAGACCAAACGCCACAGAGGCACATTTTGCAGCAGAAAAGTATAATTTAAACGTTATTTGATCAGTTACTAACATTCAAGCAACAGCTCGAAGTTTCTCTTGGATAGAAGTTTTTCTTGTATTAATTAAATTTGTAAATCGACTCTCACCTTAAACATGATGACAGTGATTATGATCAGAAGCAACAGTCCCAGTCCAACTCCAGTTGAAATGATCAGCAGTTGATCCGGGAGGATTATGAACTCAACCCGGACTTCAGTCTGTTAGCAGAGAATATACAATTGTTCAAAGTGGGGCCTCTATATATGTGAATGAGGATCTAAAATGTCTTGTATATAAAATAGTTGTGGCTGCTTATTTGTAGACTGAATGTACCCATTTCAGTGTTGGATCGTTGTTGGACTTCTCCTGCGTAAAACCATATTTATTTTGTTAATATATACAGTATATTATCCTGAAAAACAAAAAAAGCAATATCTTTAAAATGGCATAACTGTGGTCAAACGTGAACATACCTGTTGTTTATGAGAGTCCAGCACATATCGTCGCTTGTCATAGTTGACATGTATAAAGCTTTTAAATTTAACCTCTCTGCCATCTCCAGTATATCGTTTAAGAAAGGCAATATTCTGCAAAGTAAGAGTGTGTCAGTTCATGATATATTCACCACTTTCAATGGTATATGTGGTATGTATACTCTGTGTGTGTGTGCGTTGCTACGTACTGCTGCATGCTGTTTGAGATCCCTGAATTGTATGTCTCCTGACAATGTGAACTCAGTGGGTGATTCATTCTCCAGGACGAAACTGTCACACACTATGATTTTACAATATTTTTCTGGCGAACAGTACTGTAACACAGCAACAGTTAATTTTATTAAGGGATTTGTAATTCCACAACATGTTCAGTTAGAATATTTTGATACTGAATATGTTTTACTTACTTCAGATTTTGTGTCAGTAATGCCTGTGCATTGAGTTTTGTTCTAAAAAATAAAAATAAAAAGGTAATTAAGGACACATTAAGGATTTGTAATTCTATAGTAAGCAGCAGTATGATCAAGTAAAAGTAGCGTTCTGTCAGTCGCTAGTTACCTGCTGGACAAAGACTTGATAGTTTGTCATTTCAAAGTTATGTTCCAGTTTAGTTGGGAAGAACAGGGACACTTTGACAGGAAAGTTCTTGAAACCAATATTTTCTATCTGCAAGAGTGAGAGACAGTTGCTCCATTTTAAAAGAATAGTTTGACATTTTGGGAATTACACCCTCTTGCTGTGGCAACAGTGCTAGCCACTGCACCACCATGCAGCTCCTCACATGTAGCCAAACAATCAGCAAAGGCAGGTCTAAAATTGCAGCATGATCAGTAAGCTACTTAGTGATTAGTTGAAATTTGCTTTGCTTGTTGCACAGTAATTTACTGCCTCACCTTGTATATAGCAACTATTTGTTTTGTTCCAGTATCCTCTGTTGTGAAATTCAGATAGTTGATAGGGTCTTCTTTCCTGTAAAGTGTACAGGATAATCACAACATGCAGGTAGCTGTAGGATATTATTACCACTGACTGGATAATAAATGTAACAATTTAAATTATAAAAATGACTAGGCATATATAAGAACTACAGTTCTGAACTTACACTATTACTGCCATTTTTATTTCAAATTGCACTGGGATGCTTTTGGTCAGGAAAGCAATCCTGGTGGAGTTTGTATTATCGCTGAGGATGTAAAAAGCATTTCTTGTGAATATTAAACAGGCAATATGTAATGATATAGTAATCAATCATATTTTAGTAATACATAGACAATGTTTGGCTACGGTCTGTGTGTTGGATTGTATGAGAAAGCCGCTACCTTTCACCAGTAATGTTTATCGTAATTGTGTCATCCCACTCATACTCAGTCATGATGTGGAAAGCAGTTCTGAATGTTGCCTTCACAGGAAAAAAGAAAATGATGTTAGATGTGAGTGAAAGAGAAAATATCTAAATGAGAGAAGTTGCCTCGGTTGTAACTGTCACAGGTTCAGGCATTTGGTCACAGTTCTTGATTTCTGAAAATAGCGAAACTTCTGTCTGGGATGAGGGCGTCCGGGTGCAATATGACTCACGGCTGATCTGCTGCGAAACACAGGGCGGCTGACACCACATGTAGTTCTGTCAAGTACTCCTTCTAGATCGTGACAGCTGTGGACTGTTGGTCGTGTTGCCTGTTTTAGGAAAAAAATATGAACTGAGACACTCTGGAATAAAAGCTTCTAGTTTGAATTCAATGCTGTCACGTTTGTGATGTTTTAGTTCAAGCTTTCAGGCAAGTCTAAAGATTTCAAACAACATTCGTTCTCACGGTCTGATGTTTTAATTGGTAACACCTCTGACAACCCACACATCCTGACACATACTTTTTTAGTGGCACAGAACTTGTGAAAGAAAGAATTGCAGTAGTTTTGCACTTGACATCAGGGGAGGTTAATTAAATGAACGTCTTTCTGACAGATGTTATTTATGATATAATTTAAAATTAGTATCATAACTTCTAATAAGCAGTAAAGTTGGAACAAGCAGATGTACAGTTGTAGACATAAACGTTTAACTTTAAAGTTACCTCTATAAGAGTCATCCTAGAGAAGGAGAGGCCTCTGGGATAGTGCATTGTTAGGCTGGTGTGGTAGGAGTCATCACCATGATTGGACAGTTTAACAGACACGTTGAAGTAATTATCTTTTGCCACCAATAATGTTGGAGTCCTAAGAGAAAGAGAGTAAATGTGGTCATATGATGTTAATGTTACAGTTGTGTGCTGTGTTTATAATTTATACATACGTGAAGTTGAAATCCACATCAAGTTCGGCAATACAGGTGTCATTTTTTCTACAATGCTTTTCAAAGGGAATCTGTAATAAAAGGAAATGTCTGTTCAGGTCATTGTTGAAAATGCAGAGCCATTCAGAAAACAATGGTAACAAAGACACAGGATTCCTTTGGAACACAATGAAGAAACCAGACCTTGTTACCAGACAAATTAATTATTAGTCACAGGTGATTTTGATGATGATATGACTGAAACGTAACAGGAACGCCCTGACAAGCTGATCTGCACTTTCCATCTACCACCACAATTAATGTGCCAGACTCTAAGGCTGGCAATGGTAGTTTACTGCTCCACCACTTTGGTCACAACTAAAATTTCTCAACAAATTTTGGATGTACATTTTGCACATTGTTTGAATTAATCAGAGAAGTAATTTCAAATTTCTTGCCAATATAACCACAAAAAAGTAAGATACAAAAGTTTTACGTTTCTAGCTAGCCTGGAAAAAATACCACTATTTGGCTAATTCAGATATTTAGTAACTCAAGGCAGTCTTTGCTGTCTGTGTCAAAGGTAAATTCCGACTTGGAAAAGTGAAACAAATTGACAAAGTCATAGTTGCATCCGAAAAAAACAAATTCCATTTCACCTCCTAGATCCTTTTCTTTATGTTTTCACAAATGTCTCACAGATTGATTTTGGGACATGTAAAGAGAAAATCAGCAAGGATTCAAATGAATCTGACTGCCTGCAGCCTTTTGCTGAAGTCACTGTACATACCTCAACAATAGCCGGCTTTTTGCTGTCCATATTCAGGACGGCAATCGCACTCTCACTGTCAACTTGGGAGAATTTTAATTTGATGAGGATGGGTGATAATGTGTCTTTCACACATTTCTGCAAGAAAAAGACAAGTCATTGCTTATTGTTGAAGCACAGACAAAAAGCAGACACTTATATTTTGAAAATTGTGTTTCAACATTAAGCTAAAGTACTAAATAATGCATTAGTGTATTACAATTATTATTATTACTGTTTTGTTTTTTGGTGATTAAGCTGACAAATAAGTCAGCATCTGATTTTACAAACTAAATTTCTGATAAAGAAAGAAAGGGCATTGCTACACGGGCAGGTAGGTTGGTATGAATATTTTCTATTTTTATATATAACAAGTGTAGAAGTTTTAATACAAGTCATTATCAGAAAATGTTCTTGTCTTTGAAGACAAAATTGAACACAATTTTGAGGAATCTGTACCATAAAGAGTCCTTAGAACACTTGCCCAAAGCATATTAATTTTGGCATCTTAATCACCGTAACCAAAAAAAGTGAATCAATACATTTGACAAAACCTTTGTGGATTTAAAGTGTGTTGTGTGGGTTAGTGGAAATATCTAGGAATTAACTAGCTGAGGTATAGAGACATGGATGAAATTTATAGATGTACAGTTGGTCATAGCTGCATATGGGAGGGTGAATATTATCAATTAATCTTCATACTGGCATGTAGACAGAGTAGTTGAAGCAGGTATCCTTATCCCTTAGTTCGTAGGTAGAGATAAGATTTCTATCTTTCTTGTTGGTTTGACTGAAGAAACCTCGATTTGTTTGTCTCATTGGATCCACATTGAGCATGTACGAGATGTTTAGGCCGGAGCTCATTCCTGCTGCAAAGGCATACATCAGGATTAAAATATTGATAGGGTGTGCTGTATCAGCAGCTGCTAATGAATCCCATTATTGGGTCAGGCCCGTACCTGGTTTGCTCTTTGTTGTTTCTACCATTTCAAAGCAGGCTGTTAGGGTAACCATTGGTAAAGTTTCATCTGTGTTGCTCAGACAGTCAATTTTGTCAGTACTTATCTTATTAGGTAGAAAAGACAGATGGGCAGTGACATTAAAGACGGTCCTGGACCTGAAAGAGATTCATCAAAAAGATGGATAATCAGACTTTGCACATGATATTTTCTGTAGGCTGATTGTTTACTTATGCGTGAAGGATGGTTTAACAAGATCTCAGTACATGAATTTGAATTGTGGCTTCTGATTCATCCATTGAGTCAGCCATTTAAGTTGCTTGTATAGTAAATGATTGCCAGTTCTCTCCTTCATTCAGACATCAATAAGAGTCCTTCCACCTGATTGGTTGAAAACACCAAATATCATCTCAACTTTATTTTGGAATCCGGCAAAAAATGTATTCTTCTTTTGTTTAGTATACAATCATCTAGTTGATGTTCATGAAGTTCTACGGTTTCAAAAAGAGGCAAGTCACTTCATGTAAACACTCATCATGTACCATTAACAGTACATGATGATTGTTCTGGTCCGTACATTGTCTCATGGTGCTTGGTAGATTCTCGGTCAATGTGCTCAACTCTTTTGTTGTGAAAACTCAGCATTGAGATGTAGTCAGGCTTTGAAAGGGAAGGAGTTTGCAATTGTACAACATAATGTTCACAGAATCCATACCTTAAGACAACAGCAGAGCCCTGTGATCCGACTACAATATCTGGGAGTCCATCCTCTCCAAGGTCAATGTCCCCATCAATGGCTTGTCCAAAGAATCTCAGCCCAGGCTTTATTTGCTGTCCCATGATTCTCTGGAATAACATGGACTGGACAACTGAAACAGTGCATGATTTGCACACATATGAAAATACGTTCATTGGAGAGGGGGTTGCGTCAAATGCTGTGTGTTTAGTTATTTTGGTAGATGCCCAGTGTGAGACAGATACAGGTTTTTAAAGCTAAATACCAATATCACTGAAAAATACACTGATGAGAATTTTATTCTCTACTAAGCCATATTATTTAAAGGATGTCTTTGTTAGTTTTATTCAAAAGCCAGTTTATGTCTGATGTATTGGCAAACAAACTCATTTGTCAAACCCTCATGATGTTGATGCACTATCAATTATCAAAAATACACCTGCTCCAGGCAGAGTGACCACTCACCAAATCTGTGGCTGTTTTGTTCATGAATAGGGCCAACTACGTTTGTCTCAAAAATACAACAAAACAAAAAAGACAATGTTTTTCTCTGTCTCACCTGGCTGAAAGTGCTGCGTATCCCTCTGTGTCTGTCACCCAGGTAGATGTACACAGTCCCGGTGTTATCATCCTCAAGGGGGGCTCCAACAGCTACGTCTCGGAGTTGATCTCCATTTAAATCTGCAAGACTGGATATGGTGGAGCCAAATCTCCCCATGGATGGTGCAGTCACATTCAGTTCACTTATCAGTTGCATCTGTTGGAAATAAGAGCATATGTTCATTTGTTAAGAGAATAATGCATTTATTAGCTCCCAGGAACCTCATTAATATTCAAACACTGGTTCTGAACCATAGACTGTATATAGGAAGTAGCTGTATTTACTGTGACCTCACCCATTGGTTTGAGGACTACGTGCTGAACAGGGCCTTTTTTCGGCAAACAAAATGTTAAAATTTACTTTCATGAACTGAAAAGACACTGTGAAAGGGTTAAAGTTGTAATAGCAAAACATGGTGAACTCCCAGATCGTGCAACGCCATAGTAGCGAGCTGTCAATCACATAGTAGCCATTTATCACTGCTCACCTCATCAGTCAGTGTGTAGATGTAAATCTGGCCTTCTTTCTTTTCCTGATGCTGGTAAAACAGTGGAGCTCCCACCAGCAAGAAATCTGTGTTACCATCTGAGTTGACATCTACTGAGCACAGCTCTGCACCAAAGTAGGAACCAATCTGAAAAGTGAAGTTTATATCAATTAAGTTAAAAAAAAATGTATGTCCCTTAACCATTTTTGAAAAGCCTACATGTATAAACATTTATTGTGCTTCGAACAACTGTTATTTTCTCACAGTTTTTCTTTAAGCAAAACTAGGTAGTGAAATGAAGTGCTCTGGCTTCCTCCCTGCAACCACAGAAATAGGCCTTTGCACATTTTCATAAAGTTGCAACATCTCTAAATGCATTTTATCAAACAAATATACATGATTACTGTAAGGCAAAAAGAAGCCCGTCAGTTTAGTTTTCTGAGTCTGGGGTTTACAAGTTTTACCGAGTTATCTCAAAGGTAAAAATATGAACCTTCCTTTTTGCGACAAGCTGCTGTTCTTTGTGTACAAAGTAGGTTCATGAGAAATGTCCTAAAAAGGAAGGACGCTAGCTCTAATGGGATAACAAAAAGGCAATGGCAGATTCAGGAAAACATGCTGAGCATAGCACCCTTAAAGCTGAAAACTTTTTTTGTTCGGAATGTGTATAGTAAACCAGATTTTTAACAATAAATATAATTCTCAAGACAGTTACCGACCTGGTCCCCATCTATTCTTTGGGCCGCGTTCCAGTTCTTGCCATCGTGTCTGAAAAGTACGACCTGTCCTATGTGCTCAAATCTTGGTGCCCCCGTGAAATATAGAGGAACACTATTCTTCTCTCCAACAGAAAGTGAGTATCCTGCAACAGTGTCAGTCACATATGGTCAGATTGGAAACTGATAGAGGTAATTTACTGAGGCATGTGTTTTTGCCAAGCATCACCTCAAAGCATCAACATCTTTAACCAAATAAAATATATTTTTTGAAATAAAGAAGCAGGTAATCTGAAAAGAAACTAACAACTGTATGTTCAGTACCCATGTAGGAGTCCATCAGCATTTGTGGATCTTCAATTTGTGTTTCTTTTTGTTCATGAAGTTCTTGGAGAGAACCACGCCAGCTGTTTGATCCCACTGAACCCAGAATCAATTTGTCCTGTTAAACAGAAATGTGCAGGTCCAGTCAGAGCACAGAGAGGAGTGGAATTACCAACAATAATTATGTTCGGAGGAGACAGATCAACTGTGTCAGAGAAGAAATCATTTAACAGACATCCAAAAAGCTAAGAAACCAAATAAGCAAAAAACATGTAATCTCCATGCTAAAGTGGAGCATGCTAACTGTACATATTTAACTGTCAACATTGAATTGAGGGGGTTATGAGCAGTTAACATTAAGACGATGTCACACTTATGTTGTACATGGTATTTAATGTTCATGATTTGTTTGCTTGTTTAGTTTGAGGATTAAGCAGTTTTACAGATTTATAATGGCGATCTGCTGTAAAAATACTTTTGGGCCGCAGATTTTCTTTGGTTGTTTCAGTATCGCAGTTAGCCCCAACAATAAATCAACAAATAGTCTCTTTGTTTTAGGTAGCTAGCATCATTCTCAGGCCACTATTTACCTTTTATTGCCACACTTCTGCTGAGTTCTTCCATTGGCCCAAGGTTTACCCAGTTAGGGTACTGGATGGATGCTACATGTGTCAAAGAAGTCTACAGGATACTGCTTTTTAGCCTTATTTTAATAACCATTCCATGTATTTCGATTCACTAATTACGTCTCTATGTATTCTTTTTATGGTTATCGTTTCTACATAAATAACACTCTCCTGGAAACAAGTCTGACTTATTCTGTTGCATTTCTGATAAAGTAAGCAGCTCAAGGCATGTTTGCTGCCAATACTTTTTTGATAACGAACGTAAATCTGAAACCTGTATTATCAAAATTCCCTTGTGGTTACTACCAGTTTTTATTTTCAACTTAAATTGTCTGTACCAAACATCACTAGTTCAATTTTACCTTGATGGTGCGCTGTAATTTAAAACTCCTAAACCATTGATACCACACAGACAGGTCAAATGATTGTCCTGTTGTCCTCCTTGCAAAGTACAGTACACACATTGGAAAGGGGATACTACAACTATCCTACTTTTTCAGTCCTCCGGTTGTTTGTTATAGAACAGAGTTTGTAACAGTAAGATTGCAAGCTATTGCTGAATAGCTGAGAATCCTTCACTTATGCCATGAAAGTAGAAGATAACAGGCCATTCAGGATGTGGCACAGCAACTTAATTCATATATTATGAGACAATTGTACAAGATGCAGTCACCAATCTCTACAGGTGTATAATTGAGTTTAAAATGAAGGCAGATTACAAGATGGCTGTGGTCAGATCAAGGGCGCCAGAAGTATGGGGGAATAGGAAGTGGGGAAGGGACCACTGGGCCCCCACTTTGTGTATTGGCCCAAATTGGTATTGCAAGATGGTCTCTAGACATAAATGCTTTTTATTAACTAGACCAAATATTGCTGTTTAAAGATACTGTTTACCTGGCCCTTTACAGATTTTTGATTTTACTCACGTTGTAGAAGGCAGCACTGAATCCACTCTGAGACATTTCATTGGTCATTTCGCCTGCCCGAGCCACTTTTGAGCCTAAACAGAAACCATTAGCAATTCATGTTGCTATTGCAGAGGTTCACCAGGGAGATAAAAATGATTTTTGTAACACTATTGTACGGGAAGAAAATAAACTGAATAGAACATCACCTTCCATTTTAAAGATCTTCTTCTGAAAGTTTTCCAGTACTCCTTTCAGTCCGTCATAGTTCTCAATTTTGAAGGCATTTTTGTGTTTTGGTTCTGAAGCAATGGCTCTGAATAATTTCATTTCAACATTTTTGACCTGAAACCAGAATGCTTCTTGAAAAAAATGTAGTATCCAGAGTACAATGTCAGCTAGATAAACAATATGATTGTGTACAAATTGAATTCGTACAAGTTTTACTCGACAAAATATTTTTTAAAAGTTCTGATGTTGTGTGTTTCTGAGAAGTATGACTGTGTATTATCTGCATAGTGGTACAGTCGTAAGACTTGATCCCTGAGGAATTACAAGTGTGACTGTTAAATAGATTCATCAGACAGAGTAATGAGACATGTATATCACATCACAGCTTACCCCAATGACAAAGCGAATTATGTTTTTATCATCATAACTTTTAATAATGCCGTCGTTTGAATCGCTGGGATCTCCATCCGTAATTAGTACCAGAACTTTAGTTGCATCAGGAGAAGCACCTGCCTCTGGGTTTTCCAAAATATGATCCCTGAAACAAATGTAAAAGTAGCATTAAGAAAATAAATAAATAACCCTTCATCCATAAATTAACATTTATTATTTCAACAAATAAGATGCTCATAAGTATAGTTATACTGTGCAAGTTCTTTAATGTTTTTTAAATGTTATTCAGTTAGAATTTGAAAACTTTTTTACATAACTGAACTTACAACACAAATCTGAGGGCTCCATGTGTATTGGTGAGAGACCTCATATGGAGTTCGTTCATAAGTTGTTTGCGATCAGTACCAGCTGTGTAGTCGTTGAAGTCAAAAACTTTTCGAGGTGTTTTGGAGAACTGAACTGCTGCAAACTGAAAAAAGCAGACAAGATCATATAGTATGCAATGTTATGTGCATATAATTCAACAAACAAATGCTATTAACATTTTCATTTTGCTGTAGCACACAGACCTTGATTGATGAGTTCTTAAGGCTGTTCATTATATCCACTATAAAATCTTTATTTTTGTTGAACTCTGCTTCGGTCATACTCAATGATCCATCAAATAGAAAGACAAGGTCCACTGTCTTTTTTGTGCATCCTGAAAAAAGTGAAAAGGATATTTAGTCAGGACAAGGGCATTGAGAATGTTATTTCAGTGCAGGAAGAATAAGTTGTAATAACCACAGAGTTGTAGAAGTTTACACTCTCCAGGTGTCTTTTACCTTGGAAAGTAGGTCTGAAAGAGGAGATTGCCTGAAGTTGATTTGTGATGTTGTAGCACTCGCTGTTCACATAGGAGTTCCCATTACATTCATGGACTACACTTGGACTGCACACCTAGATCCGAACATATGAGGTGAAAGAAATTGATTCATCATACAGATTTTTTTTGCTCAGAACCTGTCACAGAGTAAGTGTATTTGCGATTGAGCTTTGTGATTTTTCTCACAGTGAATCCGGAGCGTTTGGAGTCTTCAGCTATCGACAGGCCAAAGTGCTTGACTGGTATTGTTGTCTCTGTTAGAGAAATATCGGCGACAGTAGCATTTCATTTGGCATCTCATATTTCTGCATTGTTGGACACTGTATGTTTTCATGTTTTTTTATTAAAGGATTCATTGTATAATATTGAAAAAAAAATAGGGATTTACATACTTTCAGGGTTGAAGCACTGCATCTTGTGGTTTTGGTCGGGTTTACATATGCTGCCAGATCCATTTAGCCGCAGCGGTGCAGTTACGATTATCCTGTGAAGTGTTTAATCATTTTAGTGGCCAGGCTTACATGAGCGCCCACAGTTTTAACTAAAGGCAATACAAGGCTTCTGCTGTTGTCAGCATTATCTCTTTGTAATGCAACAGGAAGGTGAGTCACAGCAAGCAATATCATTCAACTCCTCTGAACTACATGTTCAGAGGAGCTTCTGATAAAGTAAACCAGAATGATCTTCCTTACACTTAAAGTATATATATAAAAGGAAACCATGGATGGCTTAATAGAAATTTGATGACTTTCACTTTATGAGTAATCACGATTTTGACAATTTCAGGACAGCAACACGACATATCAACTGAACCACCAAGCTGCAAATGGAAACTTACCCTTTGTTCGTGCCAGACATGAATTGAAGCACTTTGTATCCAAAGAAATCCTTTTGTTCCCCAGTATAGATATCTGGAGTTTTCATATCAATGTTGAACGTCAAAGAGACAGGGATGGCTGCAATTTGTGAGAAAAAGACCACATATCCAAGTTTTGGTAAATGGACTTGATTTGTTTCATTCTATCTTAATCTAAATAGGTGGCAACTAATTTGAAATTTATAAACGATCAGAATTTGAGAAATATGAAATAACATTACTGTTTTAGAAATAATGTTATATTTCAAAGATTGGCTAGTAATCTAACGTTGCCAAGCATTCATCATTACAGTTGTTCTTTATGATAATTAATAATTAATAAATTCTTTTGGTCTGCACAACCCACTTTTTACATTTAAGAATATATTTCTAGAAAAAGAAAATTATAAATTCAGTTCAAATATAGGAAATGTAGCTAATGTGTAAAATAATGCCAAAGGAAATCTGAAAATATATATAAAGTATATCTTTAATCCTGCCTTTTTCATGGTGCACTTACTTTATACATGTAGACATGTGGCTGCATCAAGAGCGCCATCGTTCACATACATAATAAACATATCTAACTATAGGGGACAGATCAGGGCCAAATCAAGCCCAGTTGACACCAGAATATATTACTTGAGAATGTCGGATTTTACAAAGTTAACATAACTACACATCGTGACACTCAAGGTGGTTGCTATAGTGTTATTCTTAACTCCACCGATCTAGCATTGCACTCCTAATACATTATCAGCTTCTGGATGGACTGTTTAAATAAGGATCAAATTTGATGCAGCAAAATTGAAATTTCCTTGTGTCAAAACCCATAGATTGTATAAGAAGTGGACGTAGGCACAGTGATGTCAGCCATTGATTTATGGACTGCCGCTTTCTCATAGACTTCTATACAATCAGACATCTTTTTGTAACCAGATAGTCGCTCCCAGGTGGCCAGTAGAGGGAATGCAAGTTTAACAAACTTCTGCATTGACTTTACCTTTTTTTACCTTTTCAGACCAGGAGGTTGCCACTTGACAAAACCCAGCGACTGCATTACCCACAATGCCACTCGTTTGCAACAATTCGGTCGGAGATCTGTGTGTGATGTGCAGTAGTGGCTATTGCTTAAACTGCTAGCCTTAAGCAAAGATGAGGAGTGGGTTACAGAGGTCTGGAAAGCTTACTTCTTTCTAAGTCCACACATCCAGATTTTTGAAATTTTCAATCTTCAGACCCAACCGAGTTTATCAGATGTCACACACACAAAATATACTACACAAAAAAAATATCTCACTTAGTTTCTCCAATAACCTTTCTGCCATTGTTGTTGAACTTACTTCAAATTCTGGTGTGCTACGTACATTCAAGTGCTTAATTGCATTATGCAAATATGTGGCATTAATTCTGAGGGAACACATAACCACAAATCTAAAGAATGCCAGATGCTCCGTATCTGCTGGATGTGTAAATAGCCAACTTTACAAACAACTTTGCCATCACACCCATATAGTGATTTTGTGTCAATGTTGTAATTACAGCCTATAAAAAAGTCACTTAATGCAGGAAAAACCTTCAGTATGCTCAGCTCTTTCAGCCATTATATGTTGTTTTTTTAACATATTGTTTGGATTTAGAGGGTCAGTTCACCTAAATCACATAACAATTCCTCTTGTATCACTAGTTGTATTGATAGATTTGTTTTGTTTTTTTGTGCTGAAGTTTTGAAATATTCCCGAGTGCTGCTCATAAACATTTTAAAAATTACATTTTAAAATCTGAAAAACAATTTGTTTCTTTAAAACCACGGACCTTTCAGTTTTTATTGGCACCATGTCTTCTGTAAAAGTAGTTTCACCACGATGGATTTCCTGAGCTTTTGCACTCAGCACACATCAAACTGAGTGTTGAAACTTAAATGATTGAATATGATAAAATCTGTATCGTGAACATTTAAGTAACATTTAAGTAACCCACTATAAGGTTTTCCAATGTTGCAAAAAAAATGCAACTATTTTTTGTTATTTTACCCTCCCAAAAGGAGCTCACACAACATCAAACATCTCTCAAGGGTTTTAGCCTCAAAATCACCTTCAAGTCTTACGCATCAAACATCCCTATCTTTCCTTTGGTAGATAAATATTGTTTATCAAAATTTGAGATCTTACCAACAGCCACCATGTAGGTGAGCAGGAAGATGCGACGCTGCCCATGCATCATTCTCTCTAGACTAACAATTCTGCTACGACTGCTTGAGACATGTGACTGTGCAATACTTCCTGTGTTGTTTTTTTTTAAATTAGGGTGTTTCCGTTGCAAGTGGTTACGACATTTCTGCTCGCACAGCAATGTCTTTTTCCTCATTCTTCCCCTTTCTTTTGTAATTCCTAAATCCCTCATTTTGCACCTTATTATTATTGGTATTCTTAGCACAGGCGTCTGTCATATTGGTTTAACATCTTTAAATTAGCCTGGACCCCAAAACACACATTTTGGTCAACCTCCACAACATGTATACACTATAATAAGAAGGATTTACTGAGAACAAGACTGCTTCACTGAGAACAAGACTGCTTCACTGTAATTGTTGTGCTTAGGACAATTAAAGCCTTAACTCCACCGCCATGCAGTTCTAACCAGCGTTGCACCAACGTGCTGAAGACATATTAAGAGCAAGAGACTCTAAACGAAAAGACTTCGAGATGAAAGACTTATATAATATTTTCTTTATAAATAACTTGATCATTTGATTTGTGTGTGTATATGTACACCTTGAGAAGAACTCCTGAGATTAAGATTAAATAGATTAACATCTAATTTGGAAGTTTTCATCCAAAATGTTATTTTATGTTAAATTCTGTTTGTCAAACTAATGGTGGCTTATGGCGTAAGCTGGGTACGATCATTCTTTTATAATAATGTATGGGTTCATAAATCATAATTGAACTACTAATAATAGTGACATCAATTTATATTAATTAATTATTATTTATTAAATCTGTTACCAGCAAAAACGCTACAACATTGTAGCGGGAACAGGAATTAAACCACCAACCATTCATTCCTATCCATAGGTATATACATTTTTACAGTTTTCTTTTTTACTATATCATTCATAGTCTGATTTAGAGAACATTGTACTCTTAAAAAACATGGCAAATATTTATTGTTTTTAATGCTGTTGACAGTATTTTCTGATTTATGGAGTGAAACAAAGAAATCCCAAACTTGAACCTGGCTTTATCCCATTTTCAGATTTGTGTTCTTGACGTGTAATCAAATTAGCACACATTTGATAGGATAATGCCTTATTTGCATATTTAAACATACACCAACAGCTCACAACATACTTTGAGTAAAGTTATCTTGATTTTTTACCTCTGGAAAAGAATCTGGAGGTTCCGGTTTCACTTTGGCTGCCTGGGATGTCTGTAGATTATACAAAAATAATCTGGACATATTTTCTAGAAAGAAATGAGGCTGTTGTATTTTTCAATGATGTGAGCACTATTCACCTCCATTGTGTGTGGGGTGGCAGCAGATGTTAAACCTCAAAATGGGGAAAACTAAAACAAAATGATATGCATGGCTAGACACCACTATTAGAAAATATTTCAAGTGAGAAGAAAAATGTTTGGTTGGGACATATAGGTTGCCTGCTAACCTATAATTTTCCTTAATTGTCCTTTTATTCTGTATGTCTTTGATATCTCTGCTGATTGATTTTAACTTATAACTGCTGTTTCTCTATGGCAATGCAGCTTTGCATATTTTGCTTTTCGAAGAACTATAAAATCTTCATTGAACCTACACGGCCCTGGCAAAGAAGCAAGTTCAAGCTTATTTCTGTTTTCATTTTATTAAATGACTGACAACACAGTGAGCAAACAGGATGTGATTTGTTTCTTGTTTCTCATGCTTTAGAAGCAGAAGATAACTGTAATCGTAGCTGTTCTGGGAAAAAACTGAACACACTAAAAAGAAGTCTACTCTATTTATCAGAACAATATCTCACACCATTGTCTACATTGTTTACTGTATCATCCTTGCAGGCTTGAGTTAACAACAGGCTTTTGAACCTTGAGAGAAAAGTCCACAACTGGGCATCCCTGTGTTATGCAGCCCAGAGAAATGATGTCCACATATGGGGACAAATACAAAGCCAAGTTCTCTGGAGTCACTCCTCCACTGGCCTCGATCAGTAGTGTTGGGAACTCCTCTTTCAGTGCATGAGCTGCACCATGGAGCTCCTATGGTGAGAGACACGTGGAGAAGGGATGTATTGTCTCATATAGTGGTTAAGTGGCAGGGCGAGTTCAAACCAGGCAATTAAAAGAAGCGATCGGGGCTTGTGTTATTTCCATAATCTTTACCTGAGGTTGAAAGTTGTCCAGCATAACAATGTCTGCTCCAGCTCCAGCTGCCTCTCTGCCCTCCTCTGCAGAGCGGCACTCCACCTCAATCTTACTGCTGAAGCCAGACACTGACCGGGCAGCTTTCACAGCCTGGAGAACAAACATGGTGGATTTTTTTGTTGTACACATTGTATTGTAAGCACATCTGACTTTAGGACAGATGTCATTCTTTGTCAAACATTGACTGTCGACTAACTTCCTAAAAAAAACTTGATTGCAACATACCATACATATACATAAATACACTGTAAAAAGGAAGACTATCTGTGACTTTTTTACCTTTTGCCAGTTATTTTGAAGTATATCAACTTTCAGATAGTATTTATTATTTTGATAGAATGGTTTAGTCAAAATAGTGTTCTGTCAAAATAATAAATACTGGCAACATGTGTTTTCATTTTGTTGTGTGACGAAAGTTACTTTATGCTTGTAAAACAACTTGAATAGTTTTATACTGTACAATTTATTATAAACATAATTTGTGAACTTTGAAAGACTGTTTAAAATTAGACAACTTTTAAAGGAGGATAATTAAAATAGCATATTCAGATTAATGGTCTTCAAAGTTAAATATTTTAATGCTTTTTGAAAATGTATAGAAGTAAAGAAAGATTATACTTTTATGACCATAGGAAACCCTATTAACCAAGTTTTTTTTAATTGCCCTTAATATGTGGTAAATGGAACCCACATAAATTAAAATAGATCATTTTAAAAGTAAAATTTTTGAATGCTATGAACAGAGGGGTAATATATTTAAAATTTTTCAAGTTTTTTTTTCTTTTGAACATGCTTAACTTGTAGAGGTTTGTGGTGTTTCTTTTTCAATGAGATGTGAGAACAAACATTGTACGAGCCATTGTCCGATCTCTGGTGCAGCTGCCCACCTGTGTGATACTTCCTGATGCCCAGACATGGTTGTCCTTCAGCATCACCATTCCACTCAAGTCCTGTCTATGCATGGACACACTGCCAACCAGCATGGCGTACTTTTCCACCAGACGAAAGCCCGGAGTGGTTTTGCGTGTGCCAGCCACTTCTCCATGCCAGCCTCTCACTGTTGCCATTGCCTGGAGCTGAGAACAGCGTGTGGCGATCCCCGAGGCCCGGGCCAGGCAGTTGAGAGCCGGCCTTTCCCCGAGGAGGAGACACCTTGCAGGGCCTCTCACCACAGCAGTCAGCGTGATGGCATTTGGACCTGTTGAGGGGAGACAAAGATATTGGAGGATTCAGAGTTCAGAGAGTTTGACCATGACTATAACCATCGGATTCTAGCAGCCACTGGTAACCAATGCAGGGTACGGAGTAACGGTGTAGTGCGGGAGAACTTGGCTAGGTTGAAGACTGCTGCATTCTGGACGAACGCCAAAGGTTGGATGGTGCCTCCAGGAGCAAGTTCCAGTAATATACTGCCCACATTCTGGGTGGAGAATTGATCTTAAGTGATGTAAATGACATGAACCTTAATATGTGCAAGATGAAGGAGCTAGTCATTGATCTTTGAAAAAGAAACTAGACGCATCTTGAGTTTTCACCACAAGTCAGCAGGTTTCCACTGCTCTTACAAATATCTTGGGGCCAGTTCCTTGTTTTATGCTGCAGTAAAGAGCATAACAACCAATGATAAGAACAGGATTAAAGGGCACTCCAACTATTTTGTGCTGCACTGTCATTAAGTTGGTAGACCCACAAGAGACATATTTAAAAAAAAAAAAAAAAGAATATTTAAAACTGACGCAGCAGAAACTGAGATATCCCGACTTTTTAGTCAACACGCTGGATAAATTTCCATAATGCAACTCGGTACTGTAGCATCTTTTGTTGAACTCTGTGCCCGGTCAATCACCATGATGATATTAGTTTAATTTCCTCAGACTCTAAAACGTTCTGAAGGCAAACTTTTTTTCTCTGGCTGAGTTAACTGACCTTCATGTGAAAATTGTGTCTTGTCATATTTGCTTGTTTTCTGAGATAATTTGCCACCTGCAAAAGTTCTCAGATGACTCTGCAATCGTCGGCCTCATCACAGACGGGGATGACAGGGAATACAGAGAATTGAACCAGGACTTTATAGGCTGGTGCCAGCAGAACCGCCTCCAGATCAACTCAGGGAAAACCAAAGAGCTGGTGGTGAACTTTCGCCCCCTGCACCAGTCAACATCCAGTGAATGGACATTGAGATGGTGATATCTTACAAGTACCTGGGTGTTCACCTGAAGAGTGAACTGGACTGGACAGACAACACAAACACTATACAAAAAGGGACAAAGCAGACTCTATCTGCTGATTGTGCTATAGTTTGTGATTTATTGTTAGTAGTGGCAGTATGTCTTTGATATGTGGACTGCTGTCCGACTAGTGCATCTTTTGTCCAAACGAGCAAACTAGTTTCCACTCTAGGGATTTATACATTTATCTAATCTAATATCTTGGTGCTTTGGAAGACAATACCTACCAATCTCAGCTCCCTCTGGATGAATCCAGTCCACGGTGCATCCGACCTCAGTGAACACTGCTGTGAAGAAGGGGCTCCCTGCCAGGACACTGTGTGGTGTTTTACACAGCAACCGTGCCTCGACCTCCTGTGACCCCACGCACACTCCTGCCAGGTCAAAGTTTGGTGTGTCCTCTGCCAGCCACTCTCGTGCCAGCCGGGTCAGCGTGTGAGGTGGGATGGAGTGTGCTTCTTTGTGCGAGGGCCGAGACATTCTGATACATGCGTAAATGGAGGAAACTAGTAACTTGTTCCACTTGACATGAAAGAGGAAACTAATAGATAATAAAGTGAAGTAACTCAAGGTGCTTTCTTGTCTCACAATGACTGTGAAATTCTGAAAATTCTGTGCTATGTGCTGTAGATGACATTTTAAAAGTTTAATGATAAATTTGTATTGTTCCTCTCACTCTGTTTCCATAAGAGAATGACAGTGGAGCAAAGCAACAACTCCAAGAACACCAAATCCAACTTAAAAAGTATTTTAAAAGCTGCACAACACTGCACACACTGACCTCAATTCTTGTGGTCTTTTCTGACTTGATTTTATTGACAAACATCAATTTTTGATGTGCTATTTGTGTGTCGCATTGTATTGGGTGTCTTGTATGTTGTTTATGGTATATCTTTGTATTATGTCTTTTCCTTTTACTATGTTATTGTCTTGTCCTTGTTGACCTGCTAAGGGACTGCAGATGCAAATTAGCTTAAGCTACAATCTGGTACAGTGCATCGAATGGTGACATATGTTTAAACTGTACATGGTCCCTTTTAAATAAATAATAAAAAAGCAGATATTACACTTATTATAAAGTCTCATAAGCATGAGTAGAAAAACAAGAAGCCTGTATGTTGAGACTACATTCAACCAATCAGTTTCACAGCACCTCACCCACCAAATTCCTTTTTTATGTTAAACTATACTGACAAATTATAGGAAAGCCCTACATTTTCACTTAAGAAGTCAGTGCTGTATCATAACCTACAACTAGGTAGAGTTTAAAAGGAATTATTACAACCACAGCATATTCTTTCACACATGGACTAGTTCACCAGTCCAAGATTGAAAAGCACAAATAAATGCAAATGAGATATTTACTTACTTCCTTCAATGGCTGTCCGATTTCTGTTCGTTCACAGACTGTAGAGTTGTACTACTGAGCACAAAGAGCCATTGGAAAAAACGTGACATGGAATTTGACCCTGTGTTCACATTGGAATGTTGACAAGCTATCTAAGAGTTAGGACTTAACATTGATTGTTTAAATCAATGCTGATTCACAGGTCAGAATGCATATTTGGAAAAATGAATGGAAGTAAATTCACATTTTAAGTCCATGCAGCTGAGCAAAATATATGCTTAACTTGCTGTAGGCCTGCTAACCCACAGGCATTGCATGACAAACTACAAAATGCAACTCTTTTGTATTAGGGATACATGATAAATTGGATATATTATGCACAACTTTTTTTGTCCATGGCACTTTGCATAAAAATCTTTAGCTGCTTCTTTTCTAAAACAGGGTTTACACCACTGATTATTTTTGGGCCTCTGTTGCTCATTGTGTGCCCCACGGATGTGGTGATCAGCAGCATTGTGCTAATATGTACGGGGAAGTTATTGCAACACCAACTACATTATACAGCAATAAAAACAACTCAACCTGCAGCACATCAGATTAACAACTGCATTGCTTTTACTGAGACAGACTGCTTCTTTCTAAACCCCTATTGTGGCTTGATGAATGCTGGTTATCCCAGCCTCAGGCTAGCAGCCACTGCAAGGTAGACAGCCCATGAGGATGAGCACTGCTGGATGGAGACATGCCCAGCAAAGTGGGAGGACTCGCACATCACTTACTGCCTTAAGGCAAAAGGTTGCATATTTCATCTTCAAACTAAATGGTGTACAGGTTGTGCGGCTTATGTAATCTCAATAAATGGCCCTACTGTCTCCATATGGGGAAGCGGACAGGAGGAACTTTGAATAGTCATGCTTGGTCAATATCCTCAAAGCTTAAGGCTTTTTCAGGTCCTTTAATAGTTCAGTCCCACTTATAGGGCACCATTTATAAAGGGGTAAAAAGTTGTAGTAGTGGCTCCTATTGTCTTATTATTGATTCGCTTTGGACCTTCTTAATTACCTTCATTGTGGATATAATTTCAAAATACAACTGACCCGAGTCTCACAATAATCTCAATGTCAGGAAGTGTTGTGCACAATTCGCAGACATGGAGCTTTACTGCATTTCCCCTCCACCCTATATACAGGTCTAATGGTCTAATACTTCCTAAATTCAATCAGTGGTCTACTCAATACACAGTCTATGGTCTAATACTTCCTAAATTCAGTCAGTGGTCTACTAAAGAACGGTGACGTCAGACAGACGACAAGCCTGAGCAATTTTGCGCGCTCCCGACGCCAACGAACACGAGAAGAGGCTTCCTCCACATCCAGAGCAAGAACCAGGAAGTATACACATGGAGGGTGTGTCGTTCCCTGCCAGTGAATGTTTTATTTTTAAAAACACAGTCCTCCTCCTCGGATAAATAATGGGAGACTCGGCGAGGACCAAGCGGCGGGAGCAGCTGAAGCGCTGGGCCGGCTCATGCACCAACAAAGCGTCGGCCGTGCCCAGGCGGAGGTGGCGGGGCGATGCCGAGAACGGAGCAGGGGAGCCGGAGGCCCAGTTTAGCGACCCGCCTAGGGACCAGCCAGTGTGTGTAGGCATAGATGAAATCAGTCCCCTTCTCAAACGACGGTGAGGAAACGTCTCGTCGAAACGTTTTACAGTAACGGCCCGGCTAACACCCAGCTAGCTTAGCTTAATATCTAAAGATATGCTAAAGGAGGAATGTTGTGCTTTGGCTTGGACAGGGTGGTGGGCAACATAACCCGACCCATATGTCTTTAAGTACAATATTCTAGCCCCCTTCAGCTAAATAACATCCACTCAACTGTCAGTGGCCAATGGTCATTATGCATGTGGCCATAGTTTGTAGTGTTTGTGTTAGCTATCTAGCTAGCTAGCTAGCTAGCTAGCACTTCTTAACAGGTCTGCTTGTCAAGCACCGTATTGCTTATTCACTTTTCATTTGCAGTGCTGCCAATACAGGCAGTGGCAATCTCTTTTAATGCTGTTCCTTTTTGTCTGATTGTCAACAAATCCCACGAGAAGACCAAAGCCACCAATGAACTGATCATAAAGCAAGTATTGCCTTTGTATTTAAAGCCTGGTCTTGCTTGTTTTCCCCCCCCAAAGACTTCAATTGTTAGGGAGCCCGACTGTTGAATTGTGTGACATGGTCCTAACATAAACTAGGCTACTATGGTTTACTTTGAATCAGTTCCACATACACTGTCCTACAGCTTTAAATATCCACTATCGCACCAAGATCCACAATTGGCAAAAGTCCCCAAGAAATACATATTTTACTCTTGTTTGAGTGTTGTTTGCAAGAAATGCCCAGCTGTTTTAGGGAATTATTTAAAAATAGACTTTGTATTTATGACATCTCTAAAGATGTAAGGCTTCAGTGCAGCTGGCCTTGGGGCTGCAAAGATCCACTGTTAGGGTAGGGATGCCTGAACATATTAAGAGATGGGAAAATGCATTGTTGGCTTAAGTATTTTCATTGGATTTGTTGACAGGAACAAAGCCATAGAATATTGCCAGCCTCATCCTGTTGATACCCCTTTAACAGTCATATCAAATCACATTGACTTTTCCTACAAGGCTACTGCAACTGTTGAAAAGTGTTTCTTTTTTTGTCTATTCCCTATATGAATCTCACTGGTGCTACAAGGCATGTTTCTTCTTTAAATTGGCCACAACTGCTTATAAGAGAGGTCATCTAGCAAACTGTATCCTCTGTCTTTAGGAAACGGGTGAGGTTTGACAGGGCTGCAGAGTTCCTGGCCGCCTGTGCCAGCGGAGACACAGAAGAGGCCCAGTTGATGCTGAAGGAGGCCAAAGAAACCAAAACAAGGAATGGGGAGGATGTGGCAGAAATTATCAACTGTTCCAATGCCGATGGAATAACTGCCCTCCACCAGGTGAGGCAGTTTCTCCTCGAAGGGTTTAAACGAAGTTTCTGGTTGATGCTGAGATGAATGAAACATTTATAGTTGCATTATTTTTTTACTTTTAAAAACTACTAATACTATTTTCCTCTCTTCTACACAGTCCTGCATAGATGGCACCATGGAGATAGTGTCCTTCCTGTTGGAACACGGTGCCAACATCAACCAGGTTGATAGTGAGGGATGGACACCGCTGCATGTTGCTGCCTCCTGCGGGTACCGTGACATTGCAGAGTGAGTAGAATACGTCTCTACAGTTAGCAGACTACAGCTAACAATAGTACAGTACTCTTTGACACTTTGGAGACATCAGAATGCAGCGTGGGTGCCAGAGTATTTGTGCATTCAACAATACTAACATTGTTTTCCTGTTTGGCACTCAGCTGAAGCATGAGTGGGCTGGCCTGGCACACAAATGCATGCAGCTCAAATGATTTAGCAGTTGATGCACCATTTATTTTCCTACAGTCTCTTGTTCTGTGAATAATGCCTTTTGGCATCGCTTTGAAGGTAACGTGATGGGATTAGGTGTTTCTATCTAGAATTGGTTGTCCTTGTGTAGACTATGCAAATGTTTCTGCAGTTATATGGATTCTGACTGTGTCCATGTTTGTTTTGACAGTTTTCTTATGCTGGAAGGTGCATCTCTCTCTGCTGTGAACTGTGATGGTGATGTTCCACTGGACATTGCTCTGGACGAGAGCACTGAGTCCCTCCTTCAGGGTTACTCTCTGAGACAGGGTGAGTGCTGTCCTTTGACAGCTACGCACCCCTTTTTAAAAGGATGCTTCATCATTTGTTTCTGCTTAATCTAGGGCACATGTGTTTGTTTCTTGATACGAGAGGAGTTTTAAATCCTACATACTTCTAAGAGGAAGCATAATTAGTAGAGATTCACCAATTTGGGATTTCAGGGCTGATAATAATTTATGATCTGTAGGGCTATACCAAATGTACTTTTTATTTTTTGCTCAAATTCAAAGCTTCTATTGAGATTTTCGAACAAAGCTTCAAATGTCGTCTGTCGTATTTTATGACTTCATCACCCCAAAAAAGTTTTTTTGTTATTGTGGTTATCTAAATGTAATTTATGGTCCTGTTAGATTGCTGCTAGACTGCCCCATTAATCCAGGCGTGGTTCTCCCTTTGTACGCAGCAAGCAGAAGAGCAAACTGTTTTTTGGCAACAATCCTACGCACCCATCACTGGAATCTAATTCTACAAATAAAATAATACTCAAAGTATTATTGTAGCCTTTAATCAGCCTTACAGCCCAAACTATCCGCTTGTTGTGGCCGATAACAATATGATAAATGAATAAATGTATTATTATTATTATTATTATTATTATTATTATTATTATTATTATTATTACAACTGCAACAATGTGAAGACAAAAGTAAATATTTTCATAATGACCGGTTCATTTTTTTTCTGTGCATGCCTGCATGTTGCTCACTGACCGACACAGAGAGCCCAAGAGCGAGAGAGACAAAAATGCACACTCAGAACATGGTTTTATATGGTTTCCACAGCCAAGGCTCAGCATTACTGGATGGAAGTATCAACTGATATTTCATTACCGGAACAATAACAATGATTTTGTTAATGATGCATCCCTAATAACTACCCAAATGGAATGCCTCATAGATAAAAGAAGAGACCATGTGTTTGACATTTTCTGTCTGTGTCCAGGTGTGGACTTGGAGGCAGCGAAGCGGCTGGAGGAGGAACAGATAATGACGGACGCCCGGATCTGGCTAACTGAGGCCCCACCCGCTGATGTAAGACACCCCAGGACCGGGGCCACCCCACTGCATGTGGCTGCAGCCAAAGGCTATCTAGAGGCTCTCAAGTAAGCATCTCCTAATGTTTTCCCTAATGGATATAATTTAACATTTGAACTTAGAAATGTTTTTTCTTTTCCAGGAAGTCTATATTTTGTCATATAGTGTATCATGCAGTGCTGCTGTTGTCAACTTGCTGTTGTGTTGTTTAGGATACTGTGTCAGTGTGGGCTGGATGTGTCAGCTACGGACTTTGATGGCTGGACGCCTCTCCATGCTGCAGCACACTGGGGTCAGGGGGAGGCCTGTTGCATCCTTGCTGAACAGCTCTGCAATATGGAGGCTCGAAGTAATGCGGTATGACCCAAAATAATTACAAAAGCAAAAACATCATTCTTCTATGTTGAGCGTGTTCTTTCATTTACAGAAGCAGCATTCACCATGACATTTTGATCATTTGGAGAAGAACTTGGTACTGGAAATGTAACATGCGTATTTATTTTTTTATTATTTAATGGTTAATTTTTGTCACGTTGTTTCTCACTTTGTAGGGTCAGACACCATTTGATGTAGCGGATGAAAGCATTGAGGAGCTCCTGGAGGAGTTATCAAAGAAACAAGCAAATGTGAGGGAGTTTGTCTTTACCTGGTATTATATGCATTTACTTTATGTGATTTTTAACCAAAAGCACTAACAGCTGTCTCTCTCTCTCTCTCTCTCCATAGTCTATATTGGACAGGCAAAACCAACAAGGCTCCACCGCTGCAAACGCACCAAGCAAACGGCGGAGGTTAGTGTCTATCTGTAACATATCCTGAATTAAATGTTTCCCAATAAAAACACTTTTTAATTGTTCCCTGCTGTGAACACATAGGGCAGGTTTCCCTGACAGGTATTAAGCACAAACTAAAAACAAATGAACATGCCAGTAACACCTTCATCCATAAACATTGCCATGTAATCAACGCAGGAGCTCTGAAGAGTTTCTTTGAGCAGTGTCATCCAATAAGGTCCCTCGGTGCCAACATCTGTCCCCATTTCATGTCTTCCAGGAGCTCAGTGTGCAGGATGAGTAGTAAAGAGAAGATGAATGTGCAGGACCAGTCTAAAGAGAGGGGTGTTTCGGGAAGCCTGGAGATGAGTGAGGAGAAAGAGGGCAGCCCTGGTAAGCTGTGTAACCTGCTGTGTTGATAGAAGTACTACAAACTCTGTAAATGCCTGTGATTCCAACAGATGCTGGTTCTCTTTTCCCAGAAAGCTACACCGTGTCCAGTCCAGAGAGTGTGACCACAGCAAGCCCTGCTGACAAGGTACAAATTACAGTGCACATCAGCCAAGTGTTTTATATGAAGTCCATCATAGAAAAGACAAAATGTGATAAAACATCCTTGATATTGCAAATTAGAAGAAAAAAAAGCCATAAAGTGGTATGTCTAATGTTCCAGCAATTAAAAAACAAACAGCAGTGATATATATATTCCAAATGGCAAAGAACGTATAGTTCAATACTTTCCACCTACCTGACTGCCTACCCTAACCCTAACGCTTTCAACAGAGGATATTTAGGATTTTTTTAAAGTGGAGTTGCATAAATTACTTATCTATAGTCAGTGTGTTACCTACAGTAGATGGCGGTCAGCAAGCCCCCAGTTTGGAGATGCAGGCAGGACTACAGACACAAGAGCAAAGTAATGTACTGCTGTGGTCGCGGGTGATTTTTTTTTTTTCACCGCTTATTAGGGGTGCAACGGATCACAAACCTCACGGTTCGGTTCGGATCACGGTTCTTGAGGCACGGTTCGGATCATTTTTCGGATCAACAAAGTAGAGGGGAGGAGACAAATCTAACTTTGCTTTCCATTTATTAATTAAAGAACTTCAAGAACACTTAAAGAAAAGAACTTTGGGCTATAGTCTTACATAAAAACAAAAATATTGAAGATGTCCAATTTGAAACAAAATGAAATCCCCAATTCTGTTAAGTTTAAGTGCAACATGAGGTATGTTGATATCCTCGTCCTTTGATCAATATTGAAAGAAAGAAACAGCCTACATACCGTAACGGTTTCGTCCACCACCCTTATCTGTCATTATAAGTTACAGGTTAAGACAAAATTCTCCCAAACTTGCGACTTAAATGACGCCGCGGCTTCTCAAGTTCCTCCGCTCGCCATGACTTTCGCCATTAAATGCTTTTAACCTGCTCCGTTCACGTGAACACACTACTGCTTTATATCTGTTCACTGACACTCTGCATTGATATTCGGGGACTTGTTACTTGAAAAGGAACAGCAGCAGTAAAACTGTACTACACACTATGATGATTAAACTGTAAAAAAGAGAGAGAAAAAATACTCAATTGATCCGCGGTTCACGAGTGATCTGAACCGTGAGGGCTGATCCGAACGGATCACAGGTCGATCCGTGATGCGTTACACCACTACCGCTTATCCTTGGTGTCAGATAGCCTTTACTGACGGGGAACTGAAGCTGTTATAAACATCTATGCTCTCTTCAAAAGAACAATACTCCATTGACAACATCAGTAACTTTACACAAGAGTTGCTGCCCACTAACTTTTTAAAGAATGTTGACTAAAATGAACATTATGCTGACATTGGGGCCATGAATGAAAAGTTAAATTGGGGACAGTTGATTACAGTTAAGCCTATGGCCTTGTTTCTTGTGTCTTACTTGGTTCAGACACCAGAGGAGAAAGGCGAGGAGGAGCATGATCAGGACAAGGCGAACCGCACTGCCAGAGTCCAACCAACCCCTCAGACGAGGGAGGCGGCGGCCGAGAGCCCCAACACCCCCAACACTGACAGGCGCAAGTAAGAAACAACACAGTGTTTGGAACACAAAACATTTTTGTATTTAATAAATAAATGAAAAATGCCGTCCCCAAATGGTTCTCTGAATGTAAAAAATGTGAGTTATGATCATGGTTAAAATGTATACAATACTGTTTATGGAGCATATTATTTGTGTTTGTTGGTGTGTTTAGGTTCCAGGCTCCAGTCAGAGACGAAGAGTCTGAGTCTCAGAGGAAAGCTCGCTCTCGGCTGATGCGGCGGTCTCGCCGCTCCACACAGGTACTGCTTCACATCGGTTTTATTATGTGCAAAAAAGGTTTGTAACAGGCAATATATTTGTGTTTCAATATACAAAAAAATGTTTCTAGAGCAGTGTTAACAACATATGGAGTATGAGTGGACCTGTTTTATTGAAGAATAGCCACTGACTGAGCTCCTCTAATTTGGTGATTCTTCATAATAAAGCCCCCCTTATTTTGAAATTTAAACTTTTATTTTGAGGCAGCAGCTATCACCAGTCGACTATATAATCATTCGATCTGTAAAACTGAGTTTTTCCACAAAGGCACCACTTGTGTTTACCAAAGATGTGCTAATCAGTTTTGTGAACACCATTCATTCAGCATGAAGAAAAGCATACAGTTGATAAAGAACCTCAACTAAAGAAGTCTTAGTTGACTAAGACCTTATCAAGTGGTCTAAGAGGGGCCAGCCCTACAGACTTGACAGTTAATGTGTCCTGGCATGATCGGATAAACAAAAAGTTGCACTGAAAAGACAAGTGTAACCACTGAGTAATGCTGTGCTTAACCGTATTATTCCAGGACATGAGTGACTGTAAGAGCAGCATCATGCTGCCCCCCCCCTTCCGAGTTACAGATGATGCTTTGCATCAATATTTTCATTATTTGGGACAGTGTATTTTCACCAAGAAGACTGTTTAGTTCGGACTGTAATATAAGGTCTTTGAGTGATTTGTTTTTGCTCTGTGCCGGCAGGGTGTGACTCTGACGGACCTGAAAGAAGCAGAGAAGACTGTCCCTAAAGCTGCAGATCCACCGCCTCGCAACATCCAGCCTGTCAGCCCCATCGTTACTGTCACACCTGCTGAAAGGGGTGAGTGAGGCTGAAGTGCTAGAGCCATTTCTATTTACTGTAATACTAGATACAAACATGCTGTACATTGTGGGTGGAGTGCTCTTCCGGATAGTTTTGAAAGGTTGAGGTTTCCTCACGTGCTGTAAGGGCCACTGCTGCTGGTGTGGAGGGTTAGGTGTGGTTCATCTGGCAGGGTGGCTACCATATATTCATAATGTCGTGGGTAGTATACTGCTTCCTCTTTACTATGTTTTGGTCACCCTTTCCCACACTCAATGCTTTTTTCTTTTTTTTTTTTATGGGGAACTGAGCATTTCCTCGTCTGATATATCCGGTGACACCATGTTTACATAAATCAGTCAAATACATCCGGTCCGTTTTTTAAAGATCACAAAGCCAAACAGAGCATTTTGTTCATGTTAACTAATCTCGCTACTCTCAACTTACAGAGATGGAAGTAGAAACTGAGGTCAAAGATATGACAACTTCCGGTTTCACAGAAAGTTACATTTGGAAACTAATCTACCTGATTCCATAGTTGCTTAGATTAATCCTGAACTGAGCTCCAGTGACGCATCTGTTAAGCACCTTTTGTGTTCTAGCCGTGTTTGTTACATGTTATTCATTCTTCTTTGGATCTTCACACTGGCGTGGGACGTGGTTAGTTAGGTTGTTGACTGTTGTTTCAGATACAGACCTGGTGAACGAGGTGGAGCTGGAGGGAGAGAAGCGTCTGGGAGTGAAGGACAGGAGGAGAGGGAGGAGGGAGCGACGCTCCACTGGCATCGTTCAGCCCAGCGGAGAGGTAAGAAAGAAAACAACCTTACATCATCTCAAACATGGCAGAGAGCTCACCGCAGTGTTTCCCATTGATTACCTAGACTGTGGCGGCCCGTCAGAGTATATTCTACCCCGCCAGAGTGTCATAATTAACCTGCATATTTGTGCAAAATAGTGCAACTTATGGTGATTTATTCACTCATATTAAGGAGATTCATTGAAAGCACGAGTCATTTTTGAATTTGTATTTACAATATTCATCAAAATTGCTTCACCAGAAGGTACAGGCTGGCTCACGTAAGGCTGTAAATGACTGTAGGCTGTGTAACTATCTCTCACATAGTGCGCGCATATGTGCGCTTACACAAACGCACACAGGGGAAAAGTGAGAGAACTTCCTTCCTTTAGAAGCGTATGTTACTTCTCACCTTTCATTCAGTAAGAGAAATAGATCTTAGTCAGTTATACAGCTGTTAAAAAAAAAACCACTGCCATTGCACCATAACGTGCAGAGCATCCGGTTGCCGCCATTGAGCTTGAACCCCCGGAAGCCTGTACATGAATACAGCAGTGTGAGGGGGGGAGACCACAACAAAAATACAAGCTGTCATACTTTCCGCAAACTTGCGGTCATTATATATTTATGCTGGACTGCAAGGATTTTGATTGAAACAAAAAAAGGCTACAAAATGTGCAATAATCTCATAAAATACATTGCAGCGAAACCCCATAAAAACTGTAGCCAACATATATGCCTAAAATAACATTTTGCTTTGTTGAGAATGTTGAGAGCACAAGCACACTCTCCCTCTACACACAATGAAGAGTGTTATCCATCAGGGACTCATAATAACCGAGGGACAATGTACGGCAGGCTGGGCATTATTGTACAATGAACCACGACAGTGAACAGGAGCCTGACTCAAGGCAGCACAAAAAAAATCAAACAAACAAAATGTCAATGATTAGGATGCATTCCATCATACACAGCAGTGTATTTGTCCCAAGGCATAATCATGAGAAACTGGCTTTATCTGGTGGAAAATGGTAAAACTACTATTTTGCATCCCAAGCTCTTGATTAAAAGCTTCATATGATGGACTGTAACGGCCATGGGATCAAAAACTGTGGTTTCAATGGGGACGTTTTTGTCCTTAAGGGTCTAAGTGACTGTATTTTGGCTACACATTTTATTATAGACTTATCATAGGAGCTCAGGTTGAACTCACACCCTTGCCTAATTGTATGTCGCATGCATTAACAGCCAAAATGATCAAAAAATAAAACAGCCAAAATGTCCTTATTAAGATAGAAGGGTTAGGAACAAGCTAATACAGATTATACTGTCAGACAGTGTAGAAGAATGAGTTGATTTTAAAGTTATTAAAGGGGGAAACCAAATAGAAGAAGGCTTAATGAAAGAACCGGGCTTTCTGTTGAGTGTATTATTTCAGATTAGACATGCAAGCAAAGTGCTGTTCTAACTGTAGTGTTGTGCAGCTGACAACATGAGCCTTTTTGTTTTTCAGAATGAAAATGACGATGATCATTTGGAAGATACAAACAGTAATACCTACAAGTGAGTGTGTTTT
Source organism: Anarrhichthys ocellatus (assembly GCF_004355925.1). NCBI lineage: Eukaryota > Metazoa > Chordata > Actinopteri > Perciformes > Anarhichadidae > Anarrhichthys > Anarrhichthys ocellatus. The sequence continues at coordinate 4,105,781 of NW_022280068.1, read as the reverse complement.
CCTCTCTGTGATGTTTTATTGTAATTTCACATATTTCAGAGACAAACTACTTTTTGGTTATGCATTTCTTTCCCTTTTAAAAGAAAAAAGCTGGATTTTAGTCATGTTGTGGTGTTTAATGTCTGAAATGATGGCCGCAGGGGAAGATTGTTTAAACATGTTTGACTGTGTGCTCTGAATTTGTATGTGCACCAACTGGTTTGGCCTGCTAGTTGTATGTAGTGTTATTTTCAGGACATAATGGTGAATTCTTAGTTGTATCAATGTATAGCCTTTGTTTGTGTGAAGGATTTTCTTTCGGGTGTTTAAAAGTCTCTTGTGTGTCTCTGCAGTGAGAGTCAACTGGGGGACTTATCAGCTGACTACAGAACGGTATGTGTCTGACACTTTTCTCACAGAACAGCTCACATATTTCTAAATACAACACACCTGAGGGCTGAGAGTGAATTATAGCTGATATCTAAACCAGCCAGAACAGGAGTGATACCCAGTAAGCTGTAGGAAGGAATGAACAGAAACCCCCAGTAGGCCGTACTGTAGCATTACCCATGCTATTTCCACCTGCACATGTGAGCTTTTATCTTCAGGCTGTTGTAGTTTGAATATCTTTGTTTGTGTATTTCTCTCTAGCTGTACTTAAAAGTTCTGCAGGAGAACCTGGCGCTTAAGGATGAGCTGCAAGAAAAGGAGCTGCTGCTCAGCCAAAACAAAGTGGAGCTGGAGAGACTCCAACAGGTTCAGATGGTTGCTGCTACATCTTAACTTTTTAAGAATGTGTGCGTTATGCGTTATGCTATATGGGCACTGTAGTTTGTCGGCCATAAGGTAGGTAGGTGTGTGTGTGTGTGTGTGTGTGTGTGTGTGTGTGAGAGAGAGTGTGAGTGTGCACAGCAGCACAAAGATGTTTATCTTTCATTTTCTTATTTTATTGAACAGCAGCACAAATCATCCCCTCTGTAAAAGTCTTTCATGTTTGGATTTGTCAATCAGAAACTTTTACAAGTTATATTATTTCATGAGCATACAATTTGAGAATTTCGGTGAGGTGGAAAGTTGCCATAGATTGCAGCAGTTGTGTAGTCCTACGATCAGCTGTTTGAATACTGTTTCTCTCTGTGGCAGAGTCAAGAGTGCAGCACAGACAGACCGGCTCTCCTGGAACTGGAGAGATTTGTAAGTCTGTTTTTTTTCTTCTGCGTCTGTTCTTCTAGGAATAAACCTGTCGTGTGTGTGTGTGTGTGTGTGTGTGTGTGTGTGTGTGTGTGTGTG
>NW_022280068.1:4050975-4078475 GCF_004355925.1 Anarrhichthys ocellatus | reverse complement strand
AAGAGTTGTAAAATTATATGGAAAATAAACCTTTTTGCTCTAAAGCAAATTATGAGACAAACTGGGCGCCAAAAGTATTGGTGACCTTGGTACTGATCAGTGTTCCCATCACCTCACTGCGACATATTGTGGCCCATCTATGTTGGGCACCTTTTGTACTTGATGCACCTTAACAAATGTATACTTGCAACGCTAACGCTTGAATTGTTTTTAGCGTCATGTTAAATGTAGCCTATAGGAATGTTGCCCTGTCATTAGCTTAGCTGCATTTTGAAGTTTAGAGGGTTGTATGAGGTACTTATCCTTAGTCTACAGTAGATGGCGGCCGGCATACACCCAGCCTGGCAGGAAAGTGGGCCCGGAAGCAAAGCAATGTATTGCTATGGACAGAGGCAGCAGCAAAACTTAGTTTAACCACCTAAAATAATCAATATCAGTTCAAGGGTATGCTATGTTAAGAAACACTGATTTACCAAGCCGCCAGCCCTTTCTCATGGGGAAATAAAGACGTTATATGTGCTATCTTCAAAGCCACAAACCAATACTCATTTATTTCTCCAAAGTGTAGGTAATACACTGACTTTGGATAAGTACGTCATACAATCCCACATTAAAACAATACTAATTGTATTCATTTTTTTAAAATCCAAATCTTTCACCATGTATGATCCAACATTGTGTGTTTGAAACAGATGTAGTATTGTACTGGAGGTCAATCATAGCAAGCATGTATTTGTTTTTGCACCACCAAAGGTCCAGCACAGTAACAAGAGCATATGGTTCGGTTGTCAGCAGTGTAGAATGGTGAGATTTCAGTCTCCTGTGGCTAAAAGTCCTACAAAGAAAATATAATGGATATTTTGTAAAACCAGTTCTCACAGTATATTTAATGTAAGATCACTCGAGGTTTCCTGCAGTGTTTTAATGCAGAGGTGGACCACCTCGCCTGGTGGTAACGTAAAAAAAGACTTCTTCCAGCATAAGAATGACTTCTCTTGAATGAAGTAGAGCGTAAAAGAGCAGAACGCTGTGATACTGTTTAAATTATTATATATTAAACTATTTGAAGGAGTACTGAAACTAAAAACACCAATGTTTCTGTAGGTTCTGGGGGATCTCAGATCAGACAACCAGAGGCTCAAGGATGAGAATGCCGCCCTCATTCGAGTCATCAGCAAACTCTCGAGATAAATCTTCAAAAAAAACTACATGGAAATAAATAGTATTACTGGATTTCTTCTTTTGCCAAACTCAGAAGACACAAATCGGGAATGGAGACGGCAGCATCGAACACCTGCACATCACGTTCTACAGTAACTGGAACACGTATAGATTTCAGGGTTATTAGCCTGTGTTTGGGCCTTTATGTTTTGGCAGATCTACTGTATAACAAGCTGAACTGCACCGCCTGTGGACTGACGGGACATTCCTGTTTACATCCACTTTTATATTCAGTCTTCATTGTTGTATTTTTTTAACTGGAATATTTTAATGTGCTTTGCTCCTCCGAAACTTTGTATAAAATCTGTATCAAGAGACTTTAAGCCATGCACAGTGCTAGACTTACCGTAAATGTGCCAAAAACAGCCCCAGTTTTGCATGTCCTTTGGAGAAAACTCCAGGTGGTCAGTGTTGTTTCTCAGGATGAGTCTTGGGTGGATGCTTTCTGTTTTGGCTGACTACTAGTGGACCAAATTTGCATGCTTGTTTCTCCCTGCTCCTCTGAATGTATATTTAATATGTATATTTATGTATAGGGGCCATCTGTTCTGACAGTGATGTAAAGGAAGTAGTTGTGGACTCTGTTGTATAAAGTACGGTTCTGGGTGCTTATCATAGAAGTCAGGTGCAGCTCATGTTCAGAGGGATTTTTACAGAATATGTTTGTTACAAATGTCAGATCTTTTCAAGAGCTTGAGGAGAATGCATAGCTTTATCCCGCTACCATTAGTACTGTAAGTCAGTAGTAATTTTGCTTCACCATTTTGACTGGATGCCTCTGAAAGCAACGACCCCTAAGCTAAGTATTCACCCTGTGATGGACGGCTGTTAGTTAAAAGACAGGCCAGATGGGTCAACATTTGAATGTTTACTCCAATTTTAAAGAAAAAACTTGCATGTCAAATTGTATTTTGATGCTGTGCCTTTCAATATACATTTTTAGTAATATTTCTATTTTGCTTTGGCAAATGTATAAAATACAGGCTGGGTATAAATTTATTAAGGCTCTGGTTTTTCTTTTACAAATTACTGTAACTTGTCTGACTTTTTTTCCTCAAAGGGTAGTATGTTTTTTTTTTAAAGTTGATACAGCGGTATACAGTATGTAAAGAATGCTTAATGTGTAGATAAGAAATATTGCTTGGCTCTATAGCCCGGACAATATATTTGCTGATTTTAGTTTATTGCATGTATATATTTTTGGCGAGTATGTCGGCCAATAAGTAATGTGTTGCATACTGAAATGTCTGTCCTCAAAACAGTCTTGATAGCATTTTACAAGGTAAAACAAGTCTCAGTATAGCGTGTTGAAAAAGTCCTAAAGCGAATGTCCTAAAATCAATTGTATAGTAGAACAAAAAATGTGACTGTATACTATAATGAAACGCAGCACCTTTTGTTAGATCGTCCCTGTTATTAATGCCCACATCCTTCAAACACGCTTCCAGCTTGTAACACAGGCTTTGAGTTATAAATGTTTAGTGTTAAAGACAAAGCTCAGACAACCCTGATGACATCATCGTGGTCATTTTCTTAGATCAGACTCTAAAGACACAGACAACATTATCTAGCTGTTTGCACCAGCAGAGTACTCCTCAAGCTGGTTGGTGTGTAACATCCCTTCATTCACACAGTAAAATAAGTAAAAGTTCTTACTTATTTGCAAAACACCAGCGCTGGAGGCCAAGTTCAGCAAAATCTTTATTGGTTGAGAAGAGCAATCACAAATGATAGAATATACAACCCCACCAGCATGCCAGTGTTTTCATAGAAACTGTACAATGTGAAGGAATGTATGGAGCAGGAATACATGGTCGTCATTATCAGAAGAAACAAACAAAAAAAAAATGTACATCCATAAGTTCTGGTACAGTACGAGTTGATTTCAATGAAATGTTTCTGGTCAGTTGCGTTTAAAAACCCTCAATAAATATTAAGCATGTTTCGGTGGTAGTGTCACATGACCTGCTTTCTTTCTGAGAGGGTCACTGGGGGCGGGGGGGGTCAGCTTTCTCTCTTCACTACCAGTGTCGGTCTGTGGGTGGGACCAGACACCGCCGAGGTCTCCAGCAGCAGACGGTACCTGGCTCAGCCTCCTCCTGTGCTTTCTCTGGGATGTCCTGACTGTGGCTACAAATTATGAAGCAATCTGAATGAGCGAGGGGGGGGAGGGAGGCTTGATGATGTGCAATAAGGCAAAGGGGATCAACTAAAAAATAATGCTCAATTACAAAGGTTTGTTTTTCACATAATTATAGTTTGTGCTAAGGCCTCATGGCTAAAAGAAACAAGAGTGCCAAGATCCAACAATATGGATTTTTCACTGGGTTTTTGTACCATTTCTCCAATTTAACATTCAGTCCCCTTGAATCACAAGGTCAGTGTATTTTGAAGAGCCTGTATCTGAGTATATGTATAAACATTCTCCACTACAACAGGGCTACAGGTGGTTATTGGTTGGTAGCGAGAGTAAGCCCTTGATATACAGACTACCTGATAGCAAGCACCGCCTGTACTCGCAAGGCAATAGACAGTAGGTTTAGACAGTCGACACATAAGGCAGCTTTTTTTTTTTACTTTTTAACTTCCTTGTTCACTTTGGCCCCAGTCCCCATTTGAAGGGGAGTGGGTGAATACATGTAGGGAAGGGAGAGAGGCGCTGTACAGCAGCTCTCTATGAATTGTTTTACAAGGCAGGTATTGGTAATTCTATCAAAAGACGGCAAACAAACAAAAGCTGTGTGGAGGGGTGGTGGATGATGTGGTGGGGCCTGCTATGGACACTACAGCTGATTAACAGTGATATGAATACAGTCACATTACACAACCTTTGATACAATTATATTAAAAAAAAGGCAAACAAAAGTTGATTGTACAGTTGCTTTTCCACATACTTCATAGTGAGAGAGGAAGACACCATTCTGGAGAGGTGGAAGGCGGGGTTAATCTCTTCAAGCAGCAAAAATCCAGAATAAAAATAAAACGGGGGGGCTGGGTGTGAGGAAATAAGGTGCTACATGAAACAGCTCAGTGGGAGGGTAGAGTGAGTGAGGATGGCAGGTTGGTGTGCAAGAAATAAAACGTCAGGCAAAAGGGGAGGTGCTGGGTGGACGGATGCTGCTACGGATGCTGACGGAGGTGGGGAGGATGGCGGGGTTTTTAAGACAGCGCGGCAGTAACTAAGACGTGAAATGTACAACAAAGTAAACACAAAGAAGGCATAAATGGTGGACACAGGGTGGGGATGGCGGGGAGCAGCTGAGGAACGCACAGGACTGGGGGATTTTTGATTCCCTAGCCCCCGAACACAAAGGCCTCTTTTAGTCCTTCCAGTCTTTCTTTATATTGAGGTTCCACTCCCAGGTCAGGTGGTCGTGCTTGTCGTCGTCAGTAAACTTGGATTTGATTGCGTAGTTGCCGCGGGCAAACACGCCGGTAGGAGCTTCCTCCATCACGGTCAGGAAGTCATATTCAGCGTGACGAGGCCCATAGCTCCCCACCATGTAGTCGGATTTATCAACTGTTAACAGATGAGAATGGACATTATGGTGAGATCATATCCTTATATACACACAAACAGGTAATTGCTTTATAAATACTGAGTGTTTTTTAGAGGAAGAGTTGGTGTTTTTGTGGGACAGGTCAACAAAAATTGTTCACTCACTCTTAATTCCTTTCCTGAATGTCTGCTGCACATACTTCAGTCCCGAAACAATCTCCTTGTTCACCTGCGGAGACACAAACATTGTTAAAGACATCAACAGGTATGTTCTGCTAACAGGGATAAGAAATGAACGATTTGAGGCAGGGTGCCCCTGAAACTTTTTAAATCTCATAGGATGGAGGAAAAATGCTGAGTAACCCGTTTAGCATCTGACCCGTTTCTTTCGTTGAGATATCAAAAGATAACTCACGACTGTGTCGCTTTTTATTAATAAGCCCTGCTCCACACATGCGTCCTATGAGCATAGCTGGATATATACTAAATCAATATCATGAATAAACTTAATACATATAGTGACATGTGGCTGTTGGTAGTGTGATACAGCCTGAATGTCTTTTCCATTTCACAGTTCTCACCTTAAAGCTGATCTTTATTTTGTATTCGACGCCCTCCTTCAGAACGAAAGCCTGCTTCTTAAAGGCTTCCAGGTCTCCTGTTACAAGAGGAAAAATGCACAGGCATCAATATTTTCTTCATAATAACTACAGTGACCAGTTGAGGTGTGAATCTTAACTGGCCTCACAATTAAGATTATGATTACAATTCACCTGTCAATGATTTAAACGCACAACTATTGTTGATGCTTCTGAATGTATCAAATCTTACATTTTCTATGAATTAGCCAAGCAGCTAGCAGACTTTTTCTAACTCACAGCTCTTCTAGTCTTACTTGGTTTAAGTCACCGCATCTCCCGACAGAACCAACACCACGGTTGAATTTCAGCCTGCATGCACATTTGTTTGTTGAAACAGAGCGGCTAATATTGGAAGAGAAACAAGTTAGCGAACTGCAGAGTTGCGTCTCTCTTCTCCACGCACAGAGTTTGTGTGCATTTATTCAAGTTTCTCACCAAAACTCAATTTTACAGGATTACATGTGAACTCCTCATGATGACGTTGTGATTTACCTTCGCTGAGTACTTCTTTTCACCGAAGTGTCTGAACGCATCATAATCTAACGGAACCTACGTACGTTGGCCATTAGCGATGCTACTACCGTTATTATAGATATGAGACCGTTACTAGCTCTCCTCGTGTCAATTTAAACACGCATTGGTTGTTTTCAATGTGACATTATCAGAGATCGGCGACTAGAAAAGCATGACTGCCAATGTCCTGATCACATATTTGACTGAATATTGGCGGATAGCGATCATCAGTGAAACTTTATTTCACACTGCGATGGTTAACGTTTAACTGTTTAATTAATCCGCGGTTCACATAAGTGAGGAACTGTGAGGTCCGTTACACCACAGTTGTTACTCTAACCACTGATGTTTGCTGTTGTTATGTACGGTGTTTTGGGAGGGTTTATGCTAAGGATGGCTACAGTGCGTCAATGAGCCATGATTTCAGGCCTGCCCAAAAAAATCCTTAACACAAATATGGTGATAAAACGATCTATGACAACAATTCAGTACTATATCATTTATAGTCTTTTCACATGTTTTCAGCCACTATTTAGTATTAAAACGTGTAATGTGTTCAGAGACTAATCTCAGATTATAGTTTAAGGCAAACATTTAATTTAACAATTAAGTGATCTCTGGAACAGGAACTCACCCTGCAGGTCCAGCACCAGGGGGTCTGGGGCGGTTTCACAGATCAGAGACATCCGGGTCACTTGGACATTTGGAACTTCAGGATCTGAGGTTGGATCAAAGAAACAGGTTGGTTCAATAATAAAAAATTAAAAAAAACACTTTCCCAGAGGTGACATTTTAGACACTGTACATACTAAACAGCTCCTTGTGAACACCTTTGACTGATATTTGTTTAATGAATGAGTTAGCTAAGACCCCCCACGGCCCCTCTGCCTCACGCCTCGCTGCTGGGACTACTCTGCCGGGAGCAGAGCGGACATCGGCTCTGGAGACGGACCTTCTAACTCAAATTCACCCGTTGTATACCCCAACGCCGGGGTTCACAGCGGGCTGGTGGCCAGCAGGTCTAACCGCTGATCATTACACAGAACCAACCAGAGTTCTTTACAGTCCACCAGTCCACACCAGCTGTTATAGGATTCCAAGGTTTTATTCCTGTTCTATGTGTAATACAAGTTACACATAGAACATTTAACGCAGAGGTATTTGTTGTGACATAACAGGACAGCTTAGACCAAATAAGAGGCCTGCACATGATGCCTGGTGATGTGTCCTACAACATGCAGCTGTCTGAGTGAGCGGTCTCACTTCACAGGACAGCTAAGCTGTAGTTGGGACAGCCTCTACATTAATTAGAATTTAGATTATTCTTAGTCCCACCGAAGACACTTTATCTCTTCACTTCTGAACATACTGATTTATCAATGTGCTATTAAACTCTCGGTCACAGTTTGCCATAAATGGATGCAATTTCATAGAATTTTTTCTTACATTTATTTAGAAGTTGACTTTTCTGAAACTAACTGGTTTGGGGGGGGGGGGGGAGAAGAGAGAGGATCCTTCCTGACTCATTAGCAGAGCGAAAATGATGTTCAACAGAAAGATAGATCTAGGATTCATGTATATATGACACACACACACACACACACACACACACACACACACACACACACACACACACACACACACACACACACACACACACACACACACACACACACACACACACACACCAGCCTCAGAGTTCCCTTGGCCAAGCAGAGCTTGCTTATATTTGCGTAGGCTCTCATCATCCTTATCCAACTCCTGGATCTCTTTCATTGACTTTTGGGCTGGTGGCTTGTAGTTCACCAGCTCTGGCTCTTCGTTTTCAGCTGCAATGGCTGTAAGCTGCTCTGGAGTCACCTCATCATCGGCCATGTCTGGAGACGGGTTGGGTACAAGGGGAGGGAGGGGGGAGCAGGTAGGGTTGAGAAAAATAAGAAGAGAAAGACTTTGTCGAACACACAGAATGCAGATAATTACTCCAGTATTCAGAATGGGCACTTGTCTCTTGGGGAAGAGGTTGTAAATCACTGGACAAACAGATGACCACAACAATAATGCAAGTGAGAAATGTGCTGATAAGGCAGCTGCCGCAGCAGCATTTCTCCTTACACTCCTGCTGCTGCGGACCCAACTCTGTCTGCTGAGTGATATCATCTTAACACATTTCTCTGAAATGACAACATCACCACCACTAGGAGAGAAATGAATGAGGCATCACATGATACAAAACCATTCCAGGGGAGGGTATGGCCCCTCACGGGCCCAGGCACTATTTAGGTCATGCCAAAAGCAGGGATGGACAGAACCGCTTGCCAGGGGCAAGTAAACTAGTGAAATGCCTCATGCGGTTGTCTGTAAGGGAAAAATCAATGTGATCTTTATTGATATCCGCAGGAGAGCTGGTAAACGTGAGCAACCGGCTAGCAGCACAGTCCTGCTTGGCTAAGAGCGTAGCAACATTTGGAACTAACTTAATCAGACATGAATATTATTGATTCATTGACATGCATGCTGCTCCGAGTACCCGCAGAGACCAGGGTCTGCCTACAGCACAGGGTCTCTCTTTCTAGCACAGTGCTGCTAAGCTAACAGATAATGATCTCTTCAGCGACATTAAAGTGCGTTCAAGCTCCAAACCGTAAAAATTAGTATTGGCCGAAGGTAAATTACAACGTTATCATGATGTGTTCAAATGTAATCTTGTATAATTTTAGTTTTGGCGAGAGACTTGAATAAATAGTTGTCTGAAGTAGAGGTTTTTCACAGCAATACAAAATACATATTAGAGAGGGAATTATGATATATTTCCCAACACTAGCTCTAAGCAGCTTATAACACATAATGAAAACTACTAATGCCTCCCAAAAATCAATTACATTACTAAATAATTGCTTTTAAAAACATAAATATATTTTTTAAAGAAATAAATATATTTTTTAAAGAAATAAATTCAGAACAGGATTAGAATTTATATTTTAAATATATCTAGATATTGTTTAAAGAACAGCAACAGTTATGTTTACAACAACAAATTCACTATAGAAATATCTCACTGGAAACATATGTTAATAAAATAAATGACACTTTTAAGTAAAGTTTATAAAGAACACAGACATCCTTCAGTATGTCATATATACATATACATATACATTTCAGTATTAAACAAGAACAAACTGCAGGGCAACAGCACGACGCATCCAGTCTCCTGCAGGCCTGATTCACTGAGTGCATGTCAAATAATACAGACTTATATGGAAGAGATGGAAATAAAATACATGTTTTCTCTTTGTGCAAATCACAGCAATTAGAAATCAATAACATTACGACATTAAAATGTCAAGATGGCTATGAAGAGGCTAAACGCAGCTACAGTAGTGATAAACTGTACCCTTTATGTCATGTCAGTGGTACCGTTAGCTAGCTAACCATCACCGCTTTTCTTATCGCCATCTCATAAAACCCGCTAGAATATCGCTGTTGACAGCACACTGCCAGCTGCACTTTAGTTAACTAACGTGATTGATTGAAAGGATTTATACTCACTAATGTGGCTAAACTTGTCTTAGCGCAGACCCTCTCATACACAGGGTGGGACTGGAGAGAGAGAGACAAGTGGCTAGGAGCTGGGGCTGGAACAATCAGGAACAATTCACCCAAGCTAACCCGAGACTGTGGCTAACATTAGCCTAACAAGTTGCCATCAGGAGTGACATTAAAACGGCTCCAGTTAGGATTACCCTGGACACGTCGTTATTAGCTGCCCTTGAAACGAATGCTCACTTACCTTTTTTTTAATGCAGTTGTGATTTCAGGTGCCTTTACAGTGGCGCTAAGGTGCGTCCGTTACTCTGCGCTTCTGAGCGAGTATGGCGAACAAGGGAACGGCGGCGGCGCCGCCCAGTGCGCTGCGCACGCAACACTATTCCGGGAACAGGTCTAACAACCTATAAAATGTCACTTACGTCATTAGTCACTCAAGTCACATAGGTGCCAAGCCGGTATTCTATTTTAATTTCTTTGTTATCAATAACCAATCAACTATCAAACTGATAATATTTTATTATATCTTTAGCCGGCTCTCTCGAGCATGATTCCTATTGTCATATGTCTCTAGAAATCTGGGACTTTCTATATGGTACTTGTAAATGTGTTCTTCACTTTAAGCTGATGCAATATGACTGTTGAGACACCCTACATTCATTTGGAGATTTAACAGTCTTATTTAGTAGAAACAATCCATGTGAAGGTGTAAAAGAAACAGACAGGGAGATGCAGTGTTGGTTACTTCTCGTCATAATTTAGGTGTGTGCTAGCCAATAATATAGGCTAGATGAGCATGAATGTAATGTTAATTCACTGAGGAGAGTCTGACATACATTAATAAATTGATTTGGTTATAACTGCAGTCTGGTCAGCAATAATAGTTTGGTTATCTATGACGTAAAAAAATAAACTTCTTTTATTTTGTGGACACATTTTCAGCCAACGGTGAGTTATTTCACACAAATATGATGGTATATTATATGGAGAGTATATGGCACCAATGAAGACTTATAATACTGTCAAGATGAGGTAATGATTCATCCTTCTTTCATAGGTATTTTTGGAACAGGTTCATACACACTGCACAACAGTGAGGCAGTGCAAAATCGTATAACTTAATACTCTACGAATACTTTTATAGTACAGGTTTCTTATTTTATTCTTGGTCACTTTGACTTCATTAGGGATTCATAAGATTGTTCATAATAAAGAAATCTAAACAATAATCTGACATTGGTTTAACAAAGTGAGAATGAGACTCAGTAACTTTTAAAAGTGGAACGGTAACAATCCTCCCATCACAAAATTAAATCTACTAAAGCCATTTGGCCTGGTATTACCAGCAATCAGTAACTGACATTACTGATTGCTACTTGTGCCACACTGTTTCAGCATTATCCCATAATTGTCCCTTGTGGCCACATTCAGCAAAATTGTCTTGCTTTAAAATTTGACATTTTGATCTGCTTAAGACATCTGAATAGCTAAAGTTGCAGTGACTGATGTATTAACAAATATACAGAATAGGTAAAATATCACAAATCTTGTTTTCATTCATTTCTTTTATAAAAAAAAAAAATAAAAAAAAAAAAAAGGCAAAAACTGTCAGTGAAGAGCAACTCAACTGTGTCTCAGGAGGAGAAATCTCCAAATAACCAAACACCAGAAAGAATTCCATATAATTATTTATGTACAAAACCCTTTGAAATATGTCATGTATACAGTACCAAATGACAGAACTGCGTTACATTAACATGTTTAACATTACATTACAGTCTGTCAAACCACTGAATCATGTTTATGCGATTTAAGAAAAAAATCATGTAGGTTTACAGCAATTGTCCATACATGTGGAAAAAAAGCTCAGGAGCCGGTGGCCCAGGAGAAAAATCCCAAAACATAAAACTGAAGCATGGCTAAAAAAAAAAAATACAGAATATTAAAACCAACAGAATATAATGGTCCATACAATAAAATAGTTTAAAAAAAATTAAAAAAAAGTGTAATAAAGTCCGATCAATCACATCCAATTGATTTAAAAAATAAAAATAAAAAATTAAACAAAAAAGGGGACAGAAGCATCATCCTTTGAGCACCTTTAACTGGTTTCCATCTGAAACTCAAATAGGAGAAACACAATTATAATAAAATATACACAGTATGGTCAAAATATAGAATCATTATTTCATGCAAGCCGAGTACACACCTTGGCATTGTAAGCATCCAACTGGGCATCCAGCTCCTCTGCTGAAAGTTGGGGTCTGTTTCCACCTCCTCTTCCTCCTCTTCCACCTCCTCTTCCACGACCTCTGAAGCCTCCACCTTGTCTCCTTTCACCTCGATCACCCCTATCTCCACGATCACCTCTGTCACCCCGATCACCTCTGTCACTCCTTTCAAACTTGGGCTGTCCAAGCCTGCTGCGGTCAAACCCTCCGTTTGAACTGCAAAAAAAAGATCAGACATTTTCAGATGCAACCAGATATTTACAGTAAAATAACCTAATAACCTTCAATCACTGGCACACACACATAAAATACACTGTGCAATTTAGTAACAATAGCATCCTGTTGCAGAGCTCCAGACTTTGGCATGTCCATCACCAGCACCCACGGTGGAAAAATCACGTTTACACATAACATCGTATCTTGATGATAGTCTCTAACACAAATGTCCGTCACTTCCTTCTACAAGTTCAGGACTGGGAAGGTTCTAACCGACGAGGTAACCCAGAGCTCTGGAGTCAGACCCTTCTCGTTAGCAAAGCATAAATGTTTGACCGTTCTCCCGCCATTATTGCCAATAACTTATCTTCCCAAACTTAAACTGCGTCGTCCTTTCCACATGACTCACCTTTGTGTAGAAGGTCTACTCTCAGTGTCGACTTCTGAAGTCACTTGCTGGATTTTCATGGGGCGGCCTAAAAAATAAAAGAAACAAGAGAACATCTTTCCTGAGCACTTCTGAACAAGCAACCACAGCACGACAATGCTATTGTAGAATGAGAAAGGTAACCTCACCATCAAGTGGGACGCCGTTATAGTGCTTCATGGCTTTGAGTGCTTCTGCCTTGGTTTCAAAGTGGACGTCTGCATTTCCTTTACTGCGACCAGACCGGTTGTAGTGTACAGATGCTTTCTGTAATGTCCCAAACTCCGCAAACAATTCCTGTGGATCAAAGTAGGAACATCAGTCTCGTTCACAACACGTTGATGCTAGCAAAGTGGATTCCACAGGTTTTTATAAATTACCTTGATATCCAAGTCGGAGACACCAAAGTCCAGATTGGAAACCAGCAGCTTGCCATTATTTTCTACACTTCTGTCGGCTCCTGCACTTTGTCCTCTGTGCCCACCACCAGCATGCTCCTCGAACATGTCGTGCTGCCATTTGTCTGGCAACTCTCTGGGCTGTGAAGAGAAATAAAACAAAACTGTCATGTCTTCAGGTTCTGGTAAAGCTAGATTTGGTGAAAATATGATACTTGATCGTCTTAATAGAGTCATATCGTGATACATGAGGAGATATCATGATACACAATTACATTGTCTAAATTAAGCATAGACACGTGCCAACTCAAATTTATCAGAAAATTGTAAGAAATGCATTTTTATTTAAACGCTGGATCATTTTTGGTAAATAAATGGCGACCAGTAACTGATCCTCCTCACATGACAATTCAAAGGCCAACTTTTAAAGGCACAGCCTCAGACACAAAGCAGCCATGTTGCGCAAAGCTCCATCCACACATGAGGACTTATTGACGATGAATTTATCAACCGATAGTTTCCGAACAAAGCTGAAGTTAAGAGCTCCGGCAAAACCTAAATTCAGACACATGATGTAACATAATCCATGCGGGGTATTTCAGGTAACTAGTAATTGAGGATATTTAGCTTATCCACTCAACCTAAAATGCTAACTATCCAAAATTCTCGACAAAAAACACCACGAAACAACGCGCGAATTTCATTTCAGTTTTTCGCTCCGTTTTAACTGCGTCTCGCTCATACCCGGGTGTACGGTGTGGATCTGTTGTTCCTCTCGCGGTTGAAGTTATTCTCTCGATTCCGCACCGGCCTTGACGATCCACCGGCCCGACCTGAACTTCCACCCTGCCCGCCAGACGATCGTCCTCCGCGGCCGCTGCCTCCTTTCTTGTTGAGCTTGATAATGTCGTCCAGAGACATGCTCATCTTATCAGACATCATGGTGGCTACGCGTTAAGCTAATGCCGGAGACGAACAAAGAACTTTCGGTGTCGAGACGCGGGTTGTTTATCGGCTGCTTTCTCCAGTGGCGCGGTGTTAAAGCTAGCGGAAGTTACGATGTACCATATGCCCCGCCCTTTCCTCTTAAAAAAAACAACTTTATTGACAATTTGCAACAAGGATCTGCATACATATCGTGTGAATCTGTGAACTTGTAAATAAAGCATTTTGATTGTTTAGTGAATATGTTTTTCTCAATCGAGAACATCGTTAGTTGTTTGTCGTTAGTTCTTGGTTTGCGGTCCTAATTAATAAATATGATATTTTACCCGAAGACAAATCACTTATCATTTGTAAGAAGGAGCAGATAAAAACTAAAAGATCAGAATCAGAATCAGTTTTATTGGCGTTGTATGCGTACGCATACAAGGAATTTGACTCCGGTTTATCGTTGCTCTCCACATACATACACAGAATTTACAAACAGATGTATGCACAAACATTTAACGACTATGTACAATATAAATACAAATATATATCTATACTTATGTATTCAGAGAGCAAACGAGCACCCGCCAAAACTAGTAACTGTGTACCAGCCATTATAAAACATGTAGGCCTACAACTGATTCTGTTACAAAATGTTCAGTTCAAGATTTTTATTGTTCGACATGAGGATTAAAATATAAGCACAAAAAACACAGAGAATTGAAGACATTAAAAGTATGTATAGGCTGCATGCAAATTACAGTTTCTTTAAAGAGCAACCTCGATACTCAATGTAAAACGTTTATTGCTCAACATTAATTATGAGGACTGGTCATCGATTGTGTGTATCCACAGACATAAGACACAAGGTGCAGGCATGAAAATTTAACCTCATCACAAATAGTTTCTTACTTTTTAGTTGACCGTTTTCTGCCTGACTGTATGAACTCAGTGCTCTTGGTTATAAAAGATAAAACAGATGGCATTCGTAGTAGTGATGAATGGAGCAGCTCTGGCTAGTGTCCTTTCTAAGGTGAATGAGAGAGTTCTGATAGACAGGTTAGAATTATTTATTTCTACAAGTGATAATGAATTTGGTTTTAAAAGCAACCAAGACACAAAAACATAATGTACATATTTACTTATTGTTGCCAGTAACCATTGTTGCAATTTCACTTTGTTCATCGGTTTCTTGGATACATCTAAGTTTTTGATTGAATCAATGAAGATTTATCAGATTCATAAAATGTGTGTGAGAGGAGTACCTAAATAATTGCTCAGAATATATGCCAATATGTATACCTATCAGACCATGCAGATAAAATGGGGTAGTGGTGTATGTGACTCTTTTCATGTAACAGGGTTTGGCAGAATAGGATATTGTTCTTTTCCTGCTTAATTTTTGTGTCAATGTAATTTTCAGGCAGTTAAATGACTGGTTGTGTTTTTGGTAATTTCATTATTAATGATTTTATGGGATTATTCTTTAACCAGAGGTCACGTATCATGTACTGCATGACGTGTAGGATTTGAAAATGTTTGTCTTTAGTGCCATCAGGTAGTAGTAGCAATAATAACACTGTGTCTGACAGCAATGCACACCACTTGATGTTTAGAATTGTATCTATTTTAAAAATGATCAACAGCCTAAATGTATTTTAAGCATATAAGGATATGCACTGTACAAATTCAATACAGACTTTGTATGTATTATATATCAGTAAACAAGGCAACAAATGTAACATGTTATGAATTATATATATTATTATGACCTGTTTGATGTAAATCTGTTCATTCAAGAGCCACGTTTTAGCCTATTATTAAACTTTTCTCATCGCAGACATTTTGACGTGTCAGAGGGAAAAGTTCAGATGTTATTAATAAACCTGCATGTAGGCTGCAATATTAGAGCTGATGAACAACTAAGTGTAATCCTCTTATCAATATTGTTCATTACACCTGTGTTTGACAAGTCACAGTGTCTGCTGTGAGCGGGCTATTATTATACAAAGTAGTAGTGAGTTTGTTTGTGGTCACAAAGAGCCACAGTGCAGCTACTAAACCCACACAGGTGTTTTCACCTGCTGGCTAATTAGACAAGCCGTTCCTCCCAATCACCCCCCGCCAGGTTTCTCCGTCATCGCCCACGTGAGCGTTGAAGTCCCCCAGGACAACTATGGAGTCGGTAGGCGGCGCCCTTTCCAGGACCCCTCCCACCGACTCCAAGAAGGCCGGATACTCTGAACTGCTGCTTGGTGCATAAGCACAAACCACAGTCAGAGCCTTGCTCCCCGCAACCCGTAGGCGCATGGAGGCGACCCTCTCGCTCTCCGGGGAGAACTCCAACACAGCGGCGCTCAGCCGGGGGCTCGTGAGTATCCCCACTCCCGCCCGGCGCCTCTCACCCTGGGCAACTCCGGAAAAGGACAAAGTCCAACCCCTCTCCAGGAGCTTGGTTCCAGAGCCAACGCTGTGTGTGGAGGTGAGTCCAACTATTTCTAGCTGGTATCGCTCCACCTCCTGCACCAGCTCCGGCTCTTTCCCCGCTAGCGAGGTGACGTTCCACGTCCCTAGAGCTAGTCTATGCCGCCGGCGATCGGCATGCCCGGGCCTCCCGCCCGGGGTGGCTGCTCCATGGTGTTTATTCAGGCTGAGCCCGACCGGGCCCCATGGGCAAAGGCCCGGCCACCAGACGCTCGCCTACGAGCTCCCCTCCTGGGTCTGGCTCCGGGAGGGTGCCCCGGTTTCCCTGGTCCGGGCGAGGTGGCTGTAGTCCGTGGGCTAACTATCATAGGGGTTGTTTTGAACCGCTCTTAGTCTGGGCTCTCCCCTGAAACCTGTTTGCCTTGGGAGACCCTACCAGGGGCTAATGCCCCGGACAACATAGCTCCCAGGATCACTGAGCCACTCAAACTCCTCCACCACGATAAGGTGGCGATTCACGGAGGAGGGTTGCCCGATCTGAACCCGAATGGTGTTTCGTTATTGGACTTCTGTGCTTGCCATGGTTTGGCCATAACGAACACTATGTTCGAACATAAGGTGGCTCATAAGTGTACCTGGTACCAGAACACCTTAGGCCGGAGATCAATGATCGACTTTGTAATCGTATCATTTGATCTGCGGCCGTATGTCTTGGACACTCGGGTGAAGAGAGGAGCAGAGCTGTCAACTGATCACCACCTGGTGGTGAGTTGGATCAGATGGCAGGGGAACCGGTCGGAAAGACCCGGCAAACCCAAACGTGTAGTGAGGGTGAACTGGGAACGTCTGGCGGAGGACCCTGTCCGGGAGGTCTTTAACTCCCACCTCCGGAAGAACTTCTCACACATCCCGAGGGAGGTTGGGGACACGGAATCCGAGTGGACCATGTTCAAAGCCTCTATTGTGGACGCGGCCGCTAGGAGCTGTGGCCGGAAGGTCATCGGTGCCTGTCGTGGCGGCAACCCGAGAACCCGGTGGTGGACACCGGAGGTGAGGGAAGCCGTCAAGCTGAAGAAGGAGACCTTCAAGGCCTGGTTGGCCCAGGGGTCTCCTGAAGCAGCTGACAGGTACCGGCAGGCCAGAAGGGCTGCAGCTGCGGTGGTCGCGAATGCTAAAACTCGGGCATGGGAGGAGTTCGGGGAGGCCATGGAGAAGGACTTTCAGTTGGCCTCAAGGAGGTTCTGGCAAACCATCCGACGGCTCAGGAAGGGAAAGCAGGGCTTACCCCAGGCTGTTCTCAGCAGGGGGGGGGGAACTGCTAACCCGGACAGAGGACATCGTCGGGCGGTGGAAAGAGCACTTTGAGGAACTCCTAAACCCGACCAACATGTCCTCTGCAGAGGAGGCAGCGCCTGAGGACCCAGGAGGAGGCTCACTCATATCCCTGGCAGAGGTCGCTGAGGTAGTCAAAAAGCTCCTTGGTGGCAAGGTGCCGGGGGTGGATGAGATCGGCCCTGAGATGCTGAAGGCGCTGGACATGGTTGGGCTGTCCTGGATGACACGCCTCTTCAATGTCGCATGGGGGTCGGGATCAGTGCCCATGGAATGGCAGACCGGGGTGGTGGTTCCCATCTTCAAAAAGGGGGACCGGAGAGTGTGCTCGAATTACCGGGGTATCACACTACTCAGGGCGCAGCCTGGGGGCGGAGAACGTCAGTCTCGGGGGTCTCGGGATCGCTTCTCTGCTATTTGCAGATGATGTGGTCCTGTTAGCCTCCTCGGATCATGACCTCCAGCATTCACTGGGGCGGTTTGCAGCCGAGTGTGAAGCGGCGGGGATGAGAGTTAGCACCTCCAAATCTGAGGCCATGGTTCTCTGCCGGAAACCGGTGGATTGCTCCCTCCAGGTGGGGACGGAGTGCCTACCTCAAGCGAAGGAGTTCAAGTATCTCGGGGTCTTGTTCACGAGTGAGGGTAAGATGGAGCGGGAGATCGACAGACGGATCGGTGCAGCTGCAGCAGTAAAGCAGGCGCTGCACCGGACCGTCTTGGTGAAGAGGGAGCTGAGCCGGAAGGCAAAGCTCTCAATTTACCACTCGGTCTACGTTCCTACCCTCACCTATGGTCACGAACTCTGGGTCATGACCGAAAGGACAAGGTCGCGGCTACAAGCGGCCGAAATGAGTTTCCTCCGTAGGGTGGCCGGGCTCAGCCTTAGAGATAGGGTAATGAGCTCGGTCATCAGGAGGGAGCTTGGAGTAGAGCCGCTACTCCTTCGCGTCGAAAGGAGTCAGCTGAGGTGGTTCGGGCATCTAATTAGGATGCCTCCTGGACGCCTCCCACTGGAGGTTTTCCAGGCACGTCCAACTGGGAAGAGACCCCGGGGAAGACCCAGAACACGCTGGAGAGATTACATCTCCCAGCTGGCCTGGGAACGCCTCGGGATCCCCCAGAATGAGCTGGAACATGTTGCCGGTGAGAGGGAGGTCTGGGTCGGCCTGCTTGACCTGCTGCTACCGCGACCCGACCCCGGATAAGCGGTGGAAAATGGATGGATGGATGGATGGCTAATTAGACCAGGGTAGGACATTTACATATTTTTTTGGGGGCAACTTTTGCCCCCACTGACTGAAATCCAGGGGCATTTTCAAAAAATTGGGGGCACTTTTTGAAACTTGTGAAATAACATTTAACCTTTGTTCAAAATAATAAATATACTTATTTAGGCTTACAGTATATGAGCAATTGTCATCAAATGGCAATAATAATACTATTAGGCAGTAGTCTACAGATTCAAAGTGTTTTCTTAGATTATTTTGACAAAAAACAAACGTAAATCAGACAATCATTTTCAATTTATTCTTATTTCTTTGTGGTTATTTATTGTTATTATTAAATGTTTTAAACAACTATTAACAATTATTAAGTCAACGATGCCTTGATTACATATACTTCAGTCATTGTATGGAATTATTGAGAAAAAATATTTTTGTAGCACCTCAAATATTGTGCTATTAGCCATTTTTGTCCTGAACATATGCATCAGTCATTGTGTGGAATTTTTGAGAAAAACATTTTTATAGCACCTTAAAAATTAAAAAAATGTGCCATTTGAAGGTACAAATTCAGTTCAGAGTTTTTACTTAGTAAATCCTAATTGACTGTCAGTCAGGTATTATTCATTTCCAGCAACCCTCAAATCAAAGAATAAAGACACTTTACGCACAATTTAGGTGTATTTTACCTTTAACTCACGAGATGCAGGTAGCATGTTTTATACTTAATGTGAATATAATTAATTTAATCTAATTTCCATTATGCAATATGTATACTTTGTTGGCATCTTATTCTGAAAACCGGATGTTCGTCTGAAGAAACCGGATGTTGTCTCACGTTAATCTTTCCATTAACTTTCAAAGTCCTTCGCTCTCTCCCGATCTGCGCCGTTTGAATGAGTTTACCGTGAATTTCAGGATATAGGTGCACTAAAATTTAAGTATCTGCTGAGTTGACCACAGTCTCGCAGTCACAGGTCTGATTAAGAAGCGCTCCATTTTTTTATTCGTTTAGAAAGTTCGGGGGCATTTTTTGCCCCTCTCCTAGTGATATCAGGGGCAAAATGATATTTCTTAGGGGCAGTTTTGCCCTTTGCCCTCGTGTATTTCCGACGCTGAATTAGACTGTATCTGTGTATCAGACACAGGAGAGTGAGCCACAAGATCTGTTCTGCAATAAAATTGTCTCCCCCTAATGGAGAGATAAAACTGTGAAAATCATGTGTTTTCCTTTAAACTATATCATAAGTGTTTCAGACTTATAATCCATGGAACATTAGTTTTACCACTGATGTATTTCTGTGAGACATGACACCCGTGCTGTCATCAAGGTTTTTTTTTTCCTGCCTTAATGGCTGCATTCCTCAACTCGTCCAGGTAAGATGATGTAGCACAGAGATCTGAGTTCACTGCTTATTAGTACATTCATCATCAGAACTTTAGAGATTCACATTTTTAATATTTTCATATGAGAAGTGCACAAACAAAGGATTGCCTTGTGCTTCTCCAAGCTCTGCCACACTGCCACTCACTTTACAATGTTGTGAGGAGCGACTTAAGATCTTGAGTGCAAAAAGAAAATCTCTTTAATTTCTTATTATTTAAAAAATATATAACTTTAATATCACATTTATTTCATTTTGGATTTGTAAGTAATGCAGTTGCCTTTGATAGATGTACTAATGGGTGTGACAGATTTAGGTACTGAATTTGATAGACTTTTTGAATGTACTCTATCAATCTGATTAATTTAATTTAATTGAGCTGAACTGAATTGTATCACATTATGTGTTATCCTAAGAAATATATATATTTTCCCAACATCATATATAGTTGTTTTGTGAATAAAAAATGATAATTGACAGAGAGGAAGGCAAATATTCTGAGCAGAAGAAACTATTCCATGAAAAAATTCCATGGCAGCCAAAGCAGTTTTCAACGTTTCTAAATTATCTCCAGAGAGCGTCTTACAGTTTTTTTTGTCAGATAATACTCATGTGTTCAAGGAAATTTAGTTGCTGATAAAACAGTCCCTCGCAAAGTAAACTGAAGAACTACTAGGCACCCAGAATGCAAGATTAGCCGTGGACAGACATAAAAATGCACACTCATGGACACGTAAACACGTGTGGAGTTGCATAGCGTCATTGTTATCTCATTTATTTGCGCTCTACCTAAATTGACTGTGGAGGGTGTGTAAAATTATGGAGCGAATGATCACAGAAAGACTAACATACTATTTGCAAACAAGGAATATTAGGTCAAAGTATCAAAGTGGATTTAGAAAAGGAAGGGGAACAATGGATCCAATAGCATGTCTAGAAGCAGAGGTGAGGAAGGCACAAGTGAATAAGGAGGTAGTGGTAGCAGTGTTTTTTGATGTGGAGAAAGCATATGATTTACTGTGGAAAGAGGGATTATTAATCAAAATTAGAAAATTGGGAGTATCGGGTAAAATGTTCAGATGGGTTAGACATTTTTTGTTCGGTCGTTCAATAGAAGTGAGAGTGGGAAGGTGTTTGTCGGCCAGCCAGTTGGTGGAAAATGGAACACCACAAGGAAGTGTGATTAGTCCGTTATTGTTCTCAATAATGATTGATGATGTATATGAAAATGTTGGACAAAATATAGGAAGATCTTTATTTGCAGATGATGGGGTTCTGTGGAAAAGAGGTATGTGGAATATGTTGTGAAACAGATGCAGGAAACAATCAAAAGAGTGGAACAGTGGGCATTGGAATGGGGATTTAAATTTTCAGTGGAAAAAACAAATACCCTTTTCTTTACAAGAAAGAACATTGGAACAGAGGTCAAATTGTATTTATATGGTAAGGAACTGAAAAGGACGGATTCGTACAAATTTTTAGAGATGTGGTTTGATGCTAGGCTCACATGGAATGTCCATATTGATAAAATGGTTAATAAATGTAAAAAGGTGTTGAATGTAATGAGATGCTTGGTGGGAACAGAGTGGGGAGCTGACAGGGCTGCTTTGAAAGCTATATATATGGGGTTGATAAGATCAGTAATAGACTATGGCTGTGTGGCTTATAGGTCGGCGTCTAAAACATTATTGAGAAAATTAGATGTAATACAAGCACAAGCATTAAGAATACGTAGTGGGGCATTGCAGGTAGAAATGGGGGAGATGCCATTGGAGCTGAGAAGAGTACAGATAATGATGACCTATTGGGCTAGTTTACAAGGACACAACAACCATCCAACAGTAAGGGCAATTGAGCCATGCTGGGAACATGCAAAAACGCTGACAAAGAGCTTTGGTTGGGTTGCTAAGGAGAAGGCTAGGGAATTGGGTATATTGGATAGGAGTTATTCTCCAGCTGTGGTTCTGCCAGCTATTCCTCCTTGGTTACTGCCACAGCCTGAAGTTGATCTTGGCCTCCTTGAAGTAATGAGAGATGAATGTGGGGTAAACTGGGATATTCAAGTCATACATCAGGAGGAATTATCACAATTATATACAAATTTATACAGATGATCAAAAGACCCCAATAATGGTAGAACAGCAGCAGCAGCAGTAATACCAGATTTCCAGTATGAGTGTGGGAAGAGACTGAGTGATGACTTGTCGGTGTTTGCATGTGAGATGATGGCCATAGTTATTGCATTGCAGTGGGTAGAGGACATCAGGCCAGAGAGAGTAGTGATTGCATCAGATTCATGTGCAGTACTGATGAGTCTGAAATTTAGCCACTCCAGATGCAGAGAGGATTTACTGTTTGAAATATTACAAGCACTATACATAATCCATCAAATGCGGATAGTGGTTAAATTTGTGTGGGTTCCTGCCCATGTTGGAGTCGATGGCAACGAGATGGCGGATAAAGCAGCAAAAAAGGCTTTGAAGAGTGGGAGAAATATTGTTAAAGTAAATATAAGTAAGTCAGAAGCTAAAGTGGTGATTAAGGGACAAATCAAAAAGATATGGCAGACAGAATGGAATAAAGGGAACAAAGGAAGATATCTGTTTAAAAATAAACCATTGGTTGGGAGTGCAGGGCCTAGTGGACGAAATAGAAAAGAGTAGAGGGTAATGACAAGATTAAGGAATGGACATACTGGTCTTAATAGTTCCCTCTGTATTATTGGAAAACATAATTGTCGACTGTGTGGATTTTGTGATGAAGAGGAAACTGTGGACCATGTGTTAGTGTCATGTCAGAGGTACGAGGCAGAGAGAGAAATATTAAAAAGTGGTCTAAGAGAGTTGGGAGAGGAGAATATAACTGATGTATTAAAGAAAAGCTTTGGTGAAGAGTGTTGGAAGCCTCTTTTGGAGTTTTTGGAGGCAACAAGACTAGTGAATAGAATCTGAGATTTATATTTGTTTTGTTTTATTTTGTTTTATTTTTTGTTTGTTTGTTTGGTTTTCGTATTAGATAATTACAATCCTTAGTCCACACTCCAGATTAGTGGGTGGCGGTAATGCACCTAAAAGTTGTTTGCCAACCGCCATTAAAAACAAAAGAAGAAAAGAAGATGACTGTGGAGGGCAGCGTGTCGCGTCCAAGCATACAGCCGGCTGGAATTTCAACAGACGAAGAAGAAATTCTCCCCGAGTTCCTACAGTACCAGCTGCATGTTGCTCACTAGCATCAAACTGGGCATACCATGATATCTAGATTGCAAAGAAACATTATAACTTAATTTGAATTTAATAATGGATATCTGAAGGAGACGTTGGACGCTGACTAGTAAGTTGGCTAATATCTAGCACAGCTAGCTACACAAGTCATCTGTTAGCTTTAGCTCACATGCTAACGTTAGCTGCTGTGGTTCTTATGGGAGTGTGTCATTGAGTGTTTCTGCTGTTGTCAGACACGCAGGATGAAGGTAAAGATCCGACAGTGGAACGGAGTGGCCTCTTGGTTATGGGTGGCTAATGATGAAAACTGTGGGATCTGCAGGATGCCTTTCAATGGCTGCTGCCCAGACTGTGAGTAGCCAAGCTAACGTGATGTTGTGCATTACGTTACGTGTCTGGCATTAGAGTACCGGTTCCGGGCTGCTGCTTCTTGAGATGTCCAGAACTTCCTGCAACGGCAACTCCAGCAGTCCGTTATATATGCATGCGTGAGGCTTTTCCATGGTTTACAATGTATTTTAGAAAGTCAATCAATATCTTAGCATAATTAGTTACAGTTGGTTGGAAAAGCACGGCAGAACATAAAGATCATGTAAAGTTGTGTAGTAATAACAGGTGATGCAAATTTCAATCCATCCAATAGTTTTTTTTGTCATTACAGCTAATTTATTGAGCTGTAACGGTAAAACTAATGATGCTGTAACGAAGGCACAATATGCAGTATATTAAATTATGAGTGTTGATGGTTAGGATTCTTTTCTCACCATTGAAACTGAGTTGTAATATTAAACTTATTTCGCAGGTAAAGTGCCGGGGGATGACTGCCCGCTGGTCTGGGGTCAGTGCTCCCACTGTTTCCACATGCATTGCATCTTGAAGTGGCTGAACTCGCAGCAGGTCCAGCAGCAGTGCCCCATGTGCCGACAGGAGTGGAAGTTCAAAGAATGAACTTGTGGCGGCTGCAGAGACTCAGAGAGAGACAGAGAACCTCACAGAGGCCTGTTCTTGGATTTCATTTTTATATCAGCTGTACATAACTTTTTTTATTCCTCATCTGATGTAATTCAAAGGACATTTGGAACC
The DNA here is from genome assembly GCF_004355925.1 of Anarrhichthys ocellatus. Taxonomy (NCBI): domain Eukaryota; kingdom Metazoa; phylum Chordata; class Actinopteri; order Perciformes; family Anarhichadidae; genus Anarrhichthys; species Anarrhichthys ocellatus. The sequence continues at coordinate 4,054,188 of NW_022280068.1, read as the reverse complement.
TGTTGTATGTGATTTAAATAGAATAAAACCTACTTCACACTGTATGCCTCTTGCTTTGCACGGTACCCGTAGCGACAGTGTTTCATCAGTATGGTTGATTGCCCCAGAGAGGCCTCTGGCAGCGCTTTTGAAGCAGCCTGAATGTCAGTGTGCTGCTGACTGATTCAGACTTTAATCCCTCTTGATGAGATTAACCAGATTGTTTTGTGTTTCCAGTAATTGGCGTCAAGATGCTTTTATAACTAGTTTATGTAAGAGTTCCTTTGAAATGGAATTGGATAATTTATATAGTTATATAAAACATATTTAGTTATATGTATCCATTCAGACTAACCTTTGTATCTTTAAAGATTAAATAGTTACATTTTTTTGGGCCACTTGGGGTCAGTGGAGCAAGCTGAAAACACAACACTGATAGCAAACGGTTATCTATTTATTTAGCCATCAGGCAGACGCAGAGCAACATAAACATTCATTTGTAGTAGTTTCTGGCCACCTGATGAATGGAAGTCCAATATTCACTCGCAGCTCTGTTTTGGTCTCCAACTGAAAAAACAAATGGATTTTTAGCTGCCAAATGCTCCACGATGTTCATCAGTTAGTCACTGTGCTGTTTGGCAGGCAGTGGTTTATCAGAGTTTTCAAGCTAAAAACACTGTTGGCTGCTGAAAGCGAGGTCGATAAGGTTGAATAAAGTGAGACGATCTGAAAGGGTTGTTTCTCTGTAGGTTTGACATCAAGAGGGACCCATTTCACATACCCTTTAGCTCCATTCTTAAGATAGATTTTAAAGTCCCTCATTTCGTGTCTGTCTTGTAACGTTACAGCTGGACCCGTTTAAAAGCATGAATATGACAATGGTATGCATCTTGTTCCAACGATTTGTTTTAGAGACCTTTTTGCTTGCTTTTAGTCAGTCATGATAAAGCCATCCTAAATGTTGTGAAATATTCCATCTTTAAGATGATATATTCCACAATATCAATATATGGTAAGAGTTATGCTTATTGAGATGTTCATTGCAGTGCTTTGACCAGTTTTGCTCTCACACAGTGATGGGACCAAAATCAAATGGCAGATTAACTGAAATTGATCTTTATTTTAAAAAGTATGAAAAGTCATACTGTACAAACAACTTAATGAATAAAGTTAAAAGTGATCAGAAGGCAAGAATAAAAAAACTAATTGTCAGCAAAGGCAGTCATCACAAGCTAATCTTAGCTTTCAGAGAGGTGCAAATGAGCCGACAGTAAAACAGTTTCAGAAGCCGCAATTCAAGCAACATCCCAATATAAAAAGTCTAATGATTCATTCCCTTCATTGCGGTACAAAAAGATCAGAACCTCTTACAGGACACAGTAAATCTGCACTGCCGGAGTTCAGGGGGAAGCCCCTATCAGCAAAAGTTCACTCCAGTCAGGACGCAGCCGACCGGCTCCAGCAGCCCTCTTTCCTCCAGACATCCAGTCTTTGACCTCCAAAGCTTAGCCAGCTCACAAAATCAGGTTGCTGATCTGACGTGGCATTTTCTGTCCATCCCTGCAGAACAGCCGATTGACTGGACACTAGGTTTCAGACGGGTTTGTGGCTTTAAAAGCAACATGTTCTCAGTCATTGATAGCTGGCCCAAAGAGCTCCAGCAGCTCCTTGTTGTCCAGGTCAATGAGGTCAGATGGTTTCTCCCCGCAGTCGTTCTCCAGCTCAGGATCGGCACCCAGCTTGAGAAGGTAGCTGGAAGAAACACAATATAACCTGCTTACTAAAAGGGCACACATCTGGCTGCTTCGCCACATTGGTAAACTCAATGTGAGTTTCTGCCATACTTCAGTGTCAGGAAGGTCAGTGGGGTGCAAGAATTCAGCAAATCCTCCAGCTTCTCTTACCTCTGTGGTGTAGGAGAGCTTGTGTGTGTGTTGGTATGTGCTTGCAAATGTGTAAACATGTAATGTCAGCTGCTTTCTGTTGGAGAAAAATAACAACCCGTTTGTTTCCAAAAAGTGTAGGCTTTAGAGCGCGAATACATAACTTTTGACAGTACAATCCTCGTACAAAGGGAAAGTTGAATTCACAAGCCATAAAATGCAATCTTACTCAATTCAATACACTTAAGGGTTTTGCTTCTACAGCCTCACATGGACTAGTAGCTTTTGGTGGCTAAATGGTAGCTGTTACAAACTAGCTAGACATTGTATATATATATATATATATATATATATATATATATATATACATATACATATATATTACACCCTTGAGTGGTATTTATGCTGAGAGGAAGCTGCACATTCCTCCCGCTCCTCTGTTCAACTTTGATATGAGCCGTGAACTTGTGATGTTTGAGAAATGCTTCTTGTGTTCAGTCTTTCTGCTCACTCTGGTTTTCTGTCGGGGGACTTTAATTCCCTGACATGCCTGACCCTTTAAGAAGGAGGAGTGTGTCTCTGTGGGTACGTTTCCTTCTGTAATGTTCGTCAGTTCCAAAGAAGGGAATATTTACTTATTTCTCTACTTTGCCAACAATATGTTTTACATTTGATTAATATCTTTTGTCAAAGTGTATTCGACTATAACAGTTGGCTCCATGAGGGGAGACTGATGCCACCCGGGTTAAAGTGGCACCAAGAGATCCTTCCTGATTGGCTACAGACAGCAGGTGACAGGGTATAAAAGATCTTAAAAAAATAGCTAACCAGCTTTGGTTGGTCTGTGTTTTTCAGTCTTTGGTACACAAAACACTGGGCTTCATTGATTGTCTGCAGAGGACCCTAAATGATAAACCTTATGAAATACTTTATGTTTCTCCTTTTGGTTGCTGGTTTAAATCTGGGGTGGGGGGGAATGGACCATTCTTCCCACTCACACTACCAAATCACCCTGCTATGTGAACAACAACACGCGTGGCATTTGTCACATGTTCAGCATACAGATAAGGACACGGTTAAGTGAAACATGTCTCGGCGGTTGTCATGTCCGGACCTCAGTAGCGGGGGGGACGCGGCATCTGTGCGACATGTCTTTTGTCTCCCATAATAAAATGTGAGAGCTCGCAGACATTTGAATCATGTCAGCACTGCAAAAACATCTCCTTCCTGGAAAGACACACTGTGCAGCTTGCCAGTTTTTTCTCCTGAGTCAGTGTGTACGCGTGTGCACATCCATACTTCACTTACAGGCGTTTGTGTGTGTGTGTGTGTGTGTGTGTGTGTGTGTGTG
>NW_022280068.1:4002529-4045975 GCF_004355925.1 Anarrhichthys ocellatus | reverse complement strand
GAATTGTGTATATGCTGACCGTGCAATGTGTGGGAAGCCGTCACTACAGGCCATGTGCAGTGGGGTCCATCCCTCCTCGTCCCTCTGGTGGACATCTGCTCCGTGGTTTACCAGCAGCTTCACACACTCCAGGTTTCCAGACAGGACGGCCTCGTGGATGGCGGCCATGCCTGCAATGAGAGGGCAGTGAAAAATAACCCATCAGTTCAGCATCTTGTCATTTTGTGGTTTAGTAAGATGTGTAACTGCACAAACGTTTACTATATCAGGGTGCTGTAAATGTTTCATGGGCTCTCACCGGAGTGGTAGATGGTGTCCAGGTTGACTCTTCTGGCTCGTATGAAAAATCCAATCCTCTCCAGCTCCCCGTGTCGTACATAGTCCAGGAAAACAATGTCATTGGGGAAGTGCACATTACGGAGTGGCTTCAGAGAAGCAGAGCTCTTGCAGCTGACTGGGAGGCCACAGTCCTGGGCCTTGATTCCCATAGTCTGGGATATGGGGCACTGGTAGTATTTCATCCTGGTAAGAAGTTAAATTTACCTTTGATCTTGCTGGAAATCCAGCAACACCCTTACAAATATTAAGTTTGACTTCCTTCAAGTCTTACAAATCTGAGCAGATCTTAAGAGCTCAATCATACTCCCGCAGAAAGATGAAGTGGTGTTTGTTAGTGTGGCTCCCTTGCGGTCTAGTGTCTCCCTGTGTATCAACAAGCCTCCCGGTGTGGGTCTCTTTATACTCTCTGACGGGCTATTTTAAGACGCGACACCACACAGATCCAGTGGCAAGATTTGGAAGATGAGAAGCCCTCTGGTCAGATACTTCATACTAGCATGTCACAAGCCTCTGATACTACTCAAATCTCCAGTAACCTCTACCGTCACCCTCACACACCCAGATGCTGTCCACTTAAAGATAGCAGTGACACACCAAGAGATGAGCGGGAGGGGGAGGCTGGTAGCTTTTCGTAAACACTAGACAGGATAAAAGTGTTTTACTAATGGAGAGTTTCGGTGCCATGTATAGGCTGTTGACCATTAGCTGCACTGACATAGACAGTCAAGAAAGGCTCCTGTCTTCATAGTCATATTCTATCTTAATCACTGAGGTGAGACACAGGATCGGTCATTTCCAAATGACTGAATGGTTTGTAAGATCATCTTTAATTATTTCCCACCAGTGATAAACAATAAAAAAAAAAGACATTAATGTAGCACAAATGCCAAATATTGACAGGTTCAGGCTTCTCACATGTGGATATTCGTATCTTACATTTAAATTATTTCTTTTTTGAATGTTAAGACAAAAATACTTTGGCTCAGGGAAATGTCGGTCATTTTAAATTTTTTTCTTACATTTTATAGACCAATGATTGAGAATAAAATTTACGTTAACTGAAAAACAGAAAAAATTGTTCGTTTTAGCCCTGATTTGCATTGTCATGTGCCACAACACTAAAGCGACAATAAAGAATACTTCAATTGAGGACAATGGGGCCATGTACTTTGGGGGATTTACATTCTACAAGTTTAAAAATGACACTTCTACTGGTAGTTTGGAGCTTTGACAGCATTCATGGTCGAGCAAATAAACCGACTCAATATATTAAAATTTCAATAACTAGCAATTGGGAGAACTTTTTTCTCGTCAACATTTTGACCAAAAATGCGAACAGACAGACACCCCAGGGCCAGGTCGCTAGCCAGCATGAACATTTGCTGCATTTCTTTGCCTTAAATGAGAATAAACTGAACACATTTTGAACCATTTGTCAACAAAAGGAACAGTTTGAGATTTTTGACATATCCGACACCTTATACACAAAAAAACAAAAAAAAAAAAAAAAATTTGTAGTTCTAGCAGTCACTTTGTTCAAATGTTATATATTAGTGTTTCAGCATGACAGTACACATACCCTTCTTTTCTTTCACCGTTGTTGAACTGTTCATCCCGAGTAGCAGCATAGTGTAATAGTTCTCTTCCAAGGTTCATGTGTGCAATAATGCAGTTGTCAATCTGGAGGTGCACTTCAGCAAAAAACAGAACTTAAGACAATAATATTTTTTCCAATTTTTTTATTCATTTATTTATTGGCCACCATTTTACGTTTTCCACAACAATTTGGATATGATGGAACGCTATATTAAGTTTCCCCCACCGCTGTAGCTGTCAAACCAATCACCTTGCTCTACTCAAGCCTCCCCTCCCTGCCAAACAACACACACAGTACATTTATTCTCCTGTTCATGGACAACCAGAAAATATGAACCAGTCATTCAACTACACCATACATTCACACAGCACACTCCCTTTCTCACACACATACACACTGCTGTGGCAACAAGGGTGTTGGGTAGAGCCAAAGGGGTGCAGGAGGTACAGTACAGGTGAGGGGTGGGGCTGTGCAATTGTTCCCTCCCACTTCAGATATAACAGACATTTCTCCCAAACCAACCTGACCAGTAAACTGTACCAATCTCGTGTCTTCTTTAGCAACCACAGTGAATCTCTGATTAGGCATGAATGCAGTGCGACCTATCAGAACTGGCTCCAAAAAACATCCAAGTCTGAGAGTGTGTCCAAGTGTCAACTCTGTCCCAACAAGGCCAGCTGGCTACAGCTGGGCACACCATTAAAATCAATGAGTCCTAAATAATAATAAAAAAAGAAAAGCTCATAGTGAAAGCAATTAAATAAAATGGGATTTTCCCTAAAAAAGGTAACTTCGTCCTTTTAGAAAAAAAAAGTCAGTAGCCGTGCTGAAATATGGAGACTGAACCGAGAGAAATTATTTGGGAATGAAGAAATGAAAACAAAGTAGAGTTCTCCTCACCGTAAGGAAGAAAATAATTGGTCTCAGCTACAGATGGGGTGGGTCCTTTGTGCTACACTCGACAAGCTCTGTGGGGTTTATCTTAGTGAAGACATTGCAAAATAAACACATCTATAGGATGGCCCCATGTCCCCTGAGAGATCAGTTCTCACCAACAACCACACAAATCCTCTGGATTCCCATCAGAGGGAAAAGAACATTGGCAGCCCCCCCCCTACCCAAAAATACAGGTTACAACAGGTTAGCTCATACCCACACTGAATAATTCTTTTAATAGGGGAGCAAATTCAACAGAAAAAACCAAACCTTTTTGAAAACTGTATCTCAATGCCATTTTTACATTTGGTTTAAAATATACAAGGCAAACAGCTGATGTGGAGCTTTGTAGAGAAGGCATTGAGGTCTTCCATAGAGGTGTTGCGCTGTTCCACAGAGTCCCCCAAGGTGGGACAAGACGAGTCTGGCCAGAAGTTGCGAGGTTTGGAGATGTGGCTGGCAAAAAAGGCCCTGCCACGCCACTGATGGACTGACTGACCAACTGGCGGGCTAGCCAGCAGGCAGGCAGGCTGACTGACTGGCAGTTTAAGGGGAAGTATTAATGTTCACAGGACAGGGAAGGTCCACAAGGAAGTGAAGGTAGTGATGGTGACTGGTTGGAAGGGTTGGGGCGGGACTCGTCTCCTCTCTCTCACCTCTGCCAGCTCTTACAACTCGTCATGTCCATCGTCCTCACCATCCGAGTCAGTGTCCTGTCCTTCGTCCACATCATCCCCATCCTGGAGAGCAGAGGAGGAGAGAGCCGTTGATTAAGACTGAATCTCAAAATCTGTCAAGCATGCAGTTCTACTTCACAGCGAATGCACATGTGGGGTTTGACAAAATAGTCGACTAGTGGTGTATCAAAACCCCCCCAATATGCGCTGGATGCAGAAGAGTTTTAGCAGACAGAACGGTCTGGGAGGTGCATCCTCTACATCTTTTACAAATATATGGTAATAATCATCTTTGGCAGATCACTCAATTGTCCATTTCAACATTTTGCACCAGTTATGCAATTCCCCTCTCAAAAAGGCCGAGTGGGTCAGCTCTAAGGTTACAGTTAAAGCCTGCATTGGTTGGTCCCATTTTTCTAGACATGATGCCAAATCTGCCTCCAAAAATCCCTGGGGCTCAATGAGAAACCAAGGGGATCAGATCCAGAACACCTGGATCTGATCTCGTCTACTTTCACAGTTCTATATATTGGTTCTCGACTCCAAAAAGGAATGGCAAAATAATATTAAGAATAACTTGGCACCGGTCATTAAAATGAGCCCATGTTTCAGTAGATGCGCAGCAGTTTTCCTGATATATTGTGGGTTTATTTTCTGCCCCTATTCCATTTTCAAAAATATAAAATTCAGGACTTTCAAAAAATGAATTGTTCATACAAGCAGAGTGTTTTTCATGGCGTTCGGCCAATGCAGCGAAACTGTTAATCATTTTTAGCGTTTTGTACAGCCATTGCTAGTGGAAGTATATGCAGCAGCAGTATAAAGAGTTGTAGTCCAATATGAGACTTCTGCAGTGGCTGGAGAGCTAAGTAGCCAAATGATCTAGCTGAAGTAAAGGCACTTCATTTGTAGTGCTACATCACCATCCTTTGTGTCCTAGCTACAATCTTCTGCAAATGATTTGGCAACACAATAGCAAACATAGTCGGAATGTGATACATGTTAGCAGTTGGATTTTAAAAACCACGTATTTACATAATAAACATCTAGCTATTTATACTACGCTAACAATGTGTAGGAACCCTGTTTATTGTCAACAAAGTAAGTGTAACAGTTTAGGAAATGGTTTTATTACTCAAACACCACTCATTCAGGAAACAACTCGTGAAAAGGTTGAGAACAATCAGCCTCTACACTCTCAGACTGCAGTTACTGTCAATGTAGCAGCTGTTCTTGTTTTAGTCCCCGTCATCTCCAGTTTCCCTCATTTATGGCTACCTCCTCAAAATGAACATGTCCCCACTGGTTTTAGGTATCAGTACACAAACTAAACAAAGCTCTTTAAACACATGCGTCTGAAGTCATTACACGGTACAAACGAGCACAGCATACAAAGTAGATTTTTGTCTGCGTATACCGCTTCTTTTATGTGGTTTCCAAAGAAAAATACAAGTGGATCCAACTGGCTACATTCATTAAAGCGCAGGCAGCTTCTTTCATAAGCTTCTTCTGCTTTCACAAAGTGTGTGAATGAATCTCTCAGTTAAGATGATCTTACCTCTGCGTCCAGATCGTCATCATCGTCGTCTCCTGCAGGGGCACCGCCCTCCTTACCGCCACTCTCGAGGAACTTGGTGAAGCCTTCAAGTGTTCTCTCCCCGTTGTAGTCAATCACCTGTTGATCAGACATCAAACAGATTTCGGATAAATGTCTCATCGCCACCCCAGAAAAAGGTAGAGAAAATGCAAACATGAATGCATACGTTTAATTGCACAAACAACTAATTTAAAAGCAGCCAATAAACTTTGACAAAGGAAATCTGCAAAGTACAATTTTTAGTTTTCAGCCATTTAATCTGGCCATAATGACCTGCTTCACAGCACCTCATAGCTGACACGTTTGCTCCACCCGTAGCCTTCTCTTGGGTCTTCTGCATGCTAAGTAGGTTCACGGGCTAATCAGACTTACTCGGAGGTGGCCCCACCACCAATTTAAGATTGCTAAACTGAAGCCTGGTCAACGAGGGGGCGCTTTGGAGGCCGGTGTAGGTTGAGCGGAGAGTCTAAACGTGAGCGACGACATCGAGCAGCGATCTATATGAACCATATACCACCATACTGGTGCAGAAACTCATGAGGCCGGCATGCTCAGGTTTCTGCTGCTAAATCAAGAGGCACTAATGATGATTGGGAATGATTTTGGATCCAAATAATCACCCAGATCGATACAACTCACAATCGCAAAGTCATGTAATGAAGAAGAGGATTATTACGGGTGGAAAGGTGATGGAAGGATTATAGAGCAGTCAACACAAATAAAGATGTTAATTCCTGAAGATATGCAAGATGATGCCAATCAAATACTTCTTCACTCTCCACTTGTGGATCAAATGTAACAGAGAAAGAAAATATTGTAGAGACATTTAGCAACACTCACCTTGCGCTCATCTCCTGCAGGGAAGAACTTAAGAGTGGGGAAGCTGTGGACTTTGACTGAGTCGATCTCATTGGCTGTGGAGTCCATCTTAGCCACGATGATGTCATCACTGTCCTTATACTTCTCTCCCAGCGTCTCCCAGATGGGAGTGAGCTGTTTGCAGTGTCCACACCAAGGTGCATCTGGAATACCACAAAAAAGTAGTTGATTATCATTTCAGACACAATATACAGTACATGTGGATTAGCTTTAACATTTCATTTACATATAGACCAGTGAAGACATTTGAATGCAATATCATGTCGTGCATTTTCTTTTTGTCCATTAAAACCAGCTCTGTTCAATAGGGCGTCTCATCACCTGTCAGGGAACATGGTCCTACCCCGCTGTGCATTTGTTTTAACAGCCAGCGATGGAAAATTCCTCCAAAAATAGTACACATTTGGATGTAGATCGCAGTAAAAAAATAATCCAACAGCTATATTTACAGAATCTTTTCAACTTCAGTGTCTGGTTACAAATTAATTTGCAGAGGGTGGGCGAGTCTCTAGTATCAACTCTTGGTATTTGAAAATGGCTCAGCACCGGGAAAAGTGAGGAATGGCAAGACTCGAGTTTCATAATCTGAAGTTGCCAAATCTCTCACCTATGAGCAACTGAACTTTGACTGTGAAAAATAATAAAGACGAGAATCTTACAGAATTCAATAAAGACGTTCTTAGAAGGATGGAAGGCGATCTCCTCAAAGTTCTTGCCAACCAAAATCTTGACAGGGGTTTTGTCCCAGTCTTCGGGGATATCTTGACTCATGAGGTGGGCCTGTGAGAGAAGAATTAACTCTGCATTAATAACGTACATTTACAACATACATGTGCTGCCATAACTGACCACTCCTCTCTCTTTACCTTGAGTTTGCCGTCGATGAACAGTTTGCAGAAACCGACGATGGCCTCTGCTGTGATGGCGTCATTCTCAGGCTTGTACTTGGTCATCTCGTCCTCCAGGGTGATGAGGCGGATGGCGGGGCATTCCTCTTTCTTCAGGCCGAAGAACTCCAGGATGCGCTGGTTGTCGTCCACATCGCTGTCGATGAAAATGAACAGGATCTGGACAGGGGAGACGGACGTGGTCAGTAACCGATTCCGTCTTTACGGATCATTCAAAATATCCTGTCTAAGTCTTACTGACGTGCATTCTGTATACATTACTTGCAATTGACAAGTTAAAGACAAGTGCATTGGGAGGTGCTTTCAGACGGTTCACCTACCTGACCCTTGAATCCCTCTGCAGCTTTCTTAAACTGGTCCATTTTGTCCTGGAAGTCTGAAGCAGTTTTGGGCAGAAACATGAGAATATGGGACTTGATTTCTCCTCCGAAGATTTTAGGTGCAGTCTGCAGACAACAGAAATATAAAAGTTTGACACGTGGGGATAATACTTCTTATAGTTATGGACAGTAGTGTGGAAAAGGGATGTGAATGGTCATGTTGATGTGGCCCCAGTCACTACCTGCTCTGTGAACTCGATAACCAGAGGCAGCTGGTTAACCTTGACAAAAGCCAGGAGGTTTTCTTTGGTCAGCTCTCCATCAAAGGTATTGCGCCCTTCATCAAACTGTAAAGGAAACATTTAGATTCACATATTATCCACCCACCGAGTCTGCCTGTGAACACCAAACATAGATTTACCAGACAAACCACTTCAATATCCCCATGGTAACCCCCAACCAACAAAAGAGCCAGCAGCCCAAATAGACTTTTATTAAGTGTTAAGAATGGCAGCGACACCGCTGTGCCAAGCAACCCTTACTGGCATACAATAGGAAAAAGCACATTTGGCCAGTGGCATGTCGCCAGCCTTGTGGGCACTGACCGAGGCTGTGAAACTTAAGCCTCAAACTCTGTTGCAATAAACAAGTGAAAGACCCCAGCTGTTTATTGCGACTAAGCCCCAGCTTTGGGAAGGGTTTGCCTAAATGTAGACAACAACCCCACATGTCAGTGGTGTTTGTATCAGGGTAGAGTTACCAACATGGATCGGAGGCCAGACAATGGCAGTGGGACAGCTGAGCCAAAAGAAAAGAAGAGCATCCATAACTCAAAGGGCCGAGAGCAGAAAAGCACTGGGATGTAGAGAGTCAGCTTTTTCTTGCTGAAGCAGCTGGGGCTGCATAAAATGATTATTTCATCACTGATCTACTGCAAATATGTGTCACAAACAATGATGCCCACCACGAGGTACCAGAACAAAAATTGTTAAGGCAGGACCTTTAAATAAAAAAATATATAAACTTACTAAAATCAATCCGGTTACAAGAACACTTAGAGATGTGGTCATATTTAAGCGAATGCACCTCTGAGCATTGTGAGCACAAATGAGATTGATTTTTTTCCTAATGCTGAACTGCTTCCGAGTAGAGCAATCATCGTAGTCTTAGGCTACACTGTAGGATGAGGGGATATTTACCGTTGTGAATTTGTTATGGCTTGATATTTTTTATGACGGACATGCTGGAGCTTGACCCAATTTGACAAATCCATGCGCCGAATGAGATACTATTGTGCTGATAAGCAAGCCAAGTGATTCCTGCTCTATTTTGCCAGGGACAGCTGTAGTCTTCTGTTTAAAAAAAACAAAAAAAAACACACATCTTGTGTAACATTTCAACAAAGGTGCTACATGCACCTTGTGTGTCACAATGACATCTAAAAGAATTATCACGGAACGGTGAAGAAATAAAGTGAAGAACTTGAAGTCACCTTCTTGAAGAGGACAACGCTGTCCTTTGTCACCTCGAACTTGGAGAAAACAGCATCGTCATTGGTGACGGCGAAAGGAATGTCGTCTGTCGTCTCTGCTGCTTTTTCGTAGGCCATAGCACCGTCAGAGTCAGCATCCTACACACACATAAAACACTTCCCTTAAGATAAAGTGCTGTGCAAGTAATCTCCAATGACTCAAACTTAAAATGTAACCTGCACTATTCTATTCTCATGCTTTGAAAGCAACAAAAGCATAACAAAATATATATATTTGATAATGAAGGCACTGAATAGCCCAAAATGTTTTCATTTTGCTTTTGAGAGGTTGGCAACGCCAAACAATAAACTGAGCAATGCATTTTGAGTGATACTGTGTGCATATGGGAAAGTTGTCGTATTACATCAACCATTGAAGGATCCAAGCAAAAGATGCGTATACATCACAATAAAAACAAAAAAGAACAAGCTTTACTACAAGATTGACTTATATTTAATCTATACTTAGACCGTGAGAGATCAGAATATCACCTTAAAGAATCCGATGACTGCCACTTCATTGTCAGCGATCAGAGACTCTGCCTCAGTGACTCCGACGAGATTGGCAACGGCTGGGCCAGTGCGCTTCTTCAGCCAGGCGACGATGTCATCGGCCTGTCTGCCAGCTGCAACAGAACACAATAACTCAAGCACTCGCACAAATGCTAAACTTTAACGATTTACATGAAATATGCACGACAATGTGATCAGCTTCATGCTCTTTAGTGGGATACAGGTTTCTCAGCAGTTGAACAGACCAAAGAGACAGATCTGGATATACCGGACCTCAACTTAAACACTGCAGTGCCTCGGTGGTGCAGATGTTTAAGTAAACATACACTGAATGTGTGTAGGCACAGAGACACCCTTTTCTAGCATGACATTTAACGCTTCTGCATTTCTGAAAACTGCTGGTTAACAGCTCTTACTTCAAAATGGCAACACACAACAGTGCTCATTTGTTTTCACATCCAAGCACGGTGAGTGAATTATAAAAAATAAAAATCATTATGCCAAATTTCTGAGGCTGTAAAAACATGTCTATCCTTTTCTTGGGAGTAAGACTGTTGCAGTTAAACTTGACTTAAGATAGACTTGGCTGACTGAACCGGTGATGCAACACAGTAGCAATTTCACTTAGAAACATGTTGATGAAGCACAGTCTTGGAGTGGTACTGTGAGGTTTTGTGGTATTCATTTCCACAAAATAAAAAAAAGACTTCCAACAAGTGGTGTAACGGACCATTGTTGATCCGTACAGACCCCCCCCCCCGGTTCGGCACGCATGTGAACCACGAATGAATTACACAGTTTAACGTTAACCAACACAGTGTGAAATAAAGATTCACCGACGATCGTTATCCGCCGATATTCAGTCAAATATGTGATCAGGACATCATGCATGCTTCTCTAGTCGCAGACCTCTGATAACGTTAGATCATAAACAAACAATCAGTGTTTAAATTGACACGAGGAAAACGGGGATTTTGTTCGGTTACATTATGATACGTTCAAGCTCCGTTCAGTGAAAATGAGTAATGGCCGAAAGTAAATTATAATGTTATGATGATGTGTTCACATGTAATCTCGTAAAATGTAGTTTTGGTGAGAAACTTGAATAAATCTAGTTTGAAGGAGATGTTTTCACAGCAACATAAAATATATTAGAGATTAATTATGACCTGTTGACACTAGCTCTAAGCAGATTATAATACATTATTAAACTACCAATCAAAAGATTTGTTTTAATCAATAAAAATACAATCTTTTATTCCTTATCATTTGAATGGTGTGTTTTTATGAAGGAAAAAAAACAAATTAATATAAAGTATTAGGATAACATTTGGAGTTGTTGATGGTTTACAATGACTTCAGAGCAGTTGAAAGTATTTTTGAGACGGTGGCAAAAAAAAAAAAAAAAAAAAAAAAGCTTTGTAGACTATTCCCAACCCACTCTCCCCCTCCTTTCCAAACTTAGCCTGGCCCCGGCCAGCAGGGAAGAGGAAACGTGAAGAACTGCACATCTCTCTGCTGGCTCAGAGTCAGCATGAGGGGAAGGTACAGGGAAGGCCCAACCCACATTCTGTCTCAGGCTTGTTGCTCAAAGCTGATTGGCTAATTTACAGCCCATGCTGCTGTGCAGGTCATATTACCTGGACAAAGAAAGTCAATGGACGTTTTGCCTTCAGTTTTAGAACCGATTCTTTATGGCATCTATGAAGCCTCTCATAACATCACATTATGAAATAATATTCGCTCACTTTAGTATGACAGGAGTTACTCAGGATTACATCACTTTGTGAAGCAACTCCCCTCTATTGAGGTTACATTTAGTTGCACGGTGGGTGAAAAAGATTTTTTTCTAAACAGAAGGTATGACTTAATTCAAATACAGAGAGATATATGATGTAATTGGGGAGAATAGGCACATTATAAATATAAAACCTTCATGTAACATACAAGTATAGGAACACCACATCAACACTCGTCTGCAGCATATACATTTACCTCCACTGCCTCCAAGTTTTAGGCAATACATCTCGTGCAAGCGAGTCTGTGAGAATAAAGACAGTAATGCTCACCAGAGTACTCTTTGGGTGACTCCTTCTCTCCGCCCTTAAAGAACTTGATGGTGGGGTATCCCCGGACACCGTACTCTTGGGCCAGCTCGGTCTCTTCTGTGGCGTCCACCTTACCCAGGCGCACTGCCGAACCCTCGGCCTTCAGCATGCCAGCGGCCTTGGCGAACTCTGGGCCCAGGGCCTTGCAGTGACCACACCATGGGGCATCTGGAGGAGTGTCAGGGGGACATTTAGCAGGGCACATATACAAAATGTTTGCATTGTTGCTGGTAAGTAAACCTGATCTAGAGGGTTGATCATTTTTGGCACAAAAAAATCCTTCAGGGAGAATTAAGTTCCATCTTATAATATTGTTGGGAAAACATCAGGTTTATAAAAAAATGCAACATGGCAAATAAGGAGCACCAAGGAGCTAGTGTCGTCAAAAATGATCACCAGATTGAATGATCATCCATACAAAAACAATGTATAACTTGAAGACCCCGCCCTGCTTATCCAGAGCAGAATATAGTGGAGGAAATTATTAGTTGATGAAAATAACTCATTTTGATAAATCATTACTTGTTCACCAAACGTGTATTTTTTTAGCTGAGCTACTTCCATGTGAGGATTTGCTGGTTTTCTTCATTGTATTTAATTGTAACTAAGACTTTGGACTGCTGGTCAGGAAAGAAAAAAGTTATACTTTAACAGATTAATTGATGATGAAAATAATTAAGTGGCCTTATTTTATTATTCTACCTACCTGCCCAGGGGGAACAGAGGGAAAACCACAGTTCATTACATCTGTCCTTTTTATTATATAAAAATTTAATTTCCTTTGTGCATCGCCCCGGTTCAACTAAAGAAACATACGTTTCCCAGACAGCTTTTGATAAACTTAAGTTTGTTTTTGACCAGAGCAAACGGGATAATTTAATTGCTACTGTGTAATGTCTAAGCCATGGTGTCCAGTTATACATGTAAAAGTCTGGACAGATAATCACCTGATCATAAATGACACGTCACATAAAATGACCTGCATTGCATCACCTTAAATTCTTGACAAACAATAAAAAGTCCTTGGTGCAATCCAGTCCACATGAACGAACAGATGAACTTTTGTTAAGTACACGTCAACCTAGCTCCAGTCCCACTCAGATCCCGCCCAGTTGACTAATACGTGGGCAAAAAAAAAAGGAAAAAGAAAAGCCTTCATCCCTCCCATCTTGAGCTCATTGGTGAATCTCCCCACAGCCATTTCTCTTGACTGGCCCATTGATTTGTCACGTAAAATGTGAGCAAGTCAACAATCTTCACAAAAGTATCGCGGGGTGGGCCTGCAGGCTATGAAGAAGTGGCTCAATAAACCTGTGTTATGACACGCAAACTAATCATTTTATTAGTGAACATAAGTCCAGAACTGCATGAAAGCGACAGTGAACGAGACGTCCGGCCTGTACAATATGAAACCACAGCAGGCAATCGAAACGTACTAGCCCTGCACGTTACTGGTTCACATAACTCGTTAATGATCATTATTACAGCATTATTTCGGGGATAATGCACGCCCTGGCCCTGGTGCTGTTAGCTAACGGTATCTATAAAATCCTGACGCTGTAGCCAAGTTAAAACAAGCAGCTAAACTGAAGTTGCAATATGTTTAACGTTAGTACCAGGTTTCGTATCCTCATCAAAAACCATTTAAAACGTTGAAGATACTCTGTGCTAGTTAGTCAGAAAACGCAGTCTGATAAACAATGCCCCGTGCATTTGTACTCAGTTTTAACTACGGTGAAATAGCTGGTGGGAAACTAGATTAAGTAGATTCACGCACAATCACACACGACACCAATAAGTTAGCCACTAACAGCAGCGACTCGTCAGAAGTGTCAAAGTTTGATGCTAACGGTAACCCAGGCTGGACGTAGCTAGCTAGCCGGAACACCGGTGAGCCTACTACGAACGGCTAACGCTAGCTGAAGGGATTCTGTAGCGACGGTTACTTACAGAATTCAACCAAGATGTCAGGGTGAGCTTTCAGAGCCTCCTCGATGTTACTTTTCTTCAGCACCAGGACATCTTCTTCCTCGCCGACCTCAGCTCTGCTGGCCACCGCCAGTGTGCAGATGAGCAGAAACTTCAGCATAGTTGCCCGTCGAGTGTTCTTCTTGACAGAGAGACGAGAGAGCTGTAGACAACAGTCGGCTACCGTTTCAATTGCGATATTTGGTCTTCAGTTGTGGTATTTGTCGTTGTTTCAGGTTGGGAGAGTAGCTGGTATTTTGTGTCTACCGCTACTAACGTGGCATCGCACGCAGAAACCGGAGGGGGTCAGCCGTAGTGCGCATGCGCATTTATCAGGCCGAAAGCAGTTCGTGTTGAATTGTGACTGGACCGCTGCGGACTGCACCTGGAAGTGAATGAGCGGCGCTCCCTGCTATCTGCTGGCATTACTACACATTAGCCCTGAGCGATAACACACGTAGGGATCGTGGAAAAAACACGATTTTTAAGCACTTACACTATTTAAACAGGCAATGTATTCCATATTGAAGCACCGTTTTAATCGTACTGTGGCTTACATCATGCAATATTATTTTTGTTTGTACAAATGTTCCATAAATATAATGTGTAAACTATGTTGTAACTTGGGTATTTACAATGGTTTTCTGACTCTGGGATATGTGTATAACTGTAACTGATGCAACTATGGGGAGGGGAGTTGTTTTGGAAATGTGTTTGCAAAGGGGACAGGCTAAAGTCTGAATGATTCACAAAGTTTGTCACGTGATGTTTTTACAAACAACTCTGCTTACACTCTAGTAAAAAAGAAAAGGTTTTGGAAAAGGTGACAATTAGGGATGTTAAGAGGACAAGGGGTCTGGTCAGTGTTTTGTTTAGAAGGGGATATTGAGTGACCCAAGTCCTCTGTTAGTCCTCTTTATCTTGAATTCAGCGGTGCACAAGTAAGTCTGGTTGTGGCGGTCTTATCTTCCCTCCTTCCTCCAAGAGACAGAGTTTTCTAATTTATCTGAGCAGAGAGAAAAGATAAGACATACAGAAGGGAGAGGATGCTTTGATACAAGGCCCTCTGCACACCGTAGGTAGTCAAAGACTAGGAACAGAGGCTATGTTCAGAATGGAGTGAAACAAAGAGATACTGTCAGTGAAGAGTACGGATGTTTCAGGGAATGTATGACGGAATAGCCTGAAGGCCCCTATTGTCACAGTAATTATATTATTCATTTGTGTGTAAAGTATACGGTATCGTAGTTTGGCTTTTATAAATCACACTGTAGAGACAAATTAAAAGATCTAAATAAGCTTTTGGTCTCTGCATTGGTCAATCAAACGCCTTTAAAAACACTGAGACAACCACCTTGTTTACTGCTGACTTAGTGGAGGATATCCAACCAGCTGCTCAGTATTTGCATAATGCAAAACTGCGGTTAGAACAGTCAAGTTAGGATACAAAGACTTAGAAGTTCATACTCACACCCTGTTAAATCCTGTAAGGCAGGATTCATTGAAAACAAAAATCTGACAGATGACACAGAGTGAGATAACTCAGGGACTCCGGCAAACAGCAGCCGCTCTCTGTTTGCTTTAATTGCTTATATACTAAAGGTCCTAAAACTTGCTAGATATTATATAAGGTATTATATAGTCAATATTTACATTGCATATAGCATTGTCTCCAGTATTTAGAAACTGGCTCCTGTTATCCCACAAGATAAAGGTGGAGACTGACTAACCCTATTATTACTGCACCACAAGTTCACTCCAAGATGATCTCATTGTTAATGGAATGAACTGCATTTTTAAACCATTAAACTCTGTACCAGCTGTAACACACCAGGCAGTATTTGGTCAGATTTCATGCAGTTGGGCTGTAAAGTGAAGTCGATCAAAAGTTGGTTCAGTTTCCTGGCAACAAAGCCAATGTTGAGGCAAATTAATATTCATCCTTAGCTCCCTTAATTCTACATGTTCATATTTGGAGCTGCTATGAAATGTAATATGATATGGTTGCCATAGAATTATATGATAAGTTAAAGTTTGCCTACAGTCCTTGTACACAAGGTGCTTAGGAAATGACTGCAGTGCTTTGTGGACTGGTGTTTACTCTACGAGATTCTGTCAATATTTCACAGAAGATAACAGGTTTGGTGTGGACTAATGGAGTAATAGTGTATCTAAAACAAATACTGTAACTACTGTAGCACCTTATTGTCTCAGTGACAGCTTCACATTTTCTTTCCAGCAAGGACAAAAAGACAAATGACATACAATGACAAATATCCCACCTGACACTCCTCGGTTTGACAATGCAGCGAGCTCTGCGAGCCAATTGGCCAAAGCAATTTAACAGTTTTTTAACAGTCACTTTGGTACTTGATTTGACCACATCCTCCATTCTGTTGCTGAAGAGAAACCAAAATGTGTTCTTGCCAAAATACTTCGCATAAATCATTTATGATATAAAGTCGTTGATACAATGAAATGAATACTAGTTGTTCACGTTCTTTTTGTTACAGTTTCATTCCACTCTGTTTGTTTTCACTGTTTGATCTCCACACACCTCTTTGCACCTGCACCTTTCATGTTTGACAGTTTATGCAAGACATGAAACAATTAACTCTTGTAAAGAGAGAGGCTGTTTATTTTATCAAGGGTGGTTTTTAAGTGCCAATATTGACCTCCTTAACAGCAGTTCAGAAAATTTGATCTCCTTTTTATTATTTGCTCATCTTTTATGAAGCAGGCAGGTCAAACCCAATCAGTCTACTGTGTATAATGATCAGAAATTAAGAAGATTAAAGAAAGAAAATACTAAATGACCCGATGAAGGCCACAGGCCAAAACTTGTCACAATAAAGTTCTTTTAATAAGTGTTGATGGAGGTTTGCTTTATCATGTCAGAGACCTTCAGATTAGAGAGTGCACTGAGTGGACAGAATATTGAGATAATCATATCCAGAATCCAGGAAATGAATAAAAAGTAGCAGGGACAGTACAAAAATACAAGTGAAAATCCTGCATTCAGCAGAAACAAGCTGTGAATACAACACCAAAATTGTTATCGCCATTTAGGTTGTTTGCTCTGTTTTGGTCTCCATTAACTCCTGAGGGAAATATCTGGCTCTAATGCTGATAAATACTCCACAACAGTATGTTCACCAGCCAATAACTGTGTTTGTCTGCTGTTTGGTGCTGAGTAGGTAGCGTACAGTGAGTTTAGAGCTTTTTCACTGAAAACAGCCGTCTGCGGCAGAGGACGGGGCTTTAGAGAGCGTAACACTGAACCAAAACAGTAAAGTTGCAGACTGAAAGTTGAAAGACGTTTTAACTCTCCGCTGAGCTAAGGGGAACTGCAGAGTTTCACTAACAAGTAATCAATCTAATATTAACATTGTATTGTGTGATTGTAGCCACTTTCAGTAAAAATATAGTTTCACCAGCAAAACCTATTTAACGTGTCAAAAGTACTCTTAATGCAAAATTATTGGATTATTATTTTGTGATAAATTAATATGTAACCAGCATGCTAGCTGGTTGATGTACAGCTACTTTAGTTTGATATAATACTGAGAGCCACGATAGCAGCTCTGTCAGTTGAGATATTTCAGACTGAACCAAAGGTATGGACCAACAGACAGGGATTGAGAGCTAAAAGCCATGCCATATGGCTGAAAAGGCAACATATTTCATAACATAATTATATGTTTAGCAGGTAAAATCTTATTCCACAAAGTAGCTAGTACCTTTACACATTTTAAAGATATTCTATGAATGAAGAACACATCTCTGTGTTTTGTTCCTGAATAACAGGGGATTCTGAGCTGCACTGAACCAGAAGGACAAAAGCTTGCGAAGAGGAAATGTAATTGTTCATAAACGACTGCAGGAAGTTCCGTAATCAGCACGATGAATTCAAAGCAGGAGGACAGAATGAAAGATGAGGACACGCTGATCCATGTACGCAACGCTTCAGCTCATGTTTTGACCAAAATGGATGACGTAAGGTCATTAAAGCTTAATGGCATTTTAATAAGGATGTTGGCAGAGACAGACGGAGAGGAGAGAGTGAGAAACAAGTTCACCTCTAAATACATTTATTGAAAAAAAGAAAGAAAAAAAAAAAAGGCCATGTGCAGTTGCCATGCCAACGCTACCGGTGCAGGCCCCTGGAGTCCTTGAGGCCATCGAAAGCAGGATATTCAATTTCTGGGAACTCTGAATATGACGCAAGTTTATAATAAACAATGCGGACGCTGATGTCCTAACAAACTAACGTGTGCCAGGTTATTCCATTCATAATGTGTACCATGTAAGAGGATGCCACTGAAATGTATCTTTAGAAACATCCAAGTAATACATATAATAAACTGTCATTTAAAATAAAACATTCAGACATTTGTGAATGTGTCTGACAGCACAAGTTTGTATTTTCAACAAGACATTGGAATAACACATGAGGTTATGTACATGCACTGTGTTGGAGTGTATCAGAGGAGCGCGTGTCCACAAATTAGACATACGGGTGATGAAAATGTATTTCATGTGTAGCTTATTGTCGCTGCATACTAGACGTGCAGTGCCATTAGAGTCACCAAGTCATTACCAAAGACATCCGGCAGAGTCATATACAGAACTGATACATAAATATCTGTGAGCTTCTTCTGCTTTTTGCGCAACGGTCATGACAATGTTAGATCCTTTTTTTTTTTTAACTATGCAGTATGATAGAAAAACCACCATTTAATGTATGCAATTAACTTAAACTTTACTACAATTGTCATACACATACATGAAATGTGGCCTCTATACATCTCCCATCCTAAGCATTCAGGAGCGATGGGCTGCAGTGATGTTCCCAGGCTGCAACTTGTGGTTCAGTGTCTTGCTGAAAGACACTTGGGGATTGTACCCCCAACCTTAGAGGACCACCCACTCTAACCTACGAGCCACAGTCGCTTCCTACAGAACAAGGTGCTTATAATAAGGTATTTTGCACATATTCTGATATTGTCCCCTTATGTTATTCAGGTCAATGTGCTGTAAAAAAAAAAAAAGAAAGTTGGCCAATTACATATTATGCAGACAGAACATTATAATTCATTTGGCAGTCAAAAAATGACCCTCCTTTTGCTCTGGTCTCCACCAACTCCAAAGGAAATATCTTGTTCTTAAGATGCTAAATACTCCACTATGTTCACCAGATAATCATTACATTTTTCAGGTTTCATGGGGCTGCAGAACAAGTGAACTCGGCTGCAGACACAGGCAAGGAAACAGGAATGATGTGAAAAAGGATTTTATTGCAGAGCACAGGTTTGATGGTTGCAGGATAGGGGAAGCTTGAGCAAGTAGCTAAGAGTCATGATCGGAGGCTGGAGCATGGGCAGTTTGGGGCCAAGGAAACAGGTGCTGAGGGCGAGCAGAGGAGACTAAGTATTGCAGGGTTCCAGTACAAAGCTGAGGCAGAACAAGAGGGCAGAAACAAGGACCGGAGTCTGTGTAGCTATACTCCAACTCCGGCAAGGGGGGGTGCCGGGCATTGGATTCGACGTAGAAGGCATGACAAACGATGTCCCTGGCGTAGACTTCAAATCCTGCATGAGGATGGGGTCCAGAATCTGATGTCAGGACACCCAGCAGCACTCTTCAGGCCTGTGTCCTTCCTAATCCAGCAGGTAATGCAAGTCACGGCCCTAATGCCGCTCATCCACAAGCTAGAGACTGTAAATTCAGGATCTCAGATAACCTGAGGAGGTGGAGGACCTGCAGCAAAAGGGGACAGGTTTAAATCTGGGAAACATTTTTCTTGATGGGTACCTGAGAAACACAGAATCACAGGGACTGCTCACTCACAGACCGGCCTGAGTAGCTACCAGTCGGTCTATGAAACTCTCGTCGGCGCCGGAGTTTTGGCTAAGTAGTATATCACCCACTACTGCCAAGCCTCCTTTTTTACTGGACCCAAGGGACAGGTGGATAGAAAATGACCAGCCTGGCCACAATAAAGACAGCTCCTAGTGTTCATCCGCTGCCGTCCTTTCTCTGGAGAGAGAGAGAAACCCGGCTGAGCTGCATTGGTTCAGGTTTTGGAAGAGACTTGGGAGAAGAGGTAGTCGGGAGAGAGGAACAAGGCAAGAAAGCTGGTGTTGTAGGGAATGCACTCTTACCTGCCCTCTCCCTCCGACGCTCACGGAGACGGTTGTCAACACGGGTGGCTAGAGATACGAGTTCATCAAGCCCACTGGGCTCATCCCTAAACACAAATTTATCCTTAATGGTCTCACTTAGGGCATTCTGAAAAACTGCCTTGAGGGCCTCCTCATTCCAGCCGCTGTCAGCTGCAAGGGCGCGGAACTCAATTGTCATTTTGGCGACACTGCGGGAGCCTTGACGGATAGCAAAAAGTCTTTTGGCAGGATTCTCACCGTGGACAGGATGATCAAAGGCTGTTTTCATCTCCTCCGTGAAGCTGGAATAGCTGAAGCAGAGGGAGGACCGTTTTTCCCCACACCGCCAAAAAAGCCCTGGAAAGCGCAGTTCCTTTGAGGCAGCTCATCAGGTAAGATATTTTTGCTCGTTCACTGGCATATGTATGGGGCTGTTGCTCAAATACCAGCGAACACTGAACCAAAAAAGCTCTGCAAGCTCCGAGGTCACCGGCGTAAGTCACAGGAGCAGGGACAAAGAGCTCATGGGGCAGAGGAGAGGGGCTGCTGGCTGGCTGCAAGTTGTGAGCTCAGGCCTGCGAGTTTGCTCTGCAGGTTCAACATGGCCTGTGACAACTCTGTTACCTGACTCAACAGGTCTTTCAGCATTTGGCCGTGTTGTCCGAGTACGATGCCTTGATCAGCGACGGCTTGGTGGAGGCGATCTATAGGGGGAGATGTTGCATCTGCTGAGTGCATGTTTGTACACAGATCTTACCGTTACATGGGGCTGCAGAACAGATGAAGTCAGGTGCGGACACAGGCGGGGAGACAGGAATAAGGTGAAGAGATTTTATTCAGCCTGAGGGACATCCGAGGAGACTGAGTGACACAAGGTTCCAGGGCAGGGCAGAGCAGAGCAGCAGGGCTTGACCAGGCAGGAAACAAGGACCAGTGATCTGACTGCATACAGAGAACCAGATGAGTACAGGAAATCTAACAAGAAGCAACTAAAGCACCACCGGTAGTGAATTGCTCAAAGCGTAGCAACACTGACTAGTAGCAGAGTGGACGTGGCAGGGCTGAGTATTTGTAGAGGCTTGATTACGAAGATGAGGTGCAGCTGATGTGGCTCTGCGCTGACTCCAGCACACCTGCAGACAATCACGCAAACAGGGAGAATACCACACAGGGAGTGGCAGCAGGTTAAAGGGCCACTGAATTAGATGATGTCCCAAGAGCTGATGTAACAGTACCCACTGGGTTTTTTTCTGGTTTAAAGGTGTGGAAATCCTGTATGAGGGTGGGTTATACATACACGTGACCTGTTTTAGGAAGAAAGTTAGTTGCACAATTCAATTTTGACAGGGACATTTTTGCACTGACAAAATCTGCCTAAAGACATAATAACACCTGGCAAATTACTCAAAACCGCATCTGTGGTAGTTCCCACTACAGTAGTTATCTCCAGGACGTTTGGTCAGGTGAAGACAATACCAGCCAGACACTGATATTAATATCTTTTCTTTTTGTTGCACATGTCACCGTGATGTAATTGAAATAAGTTTCCTGGTCTTACTTAGGGATTGTATTTTTCCTGTAAAACTTTCATCTTCTTTGGTATTAATTTCTGCTAATTGCAATCTTTGCCTCATTTTCAATGTACATGTTATATTATGAGAACAGATTTGATCTACCCTGTTGTGAATATCACCTTTCTGTCACAAAATGGTTTCCATGTACCACCAACAAACACTTAAAACAGTCAGGGGGAAGAATTGCTTGCTGAATATTATCAATGCAATGGCGCCCCCTAGTGGTACATACTAGGGAAATCACACTATACTGTAACTAAAACACAGTACGGAAACACACTTTTTGTGGTTAAGGTTTAATTCTGTGGTGAAAAAAAGTACTTTTACTTTAAGATCTTTTACTTCAGTAAAAATTGCAAAACCACAGTGTAAAAATACTCTGTTATAAGTAATAGTAACGAGTACAAAATAATTAACAAAAGTAGGCTACTCAGTATCCAGAATGGCCCATTTCATGATAACTTTAATATCACTGGATTATAACTATTGATACATTCATGTGTAAGCATCACTGATGCTGTGGCTGGTAAAGGAGGGGCTAATTTACTTTATACTTATAGGTAACCTAATCCATGATAAGTTATATGTAATGTAATTATATGTTGTATTAATAATCAGGATCTGAAAAGTAACTAATGTTGTCAAATAAATGTAGTGGAGTAAAAAGTGCAATGTCGGTTAAATTGATTTTGGGTATCTGGAGTGCTGACCATCCCAGTCAGTTGTTTTTCCATGTCTAGATCAGAAAATATGTGATTCAACAAGACATTCAGAATTGGCTTCCCTTCCTATGTGAAATGCAGTCTCATTAGAATATACAGTCCCCAATCTTAGAGTATCCATCCACGACTTGCAGACTTTGCAAATGTACACCAGAATTTTCTCGCATGCTAATCAGAATAGACTGGGCTTTTTTGGGAGGGGGGCTTAATGGGACAGTTCAGCAGTTTCATCTAGGAACTATATGAAACTGCACACCACAAGGTCTGTGGATTAACTTGAGCAACCTGGTCAGGATTTCTGGAAAGAGACATTGCTGTTGACTTTTTTTATTTTATTTATTTGTTTGGTGGCTGATTGCCATCTTGCAGATCTAAATTATATTCAAGAGAAGGCAGACATCTCTACAGCCGATGTCTCCAAAACTCACACAAGTCACACAAAAACAATCAAGATCGATAAATAGCACTGAAGGTAAGAGGAAAAACATGAATTTTGGATTTTGGGGTGAACAGTCGCTTTAAAGAGACGGCTAAAACAGAGCGTTTGAAGCGGAGGGTGAATACAGGTATATAAAGACAGACAGTATAAGAAAAATAATGTGTTTTTAACATTAAAGCATGTAAACATGTTCTAGTAGAAATCCAAAATACAAGTATTGACCTGAAAATGAGCATATCTCCCCTTTATTTCATTTTACACCCACCTTCTTCTGCTTGTCGTCTCCTTGTTGACATGACTAAGAGAGCCATGCAATCATTTCAGTAAGTTTGAACTCTGTAACTAATTCAAATGGAAAATAAAGTAACTTCAACTGAAGTTGAGTTGTGTTACTGTGAAAAACAGTTGATCTTTCTAATGACATTGACAGCCAAGTTATTTTCTGCTTGTCAGATCTCTGTGCAGCTGTAATATAAAGGCCTGCTGTCACACGAAAGAAAAAACACACCAACAAGCACAGTAAGGATTCATGACTTCATGCTTTTATTGATATACAACAGTATTTATAGCTGTACAAAAAGTGTGGATAAGAGATGGGAGTGGAGACAAGGCGATAATCCACTAATCCACCGGCACTGGCAGGTCCTGGTGGTTGTTGACCTCTAGACCGCAGCTATTGATCTCAGGTTGTTCACTGTTGAGCTCAGCGTACTCTACTGAACCCTGCTGACACACAAAGCAGAGCAATTAAACACTAACGTGGTTGATTCATTTATTATCTTGATCCTTAAACACTGGCACACACAACACAAAGCAAACTAAAGCACACATTGGTGCGGTCGCTAAGTACTTTAAAAGCCTGGCAGGATAAGGTTATAAAAACATTTTTGTGGCTCCTGATAATGTGCAAAACAATTGCTCCTGCATGAGTGCAAATTTGATTTTAAACTGTGTTTTCATCCATCTTCCTAACTACCTAAGTGCTAATCCTCATTTTGAATGGAGCAAAACTGAATAACAAACTCTCAGAGGATGCTCTGTTTTTCCCCATAATACAAACTCCAAAATGTCTACTGAGCATTAGTTTCCTGTGGAGTAGACAAACCATAGTAAGAATACTGTCAGACCAAACCGCATAATCTGCCATCAAGAAGATACACTGATGAAAGAATCACCCATTTTTAGATCCTGATGTCACATCCTTAGTGTATTATTCCACATTCCTCTCTTTAGCTGCCTCTAACACCATGTAGGGACAATCGGCGCTGTAAGGCGCAGCAGTGATTAAGGCATGCTGGGGGACAGTTTGCTGGCTGAGATGGGCTTTGAGGTAATTTGACTGGGCCACAGCGCTGATCTGATCGGGCGATAGGGAAGGAAGCCCCAGCCCAAATGCCTTTGTTCTTTTCTGGAAACTTTGACGGCCGTTTTCCTCTCGCTCTGGATTATCGGCCTGCAAGGTATCCTTGTGACCAGGAGGCGGCCAGCTCAGGGACACATGGCTGATTTTAGTCATTTAGTATACAAATCCCATACATGAGTAATGCTACTGTATAAAAGTCTTTGTTTAAGTCATTGTTCAAGTTAATGGTGAAGAACAATTGTTTCACCACTTAACATGTGTGACTTGAATCAAGTTTTGTCAAAAGGCTTCTAATATTACTTATCATTTCTTTTGAATACTACATACAGTCTTGCTTGCTTCTAGGTAATACTCCTCCAATTCATTACATAACTTATGAACTCTGCATGTCATATACATATATATATAAATATATATAAATTAATTATATATTAATGTTTGTTTCTTTGTTTGTAAAATGTAATTAATAAAAAAGTTATCAAGAAGAAAAGTCATAGCACCCATCTTCAATTATGCATATATATTTTGAATAAACATACAGCATTTGATTAATATATTTTGTGCTTCGGGCGAAGCAAAAGACACCTAAGTATAATGATAATAAGTAGCAGGAAGAACATGAGTGTGATTGTGCAGATAATAACTTACATAGTCATGATGGTCAGCAGCACCTAAAGGCAAAAGCATCACAGGTTAAATGTGTGTATCCTGCCCACCTCACAGTTATGCATTAGTCATTTGACAGTTATGACGACATGACCGAGCTTGCTGACTCACTTGTTCTTCCTCTGCAGAGGCCTTTGTTTCAGCCATTGAGTTCTGTCCCTGTTGTCTGAGTCAATATTCAGAATATTCCCTCTCACTCTTACAGATGCTGCTCTCAAGTCATTCTTTTGTCACTGTTGACCAGGAAACATTAAGACTCCGATAAATTGCTTGATAGACACATCCAGCGTCTGGCTGCTGTTTTAATAGCAGGAGGTTCCTGCCAGCAGTAACAGGATATAGTAACGGTTCTGTAGCTGGCCTGGGTAAACTATCCATCTAAATAACTGGCTCGTTAAGTGCGAAATGATCCACTGGGTTCACTTGTTGCTAACTTTGTGGGCAGGTAGTGTACAGTGGGATAATCAGCCACAAGGCTGATGAGGAGCGATGAGACGGAACCAAAACAGTAAAAATACGGGCTAAAAAAAACCAACAATGAGCTGAAAAAAGCTAAAACACTCTGTCGAGTTGAGTGATAATTTGGATTTCTGACTTCGAGCAACCCCTTTCGCAACTTCACACAGTAACGTAATCAATTGTCAATATAAAAATCGTCATCAGTGCAACTTTCAAAATGTTAAACTCACCATGTGGAGAGTTTTGGAGCTCGCTATACACTGTGTCTGTGCCTTTTCTCAGGGGGACTGTTGATAATAAAAAGCAACACATTAGCCTGCTTGAACATCAAAGACACATTTTTTAGCTGATAACTGTCTGTTAGATCTATCATGACCAGAAATCTAAAAGTAGGTGGGTTGTGTCACATTCTGTAACGGCCATCTTCAGCCCGTCGGGACCTTGAGCACAGAGAACCATAACGAAGAAGGAGCCAGTATCAGAAACCAGCCAGGCAATTAGGTCAACCCTTCCTGTTTATGAGGTCTGCAATGGTTCTGGAAATCCCTGCAGTTAGAGCAACTTGGAGATGTGTTAATTATGGGTAATTATGCCCCTCCCAAGAAGTGTTGGTCTGTATTATCAACTGTAAAGGAATGTGGGGAGGTTTGTAATGGAGGGGAGAGAATGTGCAGAATAAAGAAAATAGAGGGACAAAAAGTTGTCAAAGGGGAGATGGACTCAAAACAACATGTTCTTTTTTGTTCACCTCTGGCAGGATCTACTGGCCGGGGATGCACCACCTCAGTGTACTCCACATCAGGCTCGTTGGACACCATGCTGCTCTCCTCGTCATTGGCTGCACGCAAATACATGAACAAGCTTCTCTTTAAAATACGCTACACCCTCTGCATGACTTGATATATGAGTGTACTGTTTTCTCGAGCATGAAAAGTTCATTGTTGACCTTGGAAATAAAAGTTTGACAAAACAATCCCAGCTCGAAGTCCACCCGCTTGTCTTTTCCAGAGCTTTCAACCATATGACTACTGTATGTGCTACAGGCCTTGAGTTGTGTTGGTTTTACTTTAGTTAACAAGATCAAGTGTGACCCTTCATGTAGGGTGACCAAACATCCCAAAAAATGATGCATTTGTTCTGAATCCTGACCGATTTGTCCCAAAAATTTGACAAAACACAAGTTTTGATTAGTTATAACCTAATAAACTATTAAATGCTGATCGGTGTGAAATATTATTTTGGTCACAGATGTGCACGGTTAGTCAGTCAACACACATTTTTGGCTGTAGTACACTAGTGTAGGCATACACTAGTGTAGGCATACATCAGGCATAGCGGTGATACATAGCTTTGATGTTGTTGAATAAAAACAATTATAGAGTAAAAAGAAACCATCCGTCACTGATGTGGGTGGGCCCGGTGTCCAGGGACCTGGTGACCCTCCAGCCAAAATATTACTAAAGGTACCGGTAGGAGTTGGAAGGGAAATAACCATGGATCATTGCTGCCTTACGAGATCCAAAAAAAGTGTTTTGCAAAGTCTGCAAGAAAATATACTAAATTATTATTACTGTTCGTCAACACTGTATGTAATGTACTGAAATCTACATCCACTATTGTTGTGCTACTGACATTACTGAATCAGTTTGCCAACTTCATGACTCTTCTCTACTTACACTTTGGCATTAACTATAAGCTCATAATGCCGTTTGTTGCCAGTGGCTGCTGTTCAGCGAAACTTTTGAGAAAAAATAAGTTAATGCTGTCTGTGCGTAATTCTCAATAGGTCCATCCATGTAATTTATACATGCTTCCAAGGAACTGTAAGGCATCTTTAGTCAAATCTTTAATATAATGGTAGGCTACTTATTACAAGCCCAGCTCACCTTCTTCAGGTGGTCGCTCGCTCCACACACTGACTGCAGCTCCGCCCACCCTCACTGTGAAACACAGAAAGACAAACTTTAATTACGTTGTAAGAATTCTGCACTAATTAGAATAAAAAATATACCTTAATAAAGAGCAGTAAAACGACACATTGCCAATGTATGATGTCAGCTGACATCTATGAAGTGTCTTAGAGGAAGTTTAAGGAAACACGCATATTTGCTTTATTGCTGAGAGTTACATAGTAAAAATGATACCACTCTTTAAATCTGTTAAATATGAAGGTATTGCCAGCAACCAGTTAGCTTAGCTTAACATAACGTCTGGAAACAGATTGACCAGTTCTGTCCAAAGGTTAAAGAAAAATCTTGGAACCTTTGTTTGGTTAACCCATACAAAAACCAAAGTGTAAAAATGTATGTGGGTTTACAGAAGGGTCACTTGTCATTTTGATTTTTAGAATTTTATTTTGTTTTTTGAATTATTATTTTAAAACCTTTTTTACAGCGCCAGTCTTCATGCTAACTTTAGCTAAGCTAACTGTCTCCTGGCTGTAGTTTCATATTAAAAAGTCAGCCATTAGAGTGGTAACAGTCTTCTCAAATTACTCTCTGCAAGCAAGTGAATAAGCATATTACACATGAGCAAAAGTCAAATATCAAGATTATATTCTGTTCATAAAGCAATAACTGAGAGATGCGGAGACATTTTTTGTGGCACATATCTACAACTTGGGCTTTAGTGGAGGCTTGCTTGCTTGCTCTTAAAATAAAGCTAGTCTGGTAAATACAGAAATCTGCTACTGCCTTCTGCACATTAGGATGTTAATTCAGCAGCGGCTGCACAATACGTTCTGGCTAAAACAACTTTTACCCAGTTGGTAATGTAATCTCACACACAGCTCAAGCAAACCACATGTGATTCATTTCCTCCACCTGCTGCATGCATTCAAACTTGCCTAGCTTGAAACAAGATAAGCCCCACCCTCCACCCTCCACCACCAGTTTCATCAACACTGACCTGCTCTGTGCCAACAGACTTTTTGGGGACTTCAACATTTCAAGGAAGTCTCTGTTGTGCGTTCCTTTTTTTTAGGTAATGAATCAACTTCATGTTATGTTGGAATTCTTGTCTTAGATCTGTGCTTAGTATGGTTACTGTAAGATTAATACAGGCGTGATAATAATAATAATAATGTTCTCTTGGAAAGCATTTTGTGCAGTATAAACTGTTTTTTGCCTCAGATACAACAGCTGGAGCAAAATGAATGGTACTGACACACTTCTAAATAAAACCAACGTCTTTATTCTACAAGTGTCCCACCGGTCACTGGATAAACCAAAAATATATACACACATTTCCTGTGATGGTGATAAAATGTATACACAAATTAATCAATCTGTCACCAAGGCCATTTAGACATGCACATCAGACAAACAGAGCAGTTGCAACAATAAAAGACACAAAATCCCACAGACGTGGTGATGGAAGAAACAAAGGACAAAGACAGCAATGTTGAGAATAAAATCAAAGGCCATCTAAATTGCAGGAGGAGGGGAGAGGGAGCAGCAGGTCCTGGTTTCTATTGTTTCATAACACGCCCCTCCTTTTCACTGAGAAAACTCATCAGTGAAAAAAAAAGTGTGTCCAAATCCTACAACACTTGACATCACAAACATTACTGCCTCTTGTGTTCTTTTCCATTCTTGCTCTCAAAGTCCTTTCATCGAACTTCGTTTTGCTTTGAAAGTTTATAAAAAGTATAATTCAAGTCCCGCCCATTGTGGGGCATCTCTACACTGTTGCTGGGAAACTGT
Source organism: Anarrhichthys ocellatus (assembly GCF_004355925.1). Lineage (NCBI taxonomy): Eukaryota > Metazoa > Chordata > Actinopteri > Perciformes > Anarhichadidae > Anarrhichthys > Anarrhichthys ocellatus. The sequence goes on along the minus strand of NW_022280068.1, from coordinate 4,017,511 downwards.
AGCTGCTCCTGTTGCTGATGTCAACGGGAAGTGACGCCACGCTATCTCGCGCCCCATTGGTCCCTCTCCCCTCCATGCCATCATAGACTGGCGCTGCTCCTGGAAGAAGATGATAATGGGTGCTCTAAGCAGTTTGCAACAATTGATAATCATTGTCATGTACTTTGCTACTTAAGCAGCTTCTTCCAGCGTAAAAACAGCTTTAACCTCGGAGAGTTTAGGTCCTACAACAACTGTATTCTAACAACATCCTACTTTTCCTGCCTCTGCAAATACACACTTAGACACAAACACGATGTACGTACATGCAAAAAAAGTCAGAGACGGACGAAGAAAATTAGCTCAAACAAACACGTTGTGTGTGCACATAAACTTTAACAGGATATCAGGATATCAACTGGAAAGATAAAGATAAACACAGGTCGCCAGGTTCACCACAACATAGGCCCTGCATGCATGTTAGAACATCATGGGATGGAAATGGATTGCTGTGGCTACAACAGGGAACATGCTATGACTGTTAAGGCCAGAGAAATGACTCATGGCTGTGAAGATGATGACTAATGAGGACAGTCAGTGGTACAAACAGAGAATAGTAAAACCAAGCTACCTGTTGCTGCGTTATAAACCTCTGTGTCGTGGGTTAGATTCACTGTTAAAGAGTCATCTGATTTAGGGCTCGCAGGCTTTCTGAGAGATGGTAAAAATAAAGTCAACTCTGCAGCAGTGAGAAAAATCGACTAAATGCCAAAATGATCTAAAGCATGAAAACTATGTGCAATAAAATGTGATACAAGCTAACAATGCACTTTAATAACCATACTGGTGGCCTTTAGGTTTGTGATTTCTTTTACTTCTTTACATTTTCCTGAACTTTTCTTATTACTATTTTTATTTGGTACAGAACATACCTCTCTACCAGTGAGTATACATGTACAGTTAATTATATTTAAATATCCAAGCACATCTAACATTAGTTGCACTTCTCTAATGTGCACTAGTACTGAACACTACCATCGTACAGTATATTAAAAACATTTTTCACAAAATCAAAGTGATCTCACAGATATACGTCAAATGACCACGACATCTTAGCGTGATGTGGTTATTATGTGATGGTGGCGTAAAATGACATGCCCCCACCACGGAAACAATTTAACATCGGAGGATTTCGGAGGATTTATTGGCAGTTTTTATTAGTGTATAATCACCGGAAACTAAGAATGGTTGTGTTTTCATTACCTTAGAATGAATCGTTTTTATGTATTGTATTTAGCTTCTCACCTACCTATTTACTTTTTAGCGATTTATTGGTTGACTTGGCTACTGTAACAATGAAATTTCCCTTAGGGATTATTAAATGACATGTATTATATAATAATAAATATGCTTCGTTGCTTCAACAGGAGACAGGACTCTGTCAAAAGGTAACAGAATCTGCATCCAGCACCTATGAATTTCACCAATTAACATGTTAAGTCTCGTTTGTTTAGTCCTTACTAATAAGAGTAAAAAAATAAATAACAATTTGTGGTTTAATGGAGAGTTATGTGACTATTTCTTGGCCAGGGTTACAAACATGGAAAACAACTAGTATGGTTCTGTGAAGGCTAAAAATAACAGAAACATGACACTGATACACCCTCATCTACACTGTCACTAACTTCGACAGTATCCGTCACATTGAGAGGAGGCAAGAGGTCGAGACAACTCACACTGACAATTCAGCAGCTGCTTCTGTGCTTTTACCTACAATAAGAGAGGAGATGTGAGAAGAAGAGCAGAAGGAAGTAGGTGGAGGACGGTTGGTTTTCATACATAGTTAGACATAAGAAGGCTGAGTTGCTGGAGGACTGTAGGTCTCTCTACCTCTCTTGGATCTGAAGCACAGCACACACACAACCACCAACACAGACACGGCCAGAACACAGAAACCACCGATCAGCACTTTTTTCCACAACGCGAGGCGCACTATGGAGAGAGAGAGAGAGAGAGAGAGAGAGAGAGAGAGAGAAACAGACAGAAAGAAAAGAAAGTCAGTTACAAACAAGAACACAAGGGGGAAAGAATAAAATGGGACATGATGGCAAAAGTTGTTTCAGAAAGAGAAAGGAAGTGAAAACTAAAAAAAGTTTTAAAAAAAGTTAGCAAAACTTTAATAATTTCTCTAATTAGTCCCTCTTTCTTTAAATTCTGACGGACTGACATCATAACCCGTCCACCATCATGGAATTTTAGCCTTGCTTTTATTTCGTCTTTTTTTTGTATCTGTTGCTAACATCTGGGCAGTCTGAGTTTTGGCTGCTTGTGGTGAATAAGAACAAACTGCAAAAAGAAAGTTCAATTTTGTGTGCTGCTCGCCATATCTGGACTACACCGGCAACGGCAACACACAATGAGTTGAGTCAGGAGGTCTCCGAGCGGATGGCCTCACAATAATTTGTTTCTCTCCTTGAAATGGAAGGTTTTTACCGGAACCTTTTTGGAGCAACACTTCAAACTGTGTCCTGCTCATACGAAAGCAATCTTTGAACCAGGCTCCATCTAAATTCAGCTCTGGAACCAAACAATGGTACTCCCCGAGATATTTCCTCGCCTACAAAATCTGACGAACCTACAAAGACCGGCGGGTCCGTCCTCTGCTTGGCCTGCTGCCACCGCGACCCGATCCCAGATAAGAGGAAGACAATAGATGGATGGATGGCTTGGGAGAAAGAAGCAATGAGATATTTTGGCTAGATTGACTGAAATGTTCAATCTAATCTGATGACTCAAACTGTTTTCATTGACTTGTTTTCATAAAATCATACTAAAATAGTTCTCTTTGACAAAGATGGTGAGAATGCCAATAAGCATAATTAGTTTCTGGGCCATAACTATATTTCTTTACTTCTTATTTAATTTCAGTTTATAAAGGAAGTTTTTTTGTGTTTTCTTTGCATGCCCCAGAGGTCAGGGTCAGACCCAGAGCGGCCGGTCTGGAGCAGGTGGAGTCCCTACTGAGCATAAATACCCATCAGTCTCACCCTCTATGGTGACACGGTCACTGCTGACGACATTGTTGGCGTGGTTGACAGCCTCGCAGTAGTACACGCCGCTGTGCTCTTTGGATAAACTGTGGACCCGGTAGTACGTGTTGTTCTTGTTGGATGTGGTGGTGTACAGCGGCTGTTCGTTGCCAACACGGTACCACTTAAAGGTGACCGGCGGAGAGCCTTTAACACCACATATGAGGAAGAGATCATCTCCCTCAGATATTTCCGGTAGGTCGGGGATGACAGTAAGAATTGGGTGCGTCAGAGGCACTGAGAGAGGGAAGTGGAGGAAAAGAGTAGACATTAGTCAATTTGTTGGCTGTAACTTAACATACCGGACAGACATGAGTGTGGTATCAATCCAGATAACTCTCGGTAAGAAAGCAACCAAGTGTATTTCCAAAAATGTCCACCTATTTCCTTAACTCAAAGTTATATCATAATGTGTTACAGAGGAATGGGGGAGTGTTTGTATTTATTAAATTACACTATAAAATAATGTTGACAATAACTTAGTTTCAAAGTTCAATCTTGACCTTGGAAACAGCAGCTGGAAAAACATTTAATGGCAACTGAGCAATCCACAACAATCTACTGAGGATCATGTGACACAATAGAACGCACCAGAATAACTTAAGGAACATTCTCTTAACTACTGTTTCAGAGGTCAGGAAACCTTGAAACTCAACTGTTTAGCTAAAATGGATCAGACGTTTTGTAAGTGTTTAGAAAAATGACAATTTCAGCATCCACATCCACAACTGGACAAACTCCATGAAATGAGAAAGGTCATGTGATATGATCTGAAAGCTCCAGAACAGCTACTAGATGGACCTTGAGGTAAGAGTGTTATGTCAATGTCAATAGTTTTGTAGGACTGATAGGGCTCTGCAGTGGCTCATCAAACACTATTTAGACATGGTAATCCATTGAATGATCTTTTTGAGCAGTGGTGATGAGGTACATTAAGAATATACTAACCATGTAAAGATGGAGAAACATACTAGTTTTGAACATTTACCTATGACGGTAGCGTTGAGTCTTTTACTGAGCGGGGCTTCCTTGTTCCGATTCTTTGCCTCGCACATGAACTTGCTTATTTCATCAGGCTTGTTGATGCTGATTGTGAAGAGAGCTTGTTGAAAGGGCTGCTTGACAATGGTAGTGCTCAGTTGGTCGAAGCCCTTCAGCAGGGTGTAGTTTATTGGCAGGCTGCCAATGTCCGACTGACAGAGGATCTTGAAGTGCTGTCCTAGGACTGCTCTGCCAACCACCGAGATCTTTGGAGTGGAGACAGGAACTAAAGAGGAGAGAGAAAATATAACACACTGACTTCCTGTGGGCAAATCCTATGAAGCAAAAACTTAAGCCATTCAGACATAGGGGACTTTTATGATAATGTTTTATTCAGTGAGTACAGTTCACAGGTTCATGACCTTTAATCCTATTATGCCTTTCTCATCACTGACTCATCACATTATACACAGACATTTATTCCATTGCTAATACATACGTACTGACGATAGCCGCTTTGAGTTGGGATTTAATTCTTATTTGCTCACATGTGAATCAAGCGCTGGATATTCAGTCACACATCCACAGAATGAGATAGATAATAAAAAATGAAGAGATGCGGTCTAATTATTATTGTGGTTGCACAAGTTGTTTTTTTTCTAGCTGTTTTCCTCACACTGTGATGAAAAACATTGCCTGCGTTTTGCATATGTTGGGATTATGAGATGATAAATGAGAGATAACATTTTTAATATTTGAATGAAATACTCTTGTTTTATTCCACACAGAGAAAAGTTTGATGATAAATTGCTATCACTCTGACAGTGGTATCAATCATCTCATTGGTTTTATGCTATAGTAGCATTTACTTTAGGTTAATCCATTCAGATTTGTACGGAGCCCCGAAAGGGACAAGGAGGAAAAAAACTAATTTGTCCCGGGACCCTCACATCAGTACAGGAAAAACTCCCCCAAAAATCCTCTTTAACAGGGAGACAAAAAGGAAGAAACCTAAGGGAGAGCAACAGAGGAGGGATTGGCACTGCGTTTGCAAATGATACTAGGTCTGACTTAAAAGTGACCTGGGGGTATTCAGACACGAGGCCAAATTTGCATCTGAAAGAGATCAAGTAAGCTTACCTTTAGGACGGACAGTCAGGGTCTCACTGTTCTTCACGATGCCCTTGGCTTGAGCGACACAGGTATAGTTGAAATCATACAGGAAGGCACTGCCAGAAAATATTCCAGTGCCTTTGGAGATCAGTAGGCTTCCAGGTGGATCAAGAGTGTAAGTCAACTCCTCCATGTTGAGTCTTTCAGAGGCAGAGCTCTCACTTTTACAGGTTAACGTCATATATTCCTTTTGAAAGACTTCAGCAGGAGACATGGTGAGAGTGGGCACCGCAAACAGCTCTGAGGAAAGATTTTAAAAACATGGCAGTTCATCATCTGCCTTGACGTTACTTAACAGTGTAAATGCTGATATGTATGGAGCGTAAAACCGACGAAATGTAGAAAAAGGTTGTCAGACAAGTCAAAAACAATAAAGCATTAATACTTTTAATTAGATTATTAAAATGGAGGTTCAATTGGATCAAAAGCTTTGCACTATTCCTGGATTGACGTGCTTCCAGTAGGATGCTGCGTTCGGCTGCATTCACAACAAACAATCACTGTACAGACTCTTGTAATAGTACAATCTAAGGAACTCAATTTGAATTAATTAATTCACTGATGTTTTCAGTTACATTTTTGACTTGTCTCATAAGCTTTTACTATATTAAATAATAAAAACAAATCAGCAGTAAGAACACAGATTTATATGTACAGTGTACACACACAGGTCATCTTTCCACTGTCCACTCACCAGTCACTGAAATCGTCTTTGTGTCAAATTTCACAACATCTCCCATCTCTAATCTGCACTCAAACTCCCCAGGGTCCTTGGCCAGGGCAACGCTGCTGTGGTTGACTTTAGTGTCTCCCCTGCTGAGAAGCTGGTTCCCCCGGCTCAGGTATAGATGACTACTCTTCAAGGTGTGCAGAGCGTTTCTGACGGTGCACGAGATGAAGAGTTGGTCTCCTTCATAGATCTTGGTCTGAGGGAAGATCTCCAAAACTGCGTTGATAGGAAGCTCTAAGGAGACAAAGCCAATGAAGAAAAAAACCCTAAGACGGCTCAAAATGCTTTGGAAAATAAAAGACAAAATGCCACTTACCCTTGACTGAAACAGTGACAGTGTTGCTTTCCTCAGACTTCGAGAAGTCTGGCGTTATGAGGACAGTATAGGCACAGTGAATTCTGTGGATGCCAGCGCTGCTGAAGTGTAGCTTGGCCTCTGCCTGGTTAGAGTTGACCTGCTTATCCAGGATCTCTGTGGAGTTCTCGTAGAAGTAGAAGTAGAAGGAGCCTGTCTCGCCGGGCGCCGTACACGTGGCCGTTATCTCCTCCCCTTCAGTGACCACACCCTTGTTAAGGTGGAGAACTGGTTTTGACAGGCCTGAAAACCCAATATGTGAGAAATGTGCTTAGATTGAATCCAACTGTGCTGAAAAAAGTAAACAAATATAAAAGAGCACCACCTTCTGCCAAAGTTGAAGTAATTCTCCCACGTCACTCCCATCACTTCAAGTAAATTTTTGATTTTACACAAAAGGGATTTAAAATTCTGCATGTAATAGTTCATTATTAAGGATCCATCCACATTAACAGATAATAGTCCTGCTGTATCCATAACAACAAACCAACCTGTTACTGTGAGTTTCTTGGCTCCGGAGGTAATTTGTTTCCCCTCAATGTTGATCTTGCACGTGTATTTGCCGGTGTTGGAGACTCTGGCCTCGGACAGAGGGTACAGAAGGTCCTCCGAGGTGCTGGAGGTCTTGGTGTAGACTGTGTTGCTGTCCTTGTATATAGTGTACTCACGACTCAGCGCCTCCAGCCCAAAGCTGCTGACAGTGGCCTTGCATCTCAGTGTCACATTGGTGTCGCGGGTCACGTCATTCCTGGGCTCGATGTACAGGGTGATGTCTCTTATCGTGAATACTAGGGAGTGATTGCAGAAAAAAACGAATCAATTTTAAAAAACAAGCTAATCTACAGCACTGGAAGAGCTTTGTAATGGTTTTGCTTCATTGTGAGATGATAAATTGAAAGATAACTTGTCCTTTGAAAATAAATTCCATCTTTTTCACTATGGTTTCCTTCTATATAGCTAGTCAAGGACAATATAAAATACATCCTTATCTCTTTACTTTCTACTTGGTTGTAAAGTTTTGTATGTGGCATTAATGTATGTTACATTGACAGGGATGCATTCATGTATCTTCTTGTGGAGAGAGGCTCACTGCATGTACACAACTAGGTTAGTGAGGTGAAATCTTTATTTTCTGTGATTTATTTATTATTTAAGATTTTAAGTATATTCCCATGTTTATCTTGATTCCTTGACACCTGTCCTGTACACTATATACAGTATGTCATATGATTACAGTTCTTTATCCTGAAGAGGGCAACGCCTCAATAGTTTTCAAACATTGACATTCAGAACGACTGCATTAGAAGTCATGAGTGAGCAGCCTTCCCCTCCTTCCTTTGAGCTTTAACACCAACACATTTTGACGTGTAGAGTTCTCAGTCATAATTAAAGTGGATTGAATAGAATTTCCTTTTATTCACTTCCTATTCAAATTGCTGGCATATAAAATAACTACTGTTCAAATTTCTATTACAGGTGTCATACGATTAAGTATCGACGCAGCACTCAGGAAGCTGGTGTGTTGCTGTAGAATTTCATCATACCGGGAATGGCAGCCCATCCTGGTATGAGAGTCATATAAGAAACAATGCATGCACGCTTGACTGTAAAATAAATTCGTAATCATTAATGTTAAAGCAACAGCAGTGCAAGAAGATAGAAGTAGATAAGAAAGAGCATCTTCCGTCTATATGCAGCCGGATCTGCTGGAAGCGGCTTTTGATGCTTTGTTGGAGCTGTTAACTTGTTTGCAGATGAGGTAAAGAGGGCTTGATGCGTGTCATTGGTAGGCCTCAGGGTTTGGCATCTTCCAACCGCCTCACTAAGGGATGTGACGTTGATGGGCCGATGTGTTCACTGATCTTACAGGTATGAAATGGTTCAGCTGTCAAGGACAAGAAGGGATAGCCAACCCAGTGGCTTTTCTACATGACAGCTACAGAAAGTTCTTCCTGGATCAAACCTCAGGAGTTGCTCATTTCTTTTCTATAACAAAACTCTTTCAATCTCTTCACAGTTATCAACAATGGTTTGTTCCCAGCCCCATTGTCTCTGGATTAATTGCAGCAGCCAGACTGCGTCATTCATACGGCCATATTTGCTCTGATGACAACCTGAACGTCCCCAAAGCCGTGAATCGCTTCAAATACTCCCGTGATTCACAGGCATGAACAGGCTGAAAGTAATCAATGATCCACAGGAGATATTTGTTGTCATATTCACAAATGTCAAAGCGACTGTCCAAGACCGAAGAGAAACATTTTGTCTTTAAGTACATTTTAAAACTGCTCCCCAGTGTAACCAGACAGAAAGCATCTGTACACGTACGTCGAGCCTCTCCACCAGATCACCCATCTGGTGGAGTATTAGAGACAACAGGCTGCTGTTGTGGCTCAGACGAGGGTGTTGTGAGGCAGTAAACAAACCTGGAAAACAAGGGAAAAAATGGGCAGGAAAAGCACTTTGTCAGACAAACAGGCCACCCGGGGGACCTATCACCATTTCAGAGCCTGCTGAATCTGGCCCACACCCAGCATCATTCAGCAGGACCTGGCAGGGCTGATGATGAGAACGCTCAGGCGTGCAGGGCAGAGATTTGCTCTGGGCTCTCGATAAGCCGCGTGAGTTGTTGCAGGTACCTGCTGAGCCAGTGGTAGAAAATCTAACAACGTACATTTACTCAAGTACTGTACTTTGGTACAATTTTGAGGTACTTGTACTTAAGTATTTCTATTTTATGCTACTTTATACTTCACTTCATTTCAGAGTGAAATAATGTACGTTTTACTCGACTTATAACAGCTATAATTACTCTTCAGATTAAGATTTTACATAAAACATACATTTGATAAGCTTATTATCAAAATGTAACTCCACCCACTGCACCTTTTTGAAAAAAAACACAAAAAAGTTGGCAAGGGCTGACAGGAGGGTGACGTGCATGCTGATGTTAATCTTCTTTTTTTTTGTTTTGATATAAATAAAAATAAAAATAAATAAGTATATATATATATAAATAAGTCCCAACAAGTTGACTTCATGTCAGCATCGACCTTGAGAAGTCCAGGAAGGATTTAAGAGCTACATTTTCAATCCATGGGATGCAAATATTTATAAATTTGGTAATAAATATCAATATTAACAGCAGCATTGATGTGTTCAAAGTACAGCCAAATCATTCAGCTTACAGCTCAAAAAAACACTTCTATGTGTTCAGTTTCTCTTTAAACCAGTTGCTCCGTTTCAAAAATGTAGTATCATTTCCACCAAAGAGTGATATCTCCTCTAAACTTCTCAGATGGTTATATTTATAGCAGTTTGAGGCCCAATGAGTTAAAATGATACAACATTTTATGAAAAAGCAAAGAGAAACCACTGGACTAAACTACCGAACTATATATAAATTACCTCCATCAGCTACAGCAATACAATGATGCTTACACATTGATGAATGTGCTAAAAATCAAGTAATATAGAGTAATAGGGACATTTTTCTGCAGAATGAGCACTTTTACTTTTGATGCTGGAGGTACAATTTACTGATAATACTTCTGTCGGCTTACTTTTACTTAAGAAATAATTGAAATGCAGGACTTTTACTTGCTTGTAACAGAGCATTTCTAAATCTGGGTTTTGGTACTTTTACTGAAAGGATCGAGCACTTCTTCACTAAAATGAAAGATATATTTTTCTATAATTTTGTTTCAGGAAAAACACAAACCAATGGAAACGCTTGTCTTACTTCAAGTCTGGACCTTGGGCCCGACTTGGACAATGCCTCCATCTTTTGGGCCGACTCATGCCTTCAACCACCAACTAACACAAGAGCACAGGGAGGCGTGTGACACTGCTCACCAACATGTTCCCAACGCTTCTTTCCACGGCTTCACCAAACACCAGCGATCACAAAGCTCTGATAACAAACAGGACTGTTTCCACTGACTGACCATGTGTCTCTCTTGGCTTTGTGTTTGGGAATGTTTTTAGTGAGTGACAACAGATTGAAAAGTCTTCCAACTCAAAGCCCAATAACTTTGTCCATATGGAAAATAAAGAAATGATGTTCCATAAACACTGGGCCTTGTTTAAACTTAACTTTCTGCACCAACTGACGACAATTCTGTGGAAGACATTCAGTAAACTGTCTCTATGTAAAGTGTAATTTATCTTAGATTATACTTACGGCGCTGTGCGTTCACCTCGCTCCCTGGAAGGTAGTCTTGGAGCAAGATAAGAAAGTAAAGCACCAGGTTAGAGAAAAATCTTTTAACCACCTCCACAAAGACAAGTCCAACGAGTTATTAAAGAAGATAGAAGGTCAGTGGTCTTACAGCTGGACAGGAGCATGGAGGTGAGCAGTAGTAGAAGGCCCATCCTGTCTGAGGAACACTGAGGCTCCCAACGCTGCTGGCTGTCCTGGTGGTTAACAGACTTGTGACTATGCTGGTTGATGGGTGGTGTGTGGGGGGCAGATCTGATTCTGGTGGGTGGGAGCGGACACAAAGGTGGTGCTCTACCTCGGCCACTCAGTGGTCAGCCAGCAGTGGCGGTTATCAACCCGAGCAGCCGTCGGCTTGGCTTAATTTGCCAGGAAGTGAGTGTTGTTTCCTCAGGAAGTTCGTGCCACCCGGCTCTTTGCTGTTGTGGAATGTTCTTCTGGGGTCTCCTTCATGTATGTGTGTTTTAAATGGTTACAATAATGTTGTATTACTTGGGCTGCAGTAGCACAGTCAGGCCTTTGACCTCTGACCTTGGCTGGCTGGGTCGGTGCAGGTAGAGAGACGAACAAGTCAGGAGAAACAGTCATTGTGTAGCAACGCCCATTTCCTGAAGGGAAGACAATGGTTTAGCTCAGCTACTGAGAAGTGTTTTCACAGACATAAATCTCAGCTGGCTCCTTCAGGACACATGTAGGTGGAGCTATTGTTACTGGCACACATTCTTCTCTTCATGACTGGCCCAGGAGAACCCCTCGTCAACTACTGAGAACTGTCACCGTTGACTTCTGTGGTTGGTCGATGACTTGATCTAAACTAAGATGTAAATTGAATCAAATGATCCCTATCTGAACAGGTGTTCAATATCAAATAAATTGACATGACTAAATACAGAATAAATTCATATGAATACAAAAAGTAAAATAATAAGAAACTACTTTAATTCAGAGCTCTCAAGATGGCGACGGCTGAGCTGGTGGCTCAACGGCAACAGTGCTGACAAAGCAACCCGTTCTCACGGACCGTTGGCCAGTGCCCCATGCCGTCAGTAACTGACACACAGAGGCACCCTTTAGCGTCCGTGTGTGACGCACCGGGCTTTGAACTATCTCCAATGTAAACCCACCTGCTTCATTATTAGACAGGCGGAGCAACTGGCGTAGTATAAAGAGCGAGATACTCCACACTGTGCAGGGGGGTCAAACAAACACAGGGTCTTCGTCCGACCGCTGTTCATGCCCCTTGTGAAACTTAAAGTAAATGTTGACAAATAGTAATGTTCAGTTCTACTCAGCCTGGGACACAGTTATGTCATCTCGGGCTCTGGATGAACTTTTTGGTCAAGTCTGCGAAAAAAAACAACCTTTGGGCTCCAGTCACCTCGACTGCCTTGATTTTTGACTACTTTTTTCATTATCTTTTGTGGGCTCCTTTCGACATGGAAGAGCACTACCAAAAGCAAGATAAATTGTAATATATATAAATCTACATATATTTAAAATAACCAGCTCAATTCTGTGTCATTATTTGATGTTTAAATTTCATATTTAAAGATATTAAATACAGCCTCAGCACTGACATTAGCCGACGTGGAAATGTTTGTATCTTTCATACTCCGTACAGGTTTCCCCTCGCGGCGATTTAACATTCAAAGTTCTCCATTTTATCTGAATAGTTAAAAAACGTTGGATCTTCATGGATAGGTGAAGACGCTGCATGGAACCCCTGCGAAAGGGCCGGGGTCATTTTTGCCGTGATGACTCTCGCTACCCTTGCAGATGTGGCAATCATAAATCACACTTGGGGTGCACTTTATTGTTCCCAACAGAGGCTTCAACGCAGCATAACATTCAGTTTTGTTGTTTATTCTAAAGAAGAATTCCCATTTGTGCTTTGATATACTGATACACATATGAACTGTTTGAGATTAAGATGAGTGGAGCAAAGCATGATAATGTGTAAAATGTCAGGAACAGACAAAATCCGGTGTTGTATTTGGTTTATTTGATCTCCTGACTTATAAACCACAGTCAGCAAAGCAGTCACAGAGACAGACCTGATTGTTTTCATGTTTCTTTTACTACTTTGTTCAAGTCTCTTCTTTTTCTCCAGATCTAAAATCTTAAAACTCAAAGCAGGATACTTAGAGATGAAAGTGATTCTGAGCAAATGGCCCAGCGCCAAAATACATAATTGTGGCTGAGCCGGTGAAGCAGGTGAGGCCTGCCAAACCATGCAGAGCGCTAAAGAGCTCAGTGACGGGGTGATGGTGGGGACTAATGTGGTGACTGCAACTGCAGCCGCTTAAATGCAGACTGTATGGTGTTTGTTCCCAGTTCACAAGTCCATTCCTTCTTTGGGGAAAAGCAAAGCTCTGGACAACTGATGCAGAGGGGTGAGGTGGGCATGGCAGGAAAGAAAGGAGGGAGCAGCTGTTAGGGTAAATTGGCGATGAGACGGGGCATGATAGCAAAGTGTGTGTGTGTGTGTGTGTTTGTTTGTGTGTGTGAGGGTAAGGCTGTCTCCCACTTTCTTTTCATTCCACCTCACTGAGGTTAAGGCAAACAAAATGCCAGCAGATTTAAAAACAGAAAATTACAAAACAGAAAAAGAAAAAAAGATTTTAAAAAGCTAAATAAGCAAAGCAGCAGCCCCAAAGGAGAGGCACGTCGATGGTGATACTGCACAAAATAAACAAACAAACTCAGAGCTTCCCTTTGAATAAGAGAGGCCTCCTTACCAAACAGCACCACAATGACATTTATGTATAAAATGTCCATGATCTCTGGAGTGACAACGCACTCGGTCATGTGACTGCACGTGATCATGCTGCAGACACTTGGGAGGCTGGCAGTTGCTCGTCGTTGGTTTGCGGTGGCTCATAAAGTACCTGAGCGAGATTTAGGACTCAGACTAAAACGTGACACAGTGAGCACATACAGGTACAGAGCGAGAGAGTGTCACAGCTCCGACGCCACCGATTAACATGCAACTCGCTTTATGCCTCCGAATTTGTTAAACAAAATCAAAACCAGTAAAATCAAAACTCAACGACGGGGAAAAAAAAACCTTACAGAAGGTGTTATCAAAACGAAAGATGATATAAACAGTGGGGCGAGCACGTGATCCCTGGTGAGGTGAATCACATAACCTAAAACATCTCTAAAGGTTGTTTTGGAAATTAGAACAAGCTGTGGTTGGATAAGCAACCAGGGGGAACTTCTGTTTATGGAGCCAGAAAACGATAAAAGGGATGAAATAAATAAAGCCGGTCAAAAAGTACTTTTGTAATCTTTTGATCGGGGAGGACCTATTGATTAGAAGTAGTCAATCACAGGAAACTTTATTTATCTGATAACTTTCCTGTCATTGGTGTGTGTAGATGGGGTAATTACCCCCCCATCCAGTACTGTAAGTGTATAAAATGAAATTCTAACCTGGAAATTAGTGTATTTGTATTGCTATATTGTGGCCCCTTTGGATGCTGTAGGTCGGGTTTTAGGCGAGTACAACAGTCTTCAGCTGTTGATGCTGCAATCACCCTTAAACTGAAGCATTTTATCAGAAACATCAGGGGAGGAGTTTGACACTGAATCGTGAGGTTTTTATTGCTTTGCAGGGCAGGTGGGCAGGCTCCCTGGAGGACTGGGTGCTCAGCATTTACCTGTTTAGCCCTCTTCTCACTGTGCTAGATATGAGAACGTGTATCATCCTAGGGGCAATGGAGGTTTTTCCCTTTTACAGGCAATACATAAAAAAACAAATAAACAAACAAAAACACCCCCTTAGTGACAACGAAAGGGCTTACATGGAAAATATGATTAAGTTTGGCACACTGGGGTCAGGGAAGCAAGAAGGAGAGTCCTAGCATGGGAGTAGGCATCATTTTTGGGCATCAATTAAGTCCAAGGCTTGAAGGCCCACTGTGGGGCACATCTGTGCTATAATCCACTTTAACACACACGCGCACGCACAAACACTCATCAAGTCAGCCTGGTCGAGGCGTCAGAATGAGCACAGTCCTCCATCTCTGGGTCCGTCCCTGCAAACGTCTTTCCAGCGGTGCAGCAAAGTAGCAAAACTCTGTGTCCTTTGGCTGTGAGGCGGCCATTAAAAATAATTCATAAACACGCTGGGGTCCAGCGGAGGGCGAGTTTGTGTTTCCTGCACCAATGAATGTGTTTTAACAGAGCGTGCTGTACTCCGGATGACCCACCCTCACCCCTCCCACGCCACTTGTAGTTTCGCAGGGGTCACAGTTCGTTCAGGTAGAGATGCTCGCTGTGCGGCGAGGAGTAGCCCCAACGATCGGTGGGTACCACTTCTTTAAAATAGAACCTCTAATCTTCTGTATACGCTATTTAAATATACACACTCCTCAGCACAGCCAAGTCTACAATCATTAGCATCATAATAAGAATATGAATAAACAGTGAGAATAATAATTATATATATATA
>NW_022280068.1:3975249-3997529 GCF_004355925.1 Anarrhichthys ocellatus | reverse complement strand
ATATATATACACATATGAATATGAATATATATACACATATGAATATGAATATATATACACATATGAATATGAATATATATACACATATGAATATGAATATATATACACATATGAATATGAATATATATACACATATGAATATGAATATATATACACATATGAATATGAATATATATACACATATGAATATGAATATATATACACATATGAATATGAATATATATACACATATGAATATGAATATATATATATATATATATATATATATATATAGTCGTTCGTAGCATGAGTTTTTGTCAGCAGCCATCACTAGAACATTCAGGGTGGTAATTGCATATGTACAACAAAAACATAATTTACATCCCAGAGCTCGAGGCTGTGGGTCAGAAGTCATATGTAGTAGATTTGTTGGGGAAGTGTTGTTGATGAATGCTGGTGTGTTATCTGAGCCTCTTCTCTGCTGAATAGATGGACATGTAGTAGTCATTGCTGCCTACCGCCAAGTGGGGCTGGAGGGAGACAAAGACAGTCTTGTTAATCACAGGTTGAATGATGTGTGTGCGTTCACAAAAACTAAAAAGAGGGTAAAGTGTGTACTGTAGCAAACACAATATGTTGAGAAAATACCATTTAGAATACAGTCCATGTCATTATTTTCTTCACAAATGCAGTGATAGTCTAATGAAGTTTAAAAGCATGCTAATGTAAATGTGAAAGTTAGCTAATGCTAGCTTCAGTGGTAATGAGCAAAAGCAAAAGACCGAAGACCCTGAGCACAGAAAATAATGCGTTTGCTTTCTTTTTTTGGTTTTAATATTGTTCCTATGTTTTTCACTTCCTTATTCAATGTCAATGGGGATATATTGATTTCAGTGGCATTTAAAATACGATTTGGCTATTGAATAATGTGACTAATGATTTCAAATGGCTCTTATACACAATGTTTAACCTTACAGATTACAAATTTGACTGTTTTCTGAGTGCATCTTACTTTTAGACCAGGCGACTAGTCTAAATTGAAACTTATGTTCATCAGGGAAATACGTTGCTGGCAACATCCCGAACCTGAAATATTTAATAACAACTGGCCCAGATGTACGACTGCATGAACACTGCTGTGGCCAGTAAATTGAAGTGTTAGTTTACCCAGTGAGGATGGAAGGCTAAACAGCTGATGGCCCCAATCCTTTGTCCCATGAAGCCGTCATAATACTTTATGTTGCTGATCACATCGCCGTTAGAGTTGTAGACCGCTATGAACTGGTTCATCGACCCACTGGAGAGCAGAGGATGAGAGACAGAGAGATAACATAATATCAATCATACGCTGGGTGTACTGCACGTCAAACATGGGAGAGAAAACACTTTAGATCAGACTAAGACAATGGATCACCGCATTTGTTTTCCTCACTTGCCCCTCTGGGCGTCCGTAGAAGACAGAAAAAGGAAGAATGACCGGATCTGACCTTAATATTGTGGACACTTGAGTTTTTTTTGGGTGCTAAAACTTGCATCTACACATACGAACTCACCAGGCGAACAAGTTGGCCTGTGGGTGTATGTCCAGGGCTGTTAACCCCTTCACTGTCTGCAGCACGTTGATGGAGTCTGGCGCCCGCGGCTCAAAGAACCGAACATCCCCGTTAACACTGGGGAGGAAACAACAAAGTTAGTACAGGCATAAAAAAATCAGTGTGAGTCTTAACAGACAAAGAGAGAGCATACCTGACACTGATAATATGTCCGTCAGTCTCCTTCTGTAGATGAGCTTTGACCACCCAGGCTCCGTGCTCCCTGTAGGTCATCACCCGACTGCAGAAACACACAAAAGACAGAACAAATGTCAGCTAAGGTAACATTTAACAGCGTGTTTCTTCTCTGACAGGAAACACAGGAAAATAACACCGGAGCTGTGAGCCTGTGAACATCAGCTTCAGTATGCTCAGAGAAAACAAATTAAAAACATGAATACAACAATTATAAAGGTGTATCATGAAAACATACTTTGACATTGAATAAGGGAGTGAAAAACATAGGAACAATAATGAAACCAAAAAAAGAAAGCGATGATTATTAAATGATCTGGTTCAACCTTAAAAGGAATTAAAATGGCTACACCAAAAGAGTTGGATTTTATAACACAAATAAACTATGGCCTAAAGTTTCCTAGAAGACTGGAATCATTTGGAGGACTTTTACTTTGGAATGATGAAGTCTGTGCTTTATTTTGAATTGACATACAAGAGGAATTAAACAGTGTCTGGAGCCATTCCTCTTGTATGTCATGCAAAATAGGGCGATAACCTTCTAACCAAGTTAAAGAAAAGCTCAAAGTGAAAAGAAAAAACAGCAGTATAAAGTACAAACGCATGTCTCTTGCTGCTGTAACATGTAATAAAGGTGAAAAACCACTGGGTGGCATCATGGGACCATGACTGAAATAAGCAACCATCTATCGGAGAGACTGAAGTGGTATTACAGCTAAAAACTAGAACCCTACGATCATCTTTTTAGAACTGAGCTGTATTTGAACACCCAATATCCATAATGCACTCTATTAAACTTGATCAAATACATCCTGACTACTGGTGTAACAGGAAGTGGATTTAATCCCCAGAAATATCAAGGACAAACACTAAACATGAATTTACAACAATCAACAGTAATTTCAGATTGTAAGAATCTATTTGTAAACGGCTGCACACACAAGGCATGTAAAACAAAGAATATTCCACACATGATGACCTGTGTGTGTCTGTCTCCTGGTCCAGGACTAATCTCAGGGGGAGCAACATAGTTGTTGAAAGATGTAACTCCATGCCTGAGGGGAACTATTAAATTACTTAAAGATTTATGGGCCACTCTATGGTTTAACTGCTTTGTTTTTGCCCTTTGGGACTGAAATTAAAATAATATTTAACCAACTGGGGCGATACGGTGCCACCAGGGTCCATTAAAAGAGGTGGCTACCCCCAAAGGGAGATTTACAGCACGCTGTATATAATAAGTATAGATTAGAGAGGTGAATAATGTAGGACGATGTAGGAGTTAATGCCCACATAAACTGCTGTGTAGGTGTATTTAAATAGTGGTCAGACAGTAAAAGAAAAAAGAGGTGGGAATTTAAATTGTAAATGAATAATCAATGTAACCTTCTGTGCAATAAAACAATGATATGGTCAGATTGAGAGAGAGAGAGAGAGAGTTCTACCATTCATTTGGACCCATCCTCCTGTCGAATACGCGTACGGATCCGTCACCAAGACCGGCTACGATGAGTGAACGCTGGGAATCACAGGAAAGGCTGGTCACACAGCTGTCTGCTCCGGTTGGGATGTCCTGGTGGACATACAAACACAAGAATCCCCATCAATGGCTTGTAAAGCAAACTACCAAGGTACCACTGTCAATACAACAACTCATTACACATTAAACCTTCTTTGAAATCATCAATCATGTGCTCTGTTTAGTGTTTGAAGCTGGACCCAGCATCAATATGTAGCCACAGGCGAGGTTGGGCCATTTGTGTTTGTATTAGTCCATCCATCAAGACCATGATTAGCGCACTAGGGACCATTAGATGTGTTAAAAACAAAGAAAAAGAGGAAACTGCACTAATGATAGTAGCTCTGCCACAGACTTCCATTAGTGTCCTAAAACAGAGTACAAAGTGCACAATAAATCGAATGTATCGCAGACTTATTCATGTTTTAGTATTTATCATTTATTATTATATCATTCATTTTCCCTGATTTTAGCTTGGACCAGTTTAACTTGAAGTGTGACCACCTTTTATACAGAAATACATACATTCAGCGTGCTGCTCCACCTTCAGTCCAGCGTTGAATTACATGTTGTAAAGTCAAATGCTATCCAACACTACAAAAGAATATTTTCCTTTTCAAGGATTCCAATATTGCACATTATTCTGATAATGTTGACGACATCTTAAGAAGGATCAGCATTCTGAGCTCTACTTTTTAGCTTCAGCTTTACTTATGCTGTGTTTGAAGTTTAATGCTATTGTAGCGGTGTACAGAACGGTCACAGTGGCTCAATTTGGTGCTACACATTTAAGATGTTCTGCAAAATGCGAAAAATACCGGCAAAGCAGCGAGGCAAAGCTCTGCTCCCGGCCAGAGGAAGAGCCGCTGCTGTTGAGCTCTCCATCTCCCACCAGAGCGCAGAACCTTCGTGCCGTAAATCGCTTTGTCCGATTTCGCATTGATTCGGATCCGATGACACGCATCCAGAATAACAATATAGAAATAGCCAATCTTCTCGCTGATGGTGTGGTTTACTTATATAGGTCATATAGAGCTATCAGTATTACATTGAGACTGTTTCATAACCAGCTAAATCCTGTTGTAGTAGCTTTAAGCTGATAAATCAAGTCAATGGATCTTCGAAGTAATCTTCTGGGGACTGACACACAAACCCAATCAGAATTTAAGCCACGGCAGTGGCAGGGTCATATTTCAAAATGAGTCATAACTTCATCAAATGCCTCTACTTAAAAAAGTTCACCTGTTTTATTGAAGAGCATTTTTGGCGGCAACTCATTGAGTTTTGGTAACAGAACCTGGCTGCAAAACCCAACTCTTTTCAGATTGTTCTTTACAGAATAAATCAAACTGGAGGAGAGACTATAAGGAAAGTAGACAGCAACCATTTGCCAACACAATAAAACCTCAATTTGTTAGTCCCTTCATTGTTATAGGATTGATTCATCAAACACAAGGATCTTTAGAAACTGACTTACAAGGCCTGAATGTCACGTTTCTCACCAGCAAATACACAGTTCCAAGTTCCAGCTGTATTCATTGTGAGCTTTTGGAGAAAATCAGACTTGCAACCAGATGCACCGAGTACAATACCTGGACCTTCATCTCCCTGTCGGTGTCCCAGATCCTTACGACTCGGACATCTCCAGACGTCATGAGGAGACCCGTCTCCTGCTCCCAGTCAACGACCATGCCTGCACCTACAGCACACGATGACACAGCAGTTTCAATGCAGATGAACATATATGAACACATAAACCAGTGCTGTGTGTTGTTATTGGACCGATATCAGGTCCTTCAAATAAAACCAAACAGAAGACGTAACATTTTTTTTAATAATAATACTGAAGAAAGTTTCAAAAGGTGCCCAATAGCTGAAATATGAGCATAAAATATTAAATTACTGAGAATAATTTGTGTGAATATGTGAACAGCAGTATTAATTTACGTTTTTTTAACCGAGTAAATTTTATTCATAAGTGAACTCAAACCCACACAAACAGCTGTTAAAAACACCGAGCATGTGTTGATCCCGCTAATACACAACACACACAATCTGTCGGGGTTTCAGAAGGCTCATGCTGTCACATGTAGCAAGTCAAATGATGGATTAGTGCAACGCAAAGAATTGAGCCGAGACTGCAAGTGAATAAATAATAACTTTTTAAGTCAACTTATAAAGTTATATATCAAACATTGTCACAAAGTCAATGTTTCTGATAAACGTCCCTTATTCCTTAGTGTATAAACGTGCAGTTTATGCAGATGGAAGCATTGTTTAGCATTTTGCATCCTTCCCATCGAGACGACCAGGGGGAGACGCAGATACTGACCCTGGAGCAGAGCCTGTCAGCAGATTCTGGCTTAGATGAGTCAAATGGCACTCAAGTGACAAAGTGAGGAGGGAAGAAGCTGAAGACAGCAAGACTCTTCGGGTGTTGGCAGTCATAGCAGGAATCAAGCGGGCAGTGCCATGTCACACTTGCCCTGCTGGCTCAGTGATGCCTGGCAGAGGCCTGTGCCTGCAGCCTAAGGACATCCTTACGCTTAAAATAAAGTGTTGATGTATTTAAGATTAGCGTCTGAAACGCCCTGGCACCACAACTGTCTAATGTTGGACGTCTGTTACCGGGCACGATCTCCCGGGAAAATGAAGGCTCCATTCACGGCAAAAAGTAAGTGAGTTAATCATTTGGCACAACCAAAACAGGAATAGGAAAATGCTTTTGTTTTCCCCTGATATCTATCGGTAGCTATCTCCAGGTGGGCCAACCTGAATAAGTGTGGAAACAATAGCTGGCAAGTTGATGAAGGCGAAGAAGAAGAGGCATTCACTCAATGAAGAGAGCTCCAGGACTTGAGAGGTTTTCGAACAGCCATTCAGTTGGCATTCAATCTACTAGAAGTAATAAAAGGTTGTCTTTGCGACAGTAACGCCAACAATAAAAACATTCAGAAACGCTAAGGGAACAGACGAAAAGGTGTCCGTTTCCACTTTCAGCTCACTTTATTCATTCTTCACACAATCCCTTTTGTTTGTATCGTACCACAGAGGGCAACACTCACTATGAATGTCTTTGAGGAGGCATGGTCTGAAAGTGTGCACCCTTATCCCCATCTGTACAATTCATCACATCCTGCCCCCTCCATCAGTGAAAACCCTCTGTAGGTGAACAGATCGCGTGACAAAGCTTCGACCACTTTTTGCTCGTTGCATTGCTGTTGGGCCCATTAACACTTACAAGCTGGCGAGTAGCTGAGTTGTTGAAAAATGATGCAAGTGAGCAACCTACAACATCCTCCAACAAGCTAGAAAGGCTACAGAAACAGCATCCTTTCCCCTCCTCTTTAAAGTCATTACGCCATGCTTCATCTCCTCCCCTTCATCCTCCTCCTCTCTGAGTCACTTCCTCCTCCTGTTTTTTCACAATCGATAATCAGCTCCAGCTCACCCACATATGTCACCACCTTGCTTCATACATTCTTAAACCCAGTGTCTTTTCATCCTAATTGGCTCGTTTCACACAATTTTGAAGTGAAGAGCGAAGGAAAAGGACTCCATCTCTTTGCTCTTCGCTCTACAACAATAGTGAACCTTTGCATCATTTGTGATCCTGTCCAACTCCGTGTGCCTAATTTATGAGTCGATCACTTTCTTCCACTCAACCATCTGTGTTGGGCTTTCCACTGTGCTACTTGGCTTGGGTTGTCGGGAGAACCCAGGCCCCAGGGGGCGGCTTCACATCCTTCACTGTGACGTCATCGTGCTCGCTCAGGCGGCACGCCGTCACACTGCCGGTAGCGCAGGCACATGGGAAAACCACTTTCACAGGACTGCGCTCATTTAGTGACACGATCGCAGTCACACGCTTGATGCTGGCTCATTTTAGAAGCTGTGAGAAGAGAGGGGGCATTCCCTTTGAAGCTGGCAGCTCTGGGATGAGGAAATCTGGGTTACAATGAGAGAGGGGAGGAGAACGGAGATTCCCCCAACACATGAAGGCGTGTGCATGTATTTCCTCTAAAATAAGGAGCACACGTGACACCAAACCTTCGCAGGATTAAGATTCAGTTTGATCCGTCTTTATGTTCCCGTGTCATCCCATCCCATGATGAGAAATCAATCGTGGATAAATATAAAGTGCATGAGTGAAGATCCCCACAAGACTAAGTACTGTAATGGTCTAATTGTCTCTGTGTTTTTGTTTCTATCTTAAGCATTGCCAGATGGACCTGCTCAGTTGCCCTGGAGCACAAATAAGATGCTGGGCCCCTACAGACCCTTTCTTCCTTCCACTGTTTGGTTTGTGGTACAAGGTGCACTTAATGTGGGATGTTAAGGTGGACCGGCTATTCTCATTTCAGTGACTAACCGCTCCTCTGAGACTTGCTCAGCGCAACACGGACCCTTGGCTGCCAGGACTAACAACTTTTCTGGCGGAAACGCTGCAGTTGATGCTGTGCTTCAATGGTGCATAAGAAATGGTCCATTATGTTTGCACAAACCAGTTGACACACAGTAAGCCTTGGGCTTATGGGCTCCTGGAGTTCTGGGGGTCAGGATACTTGCCCCCTTAGCCCATTTCAGCCTTTCCATTCCTCTCTGGATCTCCATCCAGCCCTTCTTCTCACACCAAACTCACTTCATCCCAACTCTTTACTTCATTATTTTCTCCTCTTCCCTTCTCTACTCCCAGCAGAGAACTCAAATCAAAAGCAGTTTGCTGGGAGTTCAGGGGGTCATAGCTCACAAATCTGCAACCTTAAACCCCACCCTTCAGTTTTATATCACACGGTCAACACTCAGCTCAGCTGCTCGAACCGGGATACAATTCTGCCTTAGAGGAAACCTTTGTGGGCCTGAGCAGGTCTTAGCTACCCACACAGAAATCAATAGGGACATGGAGAATAGGGATGTGAGAAGGAGCAAAGTAGTGTGGGCAATGTTTCCTCATCTGTACATCTTACCACCTTACAGAGGTGGAGGTATAGATAGCTTAGATTTAGATTCTCACTTCATGCCTAGTCTCTTTCACTTGATTCTTGAGATCAAATGTTCTCCCAGTAATGGTAACAAGTAATGGTATTGTTCACTGAATGGCTTTTCCTTTGATGAATCTTAAACAAGGGGGGGAGCTACTTTTAACACCACTAACAGTCGTGGTAGATCATCTTGTTCCTGTGCCAGTGAGCCAGCACAATCTAACCTAATTTTAGACATATCTATCTATTCCTTTGCATAAGTACCATAGTTTCACTCCTCTTTCTCTCTGGAAAAGACGCTGTCCTCTCCTTATTCTATGCGGTTATCCTCATTGATGAACTAGCTCTCCCCCACACTGCAGCTCATTAACCCAGTGCTGCGGCCTTTCTGGTTCTTCTCCCCCCTGAGAGTCATCCCCTCTCTTCCCTGCATCATGTTTGCTTTGAAAAGGTCCTCCAGGACTCCGGTAATAAACCGTCTCCAGGATTACCAGGGCCTTGCCCGGCATGCATGTGCCTCTAAGAGAAGGTGATGTTATCTATGTAAATGCTCTGTCCGGCCGTGCATGATCAGTTGGTCATCATAACCTTTGAAGGCCGAGGCTTGACATTTGGGGAGGTAAAAAGCTTTGACCTGCCTTGTTGACAAAGACCTTGTGAAATGAGGCATAACCTACATGACATTAGCACTGTCAATAATCTACTTGGTGTTATTCTTAGATCTTCCCAGTAAATGCTGAAGGCCAAAAAATTGTGTGCCTTGAGGCTTTTTGTCTCATTTCCCTGAAACCTCCAAGTCATGTGCCTCTCTCTAACTTCATACTGAGACCCGAGCTCTGGATTTAGCAAGTTCTCAGAGCCCCAATGTTAACAAGGCAAAAAGGCAGTGCAGCCAAATATAGTACAGGACACATCGTCTGCCTTTCTAAAGCCAAAGAAGAGAGGGCTGCCCGACTTTCACTTATGCAACCAAAAGAAAAGGGACGTAGAGGAAAAACCCTAATATTGAGCGACTGCAGGGGTAGGAATGAGTCGAGGGACGGAGGTAAATGAAGAACATTATTAACAGTATTATAATCAGAATTTAATAAGATTGACTCTCAATCTAATCTGTAGAGATGTGAAGTGTGCTGTTCTGTGCAGTAGCCGCAGGAATAGTTTCTCCAGTCTCTGCCAGCCATGGTCCCCTAATTTCACCAGTTCCCCTGGAGTTTAACAGGCAAATCCCTCCAGCGAGACGGACTGGGTGGCTCTATGCTATTAGAATCACAAAGCACTGACACACTCCCAATTATGGAGTCTGTTTGAAGAAAGACCTCTGCCTCACCAAAGGCAAAAGCCAAAGGTAAAAGCTCCTTCTTTAAATAAGCATCTACTTGAATGTTGTTTGGTTTGTGGATATAAGCCAAATTGCAAATTTTCACTGCAACTGGACAGATCGCCCAAAACAGCTATTGTACAATAATAGCATAGCAGCAGTATCTGGGCACGGCAGGTTTGTCCGGTTGGGGCGTTCTCCACAAGTGTAAGAAATAGACCAGACAGTGTGTTTGTCCTCTCTAATGTAAGCTGCAAATGTTAGCATGTACCTACAGTATAGGGCGACCAGATGAGAATGGGTGAAATTAGGCAAAGGGGAGTCAAGGGTGGGCATGGCCTCCAGTACATTACATACAGTGTCAACAAACAGTATTAATAATAATAATAATACTAGTATTCTTTCCTGCAGACTTTGCAAAACATCTGGATATCGTAAGGCTGCAATGATCCATGGATAGTTCCCTCCCAACTTTTCCAAGTAACTGCAGTGACGTTTTTGCTTTTTGACTGGATGTTCATCGGGCTCCATGTCAGTGATGGATGTTTTAATTCCCCTCTGTAAATGTTTTAATTCAACAACGTCATAGCTACGCATAGTTATTCATCAATTCGCTGCACTACTGAACACGGCACAAAAAACCCTCTACCAGCCATAATTTATGTAAACTGGAGACATAACAGTACCCAGCTGTAGGAAACAGCAAAATAATGTTTTACAACGATGAGTATTTAATGTTTTACTATGCTATAACTATTTAAAACCTTGGATTCAGGACAACTGCTTGTAATTTGGGACTGTCCCAAATTGTTAAGTGCGTCTGGTCACCCTACTGCAGTATTAACATAATGTTACTCTGAAAACGTACAGTTTGAAAAATACAAACAAGTATGTGAAGTTGTGATCAAGAATTGAGTGTTAACTTTGCCGCCATTATCAATGTAAACTGCACACAGTTAGTGTCATACTAGAATTGAAAGCTAGACAGGTATAACAACAGTAATTAAAGGGAGCAGAGCTTAGCATTGTATTAGTTACAAGAACAGCGTGTCCTACTTTCAACTTTGGGAGGACTGCCAGGGATGAAGTGATGGAGCATCACCGGACAAATGAAGGGATTAGGGGTCAGGGGATAAAAGAAAACAAAAAAAGAGGCACACTGCCGGCTATTTAGTGCAGCACCTTAGCTCTGGTGTGAAAGAGTAGAGAAGAGGATGGCGTCACTCACCTCCTTGTTTACTCCTGTCAAGATAGATGGAGACCCTTCTGGCCATACCTGCGAGCAGGGGAAGGGGGCAAACGGAAAGAGGGAAAAAGGCAGGGAGGAAGGAGAGCAGCAATGCAAGCGACACATTAGCAAGGACCCCCCCATGCATGCGGACCAACACAATCTTACACACACTTAAAAGTAAGACTTCAGGAGTATACGTCACATGCAGTCAAACAGCAGAGGGATGAACAAGGCTGCTTTTTCTCATAGTGGCATCTCCAAAATGATTAACAGTGATATGTGCGGATCAAAGCGCGAGGGAGGCAAGAGCTGACTCTCTGCCTCTGCATTACAAACAGCGGCTGTGGAGGCTGCACAGGGTGCACAACCTCCAAGTCTGCAGGACACCGAATATTTTCTCCACAGACTACAAAGCAGGCAGGGTGGAGTCGCTGCTTAACTCTGTGTGTATATGTGCAAAAGACATCGTGAAATAATTCAACTGGGTTGAAGGTGTGTGTGATTAAATAAATCCATTAATTTGATCACACAAAATGACGAGATTTGTTCTGGAGGTCAAAAAGAAAACTGCTTGGTTGCCTTGTTCAGCCTCTCTCGAGACGAGGGAAAAAACACAAAACAATGTCAGAGAACCAGAAAAGTAACAACAAGCCAGACAAACACAGTCTACAGAGATGGTTCACTGATGAGGAACAGTACAAAAGCCTGTTGTTGTACAACAGGGATGGGATGAGTGAGGACAGGTGGTGTAGGGACTGGTGTGTGTGTGTGTGTGTGTGTGTGTGTGTGTGTGTGTCCGCGTCTTCTTGAGAAACGTTCAGTCTTGTAGCAACAACAACCTACAGAGGTAGAGTCGTTTTTTGGCAGCACAAAGACATACTTGTGTAATATTTCATTGGGTTTTACATTATTAATGCCACTGAGGCAATGCTAAAAATCGAAAAGTTTCCCAACAGAATATAATTACAGTACTTTATCTGGAAGACATTCCAAGCAATGGTAATATCACTTAACTGAATATTGGGTCAGTAGGGAAAGTGGTGTATGACTGCAATAGGGGAAACTGTGTGTGTGTGGGTGTGTGAGAGTGAGAGAGAATAAGAGAGCAGATGTTTTTGAAGTTTCTTGCCAAGTAAAAAAAGAACACCACAAGTTGAAGCTGGACTCTTCAGTAAAACTTTACTAGGAAAGCTCTCGGTGGAGTGGCTGTTCAAATAAAAATTGATGCCTCCACTGTAGTCTGAATGCAGAGCCAACACTGTCACTAAAAACACATCCAGGAAAGCAAGCACATCATTAAATGTTACAGTCTGAGTGAAAACAAGGCTGTGGCTCACTGCGGGAGAGTCCCCTTCAGGGGAAGAGTCTCTCATGGGAATTCAGATGGACAGTGATGCTAGTTAAGTGTGTCGCCTCTTTGGAGGTCCCAACAGTGCAGTGATACTGCAGCTTTGCAATGATGGAGACACATATGTGCACACAGTGTGTGGTCCACTCCTCTGCACAGAGTTATGAATTATGGAAGTGTGTCAACACAGAACGTAAACATGGCAACGTCCACAGTCCAAAATGATTCATTAAATTTAAGCAACAGAGACAACCCCCTGACCAAAAACCTACCATTTTAAGATTAATATTGTGTTTTAAATACACTTTGAATGTCAACTTTCCTCCATCTTTGTAAGATATGACAGATATTTCATGAATATCACATATGTGACAGAGTAAGACAGGCGAGGCTGAGAACTGGCCTTCAGTTTGTGTTACATTAGTTTTGAGTGATGGAACCTGACTCACAATCCAAAATATGCAACAGTGTGGAAGTTGAACTCTGGTTTCAGTTTCCATTTCATTACATCAGGTCAAATCAATTATTGTAAGGACCATATGTGACACTCTCCTGGATTTGGCTTCATGACAATGACATTTTCCTTCTTTTTTTTGCATCACTCTGGGCAATTTCAGCATCAAAATGTGTTACTATTAAAAGTCCACATCTATGGTAATGAGGACATATGCTTTGCTATTGCAGCGAGTGAGCATTATACTTTTGGCTGGGTTTGATAGGGTTAGTGATCTCTTCCAATGACTCCATAATTACTGTGCCCTGCGTTGAAGTTTTTGCCACTCAAAAACTCTCATTAGTGTCACCTTTTACTCCGAGAGTAAATTCTGACTTTAAAAACACCAAACTCTATGACAGATATCTGCTTATGGATGCAGAATCTGCAGGCAATGGAACCAGATTTTGATATCGGAGGCATTCTTGTTTACGTTTGTAGTCTGTGTCGCACGCAGGCAAACAGTCCGTGCATTGGTCCAAATGCGATCTCGGCTATGGTCCGACGATGATTTAACTTTTCATTAGCTTTTTGAAATAATTTATCTGCATTCATAAGCAGATGCATATCTGTTTAAAGAGATGAGCCGTAGACGTTGCCTCTCAATTCTAACTCCACTCTCATGTCTCAAGTTGCTAATCAGATGTTTTTTAGGCTTTATGCTGTTGTACCACAACGTCGTAGAGGGATCTTGTGGTTTTAACTTACATAAGCTTCTTTAAAGTAACAGAAATTAAGGATGTTTAATAATGGACTTTGTTTTTCATAGTGGTTAGTGGATTATAATTCCCATAACTGTGACACATTATACTCTTTTTATAATGCATTATAATGTTGTTATAAGTAGTTACTTGTAGTTACTTTTCTTTTAGTAAAATAAATTTATTTCAATATATTTAATGGTATTTTTGTATTTTACTTAAAGGAATACTTCAGCCACAGTAACTTATAACATTACAATGCAATATAAAAAGATTATAATGTATCAAAACTATGGGAATTATTATACACTATGATCCATTGAGTGACCATTAATCATGATTATGATACTTGACCTACTAAGTCATTGTTAATAAGTGTACAACTATGATTATATAGTGCTACAAGCAGATTATAACACATAAGTATATGTATGTTTATAATGCAATAAATAGAAAGTGTTACTTCACTGTCTGCTTATATAGTCCACAAAGCTACTGCAGTTAAAAGTTGAGGCACTCAAAACTGATGCCATCTGGCTGCTCTGTGTGTGTGGAGGAGTGGACGTGTGACTGGGAGGGGTGAACAGTGGGGCAGTCGGCGAGTTACTACAGGCATGTACAGTGGGAGTATGGGTGGGTGGACGGTAAAATAGAGTGTTGATCTTTACTGTGAGCGCTGGTGGTGGGCTGACCTCTGGTAGTGGGCAGCATGTCCGAGAGGCCCTGCCACGCCGTCACCATCTCTGGGTTCTTCTGGTCGGCAAAGTTCTTCCAAATACGTAGCGCTCCATCGTCTGGAGAGGGGATGGGTGTGGGGGGGGGGGGGGCATAGAGGCAGAGAGATACAGAGAGGGAAGTTAAGAGTCAGAAAACAAATATGGATAAAGAGATACAGTGAGGAGCAAAGGCTAAGGCCAGAAGGAGGTGCAGCACACTCTTTTGTATTCTTAATGGATTTGGAAGTGCATGGTGAACATGTGCAGGAGATTTAATGAAAACCTTGAAGACTTTTTCAAAGTATGCAACACACAGAATGACTTGAAAATGAACACACACAAACACACACTTCTCAAAAGAATCAATAGAGAATGTAGAGCAGCATCTTAAAAGGCTTATTGCCTGAAAGCGTCTCTTCAGTATGAAACAAAGTGAGGAGTCTCTAACCTTACAAACCTGTCTGAACAGCGTAGCTACAGTAAGACACGGAGCTAAACATAAAACATGTCCATGTACTCTTAAGAGAGCGCTATTGCAACCCGTAAAAGCCTCCACTCGATTTACATTCCGTGTTTTACTCTTTTAACGCTGTACATTTTCTACACGTGCACATTACATTTTGATGAGATCTAAATGTATTAACCCCAGGGCTTTATCAGGTTTAAATAAATGTGCATTTCTGTGTGTCTTAATCTAGAATTGTTTTCTACAGTTCCTCTGGGTTGCGATGGTAAAAGCCATGGGGGGGGGTAATTGCTTTGTTCTGTTGATGAATGATGATGAATACACACGAGTGCAGCTTTGGGCGTGTGTGTGTTTTCGTGGGTGAGAGTCAAGTGTTTAAGGCTCGTTGCCACTACAAATGAGTCTCGTTGAGATTTCCACTGTGCTGGTGGGCGCACACATTTAAGCTGCTCACTCAAGGAAAATATTACAAATGATGAACTTTAATCTGTACTCGTTGCAGTTCTCTGAGTCTTCTGCATGAGTGTGTTTCACACCTGTTGCAGTGAGCAGTAATGAACAGTCGTGTCCGTTCAGGTACTCCATGGCTGTGATGCGAGTGTACCGAGGGTTTCCGTTGTAGAAGTAGTCCAACCTCTCGCCCTTCTCCCAGTCCCAGAAACTACAGCAAACACACACACATGCACTCTAATTAATGATTCGATCTGTTTTACATGTAAGACCGTCGAGTATGAAACTCAACTATTTGCAGAATGGTCTTCAAGCTGATTTGTTGTTTTTCATTCTGTGTTCTCTGACCAGATGCTGTCTTTGTCAGCCACAGCGATGCAGGTGTTGAAGGGGTGAAACTTCACAACAGATGGTACTCCAGGGTTGCGGTTGATGAATATTTGATCATCCAGACGGGAAACACCTGTAATAGGGGGGACAAGCCAGAATGGAAAAGGAGTTCTTGAAACTGGAAAATCCCAGGTTAGATTTCTGTTGAACCTGTGAAATCTTTCAGCTTTGACACAAGAGGCTCTTACAAAAATTTAACAAAAATAATCTTTTCTACCCTTTTGAGAGTATGTACTGCTTCCAGAATATAGCCACAACCTCACACTCCGAGTCCAACACTGAGGAAAGCTCTCATCTCTTGCGTACTCTGCTTTTGGATATTACCAAGTTATCCGTTGTTCATGGTAAAGATGTAAATATTTACTGTGAATACATGTTTTCCTTTTTGAAAAGGCCTCAGTAATTTCCTCAAACAGCTGGGTGCTGAAGTTTTTTATTTTGGACTGGGGAGTTTCACCTGTGGATTATTAGATTAGTTGTTGTGCTAGTGGGTATTTCAGGCAACAGGGTGGTGTATGTGGGACTAAGTTAAAACAACTACAGTGCCCATATTGATGGTATGAAAGAATATGTCATCCAGTCCAACAGTGCGTTTCATCTGTTTGTGGACAACAAAGGTGCTCTATGGCACACAAGACAATAGACGTAATGATTTTGGTCTTTTTGTTAACAATGAAGAATGCTCTGCAGCAGTATAGACTGTTTCTAAAATCCCTCCCTATTTACTAGATACCAAGGGTGAACCCGAATAGTCAAATATTCAACGATTTGCTCTCAGAAGCCTGATTCGGCTGTCAATCTCACGGTTGAATCGTTGCAGAGACGGGAATCAAAGAATACTTTATAATTCATAAATAACGATTAGGCCTACATTTGTTCATGAAAACACTCACATAAGAACATAGATTCAGCTGGGGGAGGCGCATTGGTCTATAAAAGCTGTTAGTCTTGCGTCTCTCTTATTAGAAATACATTTGTGATAAGTCAAAAACAAACGTAATCTAGGGTATTTGTAGCTGTATATATTGACAGGACAGAACTAAGTAGCAACCAGGCCTTTATAAGAGCATTTTAAAACCAGAACATGCTGGAATGAATGACTGCGTATCGATAAAAAGAAAGTTTTACAGCATTGTAAGGTTACAAAATAGTAATTGTAGGACTTGAGGCAAAGCAAGAGAAACAAAACATCCATGGTTCAAAGCCAGAAGAAAAAGTCTGTTAGTCTACCTCTTTGTCAGATTTTAATGGAGTATATAATACACTGCCAACGCACACAGATACCAACTAAAAAGAAATTCACTGCCTCACCATATGTTGTCATGGCAACAACACATGCCGTTACCACAAGCCTGTCCTTGGCTACCTGAGCACACTCTAGAGGCATAATGAGATGAAAAAAAAGTGAGGAGGAATCCATCATGAATTCATCACTGATGTGTTGGGGAGAAAGCTGAGGCCTTTGGTTAAAAGATGAGCAAGATCATCACCATCGATTTGCTTTTGTTCGTGCTGTTTGACGGCACATTCAATATGGAACTACTGAAACTACCCGAGGACTTTCAAACTGCGTGGTGATGTGTGTGCATTTCTCAAATCACAAACGACCAAATCAGGTTTACAAGCCAAAATATATCTTGACCACTTTTTTTTTTTCTTCTCATGTTTTTAGCTTCCCTGCCTCCGTCTCGCCTCCTCCGTCCTCAGCCTTCTTTGCCCTCCATCCCACCCTCCCTCCTCCTCCTCTCATCTCATTTCTCTCTGGAGTGAACAGACTGAATGAGGGCAACCCTACTATTTCTATCTCTTTCAAAAAAAACAAACTGTGAGTATAGAGGGGATTTCAATGATTTAGCAAGCGGACACGTGCGAGCGCAAGCCTCAGCTCTGACGCCAATCTCCTCGTGACTCTGCGTGTGTGTGTGCGGAGGGGGCTGCGAATGACGTTGGAGGTGTTAGCTATTCTGTTTGAGAGGCTCTGACTTCACCTGGGGAGTCTGTGTGTGTGCTGACACCCTGTGGCTTTATAGGGTGTGGGTTTCTGGGTTTAAGTTTGAGTGTGTGTGAGGGGAGTCCTGTGACTCATAAAGGGGACTATGGATGTCTCACATGTCTAAAACAAAGCTGCACCATCTACACCTACCGTGTGTCTCAGTCGGTCCTTTTCTGGACAGTCTGGATTTTTACCAAACTCTCATCAAGGCTACAAAAACATTCCATTAAACATGATCCTAGCAAAATGTCATTGCTCATGCTCTGTAATCTTAGCACTACATTTGACACTGCTGGTGACAGAGCTACTAATCAGAAAGGACTGTTCCAAAATGATAAGAATCCTATCCTCTAAGACAGGGACTATTTTCCCATGCGATTTGGGAAAATGTTGGTTTTGCAACAACCTCTGCAAACATGTAGTCCAGGCAAAATATTCTAACACTACTCATTAGCACAACATTTGCGATTAGACCAATCTGCTGAGCATGCTTGAGTCCCTCAAGGTTTCATTCTTGGACCGGTAGAAAAATAACCATCCGCCAAAATATTGTCTATTGGTAGCATTAATATAACAAGCCTATGGTATTTCACAAAATAACATTAGTTGAGTCCCACTGTGCACATCATGTCTGTGTGTGTGTGTGTGTGTGTGTGTGTGTGTGTGTGTGTGTGTGTGTGTGTGTGTGTGTGTGTGTGTGTCACTAACCCTTTTGTGTGATGCATCGGCTCTGTTTTCTCACGCGAGTGTTTCTCAAGAACCTCCATTGCCGCTCCATCCTCACCTGACTCTCCACGTCATGCTCCTCTGGGATCTGAAAGAGTGAATTCAAAAAAGGACGGAGAGAGATTCACCTGATCAATCCACTTGGAACATTTGTAGGAAAAAGCATATGATTTAAATACATTGCACCCTCATTGCAAATACAGTTTTATATAAAGTTTAAGATAAATACTTGGGTTACTCGAGATACAAACAGACTTTGTTGTGAGCAGTTAAGGTCTGAGGATTATCTTGAGTAACCAGGTCATCATTTCTGGAAAGAGACATTGCTCTTGAGTTTTTGAAATTTATTTTTCCGGTGCGTTGAGCTCCACAAGCCGAGTGCCATATTAGCGGCAGACATCTTTACAGCTGATCTCTTCAAAACTACGCAACTCACACTAAAACAATTTAGATAGGTACTTCGCACTATAGGTGAGAGGGAGAATATGTATTTCTGATTTTGGAGTGAACTGTTCCTTTAACACATGTATTGAATGAATTTCCCTCCGTCATTTTGAAACCTGCATGGTTTACATCGGCCAGCAGTCGTCTCCTTCTCTGCCTTTTTCTGGTGCGTTGCTATGTTACTTGGCTTGTTACTGCCACCAACTGCTGACAAGTGGAAAAGCTTAAAATCAGCAGAAATGTGTATCGCTTGTACCAGCGTATGCTTGTGTCAGTGCTACAATATACAAACCAATTGGGACCAATAGGGGTCGAAAACTTTAAAGGAAAGCTTCGACATTCCTTTCATCAATATAGTGGGAAATGTGATTATTTGATTTTTTTTTCATCCTGTAACAAGTGGGATTGTGTATGGAGCAAACAAATGAGATACAAGATGGTAATTAGTGAGCTCTAGAGGTGTTGGTGGGTGTTTTGACTTAACACAAAACACACAGACACAAGATGTCATGTTACAAATCATGTAAGCATATTCCTCGAAAGGTTGAAATACTCCTTTAAGCCTTAGACCAGTTCCAGGTCACCGCATGCTCTCAGACGGCACCAGTAGGTTTATTGATAATACAAATGTTACCAACTTGTCACATTACAGGCCTGATAACTTTGCTAACTACAATGTAAAGTGAAGCTCACACTGTTACTCAGGTAATGAGTCCAGTCATCAAGTTCACTTTGTTCAATTACATCTGATCACATCTGTTGAGCTGAGGGACGATATTAAAAAGTATTAACTTTGTGACAAAATGCCCCCCAGAGATTTGGTCCCAGCATTATTTTAATGACTCTCTTTTTAACATGACATTCAATATGCAGGATGTATAGGATTTTTCAGTTCAAAGTATTAAAAGCGTAAATTAAAACTTTATATTACTTTGCTATTATGTGCATATTTGACAGATGAATAAATAAACAGAGTGTAAACAACGGAGAAAAAAGTGTGTGTGTGTTTAAGAGCTGGTTGCCAGTGTGTGCTTATTAAGCACATTTCTACAAGGTATCCAACACCCACTGAATGCTAAACAGCTTGACGCGCGCGCACACGCACACACACACACACACACACACACACACACACACACACACACACACAGTGTGTAATCAATATTCATGTATGTCCTTGCTCTGCTTATGTTGCTTTAAGGGAAACAACAAACATGTTAATACCTCTGAATGGAGATTGTGAGTGCTGTCAAGTCAGGTTCATCTGTATATCACATGCAGTGTCTCTAATTATGGTTCCTGACTGCGCCTGTGAGGAGGCAGCTATTATCACAGTAAAGAGTGTGTGTGTGTGTGTGTGTGTGTGTCTATATTGTAGTTCCCAGGGTTGTGGCCCTTCCCTGGTGATCCATTTTCCAATTCTGATCTAAATAGTTTTATCTCCTATGTTTATGAATTAAGAACAGGTGAAAAAATGTTTTTGCCGGGATAATTTTGTTTTGGTTGGTAAAAAAAAAAAAAAAGGTTTATCAGGAGGATTTTGAAAGAGCATGTTTGGATTTCAACTGGCAAAAAAGGTTTCTATATATTTCCAAAGAATGTAGTTGATCCTCCTGATGATCCAACGCTGTGTTCACACACACAGATACTGCTTAGTAAGCAGCAGTTCACTACTACATTGTTACTGCAGACAAAAAAATAATGTGATTGGTTTTCTCCTGGTCGTCGCTCACATAGCGCCAGAACTTATTTGCATGGACAGGGCTGACCCCATACTATTGGTCAACTGTGTTTGTAACCACTGCTCTTGCTCTCTCCTTAACTTTGTCTCTCTCAAATATTAACCTGTAGCTTTAAACATCTTTTTAAATCACACTCTCATGTGAATAGAGTCTTCACTGACCTTGCTCCTCACACACCCCTAAAGTTGTAGGTGGGGATACACTCTCTCTGAAACACCCACACACACATTTTGCTCTCATGCTGCTGACACAGTGATATGATAACCCGTGTGCAGACTTTGATACTCAGTCACACACACACACACACACATCTTTGTAATGGAGGGGAGTTTTATGGCAGCACTCAACATTTTGCCAACACAGCATTCTGATTCACGCTACGGCAAAACTCTTCTCCTCTCCGGCTGCTCTTTCACTCATTCTTCTCTCTTCCCATCCAGTCATCTCACTTTCATCTTGCCTTGCTCTTTATGAGTTTTACTTCACTTCACTTTCAACACCTCTGTTTTTCTCTCTCCCACATAGTCCTTCCACCTCTGTCTGTATTATCTCTTTTCAAATATAATATTTTCATCATCTATTACTTTTTTCTTTTTTGCTCTCTCTCTATCTCCTTCACTCCTCTATTTGCCCCAAATCTCTTTGTGTTGTAAATATTTTATTTGACTAAAATCTACTTTTCTCTTCACTTTCTTTCTGTATCAGCCACTTTGTCTCCAACGCACACATACATTTCATATACTTGTGTTCCTTATTATTCTTCCTCCAATCCCAAAACTTCTATTTTTTCATCTATTTGACCCTTAAACTTGACTCTTTTTAAAATAAATCCCCCCTTCTTTGTTAAATCTCAACAAAATGTGCTGACACCATTTGTTTTACCTCTTTTTTTGCAGGGAGGATGGCATGTTGAGGCTGTTATAACAGCCTGATTTAATATTACAAAACCTCTGCACCAACTACTGTGCACGGTAAAAAGCACTTCTTTTAATCTTAAATTTCCCTCTGGAGGATGTTAAGTCATGGATCTCAGAGAGCTCAATTATTCAGCTAAGCCATCTTGTACAAGCAGCAGGTACTATCTCACACTGCGAATGGTCCCTCACCTGCTGTTTCCCATACGCTGTTCTTTAACAGTTCATGTGAAAACTGATATTACCTGTCATAGTACTTTTGTGTTGCTTAGCAACCACCCTAAGCTGCTGTTAAAGAACTAGATTGCTTGGCGAAGGAAGAATAAGAATAAAATGTTTTTAAATTATTCATTAAAGAAAGTGACTAATGTGTATAAATGCAGGGATTTTATCAAAGCAATAACTCAACTAGCATGTTGTTTAAGCCTCTGCGTGGAGCCCAGTGAAGTAATACCTTGAGGTTCATCGTCAAATAAAACTAGAATCACCACCTCGCTGTTGTTTGCCTTCACCAACCAGTCAAGTTTACCTTCATGTCCAAAATGTCATCATTTTATCCTATTAGACATTTGTGTGAAATTGTCATAATAGGATATGAATTCTTGAGTTATTGCCAACTACAATTACCACCTTGCGTTTGTACGAATCCGCCTCCTTGAGAGCAAGAGGACTCTTGAGCCAAATTTAAAGAAATTCTCTCATGGCATTGCTGAGAAACCACGTTCACGAGAATGGGATGTACGGGCGGACGGACAACTCTGCGGTGGCCGACACAGAGGTATAGAACACACACACTCACACACAAACATATATAAAGGATCAGATGACTCACACTGGCGGGGCAGAGTGAAAGGTGAAGACAAAGATGGTAAAAAGTCATGATGGATGGAAAAGAGAAGAGAGACTGGGACACTACCTTCATGACAGGTTGAGCGAAATACTTGGCGCTCCAATCACACAGGCCCGTCTGGAGCGATGCACTGATGTAGTTCCTGTGACCGCCCGGCTCGTCACCATCCTCAGCTGCCTGCAAAACACACACACACACACACACACACACACACACACACACACACACACA
>NW_022280068.1:3957394-3975239 GCF_004355925.1 Anarrhichthys ocellatus | reverse complement strand
CACACACACACACACACACACACACACACACACACACACACACACACTTTAGTGATTCAAAGAGTTAAGCTGATCAAAAAACAACACCAACCCCTCCCTCCTGAAAATATATCCAACTTTTACACAAGCTAATTTTAATTTAAAAATGATGCAGTTGCTGATTAAGGTTCATTTTACCCCACACAATGCCTGCTTTACACACAAATACTAGTAGGGCGTTCCTCTACCTGCTCAGGTCCCTTGTCAAACATCTTACGGGTGCGGGGGAACTGATGGGAGTGAGGCGCCTGTCCTCCCAATGTGGGGGTGTAGGGAGGTCGTGTAGCCGGCTGCTCTCTGGCGGGGGGTTTGGGTACCTCGTTGGTCAGACTCGAGCTGCTGGTGCTCGGCATGGGAGGAGACCCACTGGACAAGCAGAGAAATGAACATGAGGACAGGAAACAAAGTGGCAGGACTTAGACTTTATCAGCTTTGCCTTTTCATTCTCTTAGTGTCTACAGAAAACAGTGAAGAAAACAAGTTGGCTTCATATTTCATATTAATCATATATTTATTTGTATATCCATGATTTTGTGTGATCATTTTCTCATTAAGTTGGTCTTTTTTCTTCATTATTTTCTCTCTGGTTTATTGTATGCTCTTGTTCAGGCACAATCCACATTAGAATATTTTATGTAATGTAATTTATTCTAACTGTGTGCGTTGCCTCTCGTTTTGTTGCCAGTCTCGTGGTAGCATTTGTCAGAACCCTCTTGAAAACAAAATATTACGGGGTTTATCCTTTTCTTAGGCGTTAACATTCTTCAACCGAAGGTTCCTCACACTGCCTATTAAATGAAATTGTGTTTACTTCTTGCTAGAGGGAAGGCTGCTGTATGCATGATGCGTATGTTTTGGGGCTTTACTGTAATGAGTTTTCTGTATTTGTGGATGTTCGTGTGTGTGTGTGTGTGATATCTTTCCTCACCCAGCCTGGTGGATGTGCGTGCCCTTGCTGGTGGGGCTGGCTGGGGCCGACTGGGTGAGAGATCCAGAGTCCAGGATCCTCTGGGGCCGAGCGTTCATTGTTGCCTGGCGACAAAGAAACCGTTGGTTCAAATCCTGTCGTTTAATCAAGTCTTCCAAATGGAATCGTGAAATCAGAGATCAAAAAGGGAGGAAGAGACAGGAAGACGCGCCTGAGATCAGGATTAGAAGCAATACCTAAAATTGGGATACTCTTTTCACTGTAACAGCGCGTGAAAAGTGCAGCACTTTACAAAGTTTGCCTGAATTTCCAGAACTGTATCTCATCAGGCTGAGCAGGTAATATAACCTCTTCATTGTGAGTTGTCTAATGGCTGCTCACAAGGCAGGGGCAAACTTAATAAAGACAATACAGGCAAAGCATCATTGATGAATTGCAAGAGTTGTTGTTTACTCAGGCCAGGCGGAGAGAAAACTGTGTGCAGCCTAAATCTAGTTAACACAGGCAAACACATTTTACTACCGTTGACTTCATTTCGATGCTAATTATAAAATTGCGGCAGGTATCTTTTGTTTGTGCTTGTGTCTAAGAGAGAAAAGTTTTCAATGCAAAGTTTACACATATTCAATCTACTGCGGTTACTAGGGCTAGCTGTTAGTGCTTCAATAAGAGGCAATTGGAAATGGAACAAAACAGCAGTAAAACTGGCTGAAAGGACTATTATGGAAATAGCTCAGTCAGTAATCTAAGTACCCTTTCTACTCAAGCACAAAATCAATATGATGAGAAGGACATAAACAAAGAAAAGCAGTTAAAAAAGATTTCAGGATATGCAGATTTCTTTTGAAAAAGAGATGATTGTAGCAGTTTATGTGTGAAGGCAGTATTATAAAGAAACTAGATTATATGGCAAAACTGGGCTCCACACTGCAGCATAAATCCACCTGGAGCTCATTGGAGAGTTAGAAAGAGGTTGCAGCAAAGTGCAGTTGTAAACTAGTAAAAGCTCAAACAAAAGAATCTTAAAAAAAAGGATGGATGTGTGGTAATCCTGTCCGGCGTTAAAAGGTTTTATCCACGCACTCAAACTATTTTCTTTCTACCGAACTACACCCGCCAGCTGTATCTCCATTCAGAAGGAAGCGAGATGTAAACATTAATGGAGTCCTCCTCAGTTGACAGTATAGATAGCAGTATCGAGTATGATACACGGTTCCTTTTTTATTGGTGGGTGTATTAGTGGGCGTAGTTTGTTAGAAAGAAAATAGTTCCGACATGAAACTGCTCACACAAGATCTGTGGATTATCTTGAGTAACCAGGTCATGATTTCTGGAAAGAGACATTGAGTTTTTCAAATGTATTTTTTTGGCGCTTTGAAAACCTAAGCCGAGTGCCATCTAGTTCCTATAAGTCGGATCTCTCCGACCAATACCTCCAAAACTAAGCAATGAACATCAAAACAATATATATTGATAAATAGCACTACAGGTAAGAAGGAAAATCTGTATTTCAGTTTTTGGGGTGAGCTGTCCCTTTAAGGAATGAAAACATATAAGATACCTTTTACCAGATGCTGGTATGAATGTGAAGTTGCAAGCTCATCAGTTAAAACGACTCAATTATGCAACATGTTGATGGATTATTCATCAACATTTGCAGATCATCAACATGTGGTAAACAAACATCATGCTAACCCAAGAGGCCACACGTCTTATCTGCTGACAAGCTTTCCGCAAAATGTGATATACAAAACTCCCACATTAGCAGGAAACGCGGGTAATCGGTTCTACCAGCTGCTTCTCTCCAAGCTGGGAAACAGCTTGATCTCCTGTTTTAACCCGCTTCCCCTCACTTTCTCCATCATTAATTGACTGGAAAGTGAGTCAACTGAGCAAAGGAAATAGTGCCTGTACACAGACCACGCTATTAGCGAGGGCTCTGATGTCTCAGGAAAACCTGACTGTTCCTGTTTAATTATTTAAGGAAACAATGCCTTGGTGTATGATGATGGCATGGAAGTGGTGAAGGTGAGAGAGGATTGGTCAAGGCAGAGACGGTGAACTGATGAGGGAAGGTATGGTTGGATTATTAACATGGGGTAAGTATGTGAAAAGAGATATCTGCTGCGTCAGGTGAGGGAATTAAGAAGATTTGAGCCTCTCAAGTCATAATCTCCTCTCATTGTCTTCTCAACAAAATATGGAGAAATAAAGCGAGAAGGAGAGTAGAGCCTTCCCAAGGTCCATTCAAACATTTAAGATTTTATATGGTCACGTTTTTTTATTTTTTATTGCACCTCTTTGTCGAGTGAAAACAATCAGGTTTCAATCTTAAAAAAGGGCAAACATCTTCTTTTGTCCTGCAACTTCACTCGTCAAACTTACAGACAAAAGACCAGGCACAGGATTTAAAAAAGACCGAAGACATTCACCCCAGCATCATGCAGCAAAAGGGGGCTATTAAAAAGCATTTACTGCTTTCATCATTTGAGAAGCAAGTGAATTTTAATTAGCTGCTAACCTTGTTCACTTTGTTACAAATCAATAACATTTGACATTTAAAATCCTAATTAAAAGAGCTGGATTCCCAGTTAGGCTAATGTTAACACTTGTGAACTTGAGATGGATGTGTCTCTGATTAAGCTGTCTCTGATGAGCTCTCCGCAAGAAAAAAATAATTATGTGGTAATCTATGATAACTCATTAACTTCAGAAAGGTGTTTAGATTGTCTTCTTTAAAATGTCAAACTCTATATCTCATTTTTTCAGGTATACAGAGGAGACAGGTCCCTCGTCACTACTTTCACGTCATGATAGTATGAGTACACCACATTAAATGTATGACATGAATGACACTAGTGCCACATGGTGTATCACGTACAACATTGTTGGACTCATTGCAACCTGTGGTGATAACCAGAGCCAAAGAGGAGTGTGTGATCTCATCCCTGTCAGATTATTTCAGTTCAGTCAAAATCAATATGAATTTAATTTAAACAAATTCAAGTTAAGTCTCAAATCAATCAGGACAAGTCAATCTCAAGTCAACCGATTGAAGTCATAGTCAAGCGTCGAGTAATTTGAAAAAAAAAATCAAGGACTTAAGTCTCAAGTCAAAGGAGACAAGTTCAAGTCAACACTCAAGCCCATCAAGAAAAAATCAATTAAGATCTCATGTCAATTAAGACACATTCAAGTCTTCTCTGTTTTAGTCCAAGTCTCAAGTCAGTGGAGACAAGTTCAAGTCAAGTCGCAAGACCTTGAGAGTAAATAAAGTCAAGTCACACTTTTTCATTTGCGAGTTTTTCAGATCTACTAATGTTGACCATTAACATGACAAAGCATTTGAATATTTTCCTTTAAAAGCTGCGTTTACAGTTATTTATGAAGCTGAGGCCTACAAATTACATGATCAGGCTGTGTGGCAATGGAAGGAGAGTGAGAACGTAATGGGTTTGCGTGGTTTCAAGTGAAGTCTTGAGACAGTGAAAGAGTCAAGTCCTCTGTTTTATCAATGAAGTCTGACTTGTATCACGTCTCAAACCTAAACTCTACAGCTCTGGAATAGCTAAAAGACTCCGTATAGCTGCATTTCTAATATTTTTTCCTGTTAACAGACCCGTAAAGGTGACGCAGGTCTGGGGGCGGGTGCACTGTTTCTTTGAATTGTGTCTGTCCTCTGGTTATAGAATTGCAGTGCAGTAGGGAGTCTCATTGCGGAGATGCTGCTCCGCTGAAGGTAATTGAGGGGGCAATTGGTGTTGGTGGTAGGAAACAGAAGATATTTAGCCGGAGGGTTAGGATGGGTGGTGGACTATAGTGGTTATTATGGCTCCTTAAGTTACGGCAGCCTCTCTGCTCTGCCCTGCCAAGCCTGGGGAGTCATTGGCCCTTAACTGCATTTGCACAAAAGTAATGGCCTTTTGGAGGAAGAAAATGCCAGTGGGAGGGTGGGGCGTGTGTGGTGGAAACAGATTTCCACCCCCCCCGCATAACCATGCCATGAAAATAACTGACATAAACAGAGACAAAAAGTAAATTATTACACCACTCCATTAAACTCTCAAAAACAATGCTGACACTCATCTACAAAATTACTTACAATGCGTATGGCAGTGCAACAGCTACAAATCTTGGATCCCCAATATTTCTATGCAAGCACTAAAGAGCACAACACTAACGCAGCTCTAACAATAAGCTCAGTCTTGAACATGAACATACCTTGTATGCTATGCTGTTGAGCACCTTCATGGCCAGATCTGACACTTCAGGAAAAGGGTCTGCAGCGAGGTGTAGCAGCACTCTCCAGATCTGAGTGTATACACTGTTGAAGGACACACCTGGAACAGACGCAAGCAAATTATTAAGTGCAACATATTTTGAATTTGTTCATACATACGTATGAGATGAATAAACACACAATACACCCAGCAACACATACATCTTACTCTTGTGTAACCCTCATCACTCCCATTCTAGTTCATTAACACAGCAGAGCTCACAGTTAAGTGGTAATGTACAATCATCACATTAGCATCATGCGACCTGCCATTTCCTCTCCTGC
The DNA here is from genome assembly GCF_004355925.1 of Anarrhichthys ocellatus. NCBI lineage: Eukaryota > Metazoa > Chordata > Actinopteri > Perciformes > Anarhichadidae > Anarrhichthys > Anarrhichthys ocellatus. The sequence continues at coordinate 3,969,708 of NW_022280068.1, read as the reverse complement.
AGTTGTTGGATGTGTTGAGGTGGCAGGGGGACAGTGACCTCCAGTGTGAGGTAATGTACATCATTAATCAACACACACACACACACACACACACACACACACACACACACACACACACACACACACACACACACACACACACACACACACACTACAAACAGCTGGTTCTTCTAATCCACTGGAGCTTCATTGCTGTCAACTGTCGCTGTTATCATGAATACAAATGAACAAAGTCTGTTCCCTCTCGGGTGTTTTTTGTTTGCAATTCTAATCTTCAGCATTGTTTTTACAGTGAAGGGGAGAGTTTTCTCAATTTCACTCTTACTTATCGTTCTTCGAACTTGTGATTTTAAACTAGCCTCTAACTGTTTGCCCATTAGCCATATTCTCTAGCCCTTTCATTTTTTCGAGAGTTGCTCTCCGACATCAGTTTGTTTAGGACCTCAACCTGCCAGATGTGCATCTCTTTGTGTTGGCAACAAACCTTCATATTTTCCCCACACCCTCCCTAATTCTGGGCGTATCAACTCTAGCACGTTGTCTCTGCATCGCACTGAGCCTCCTTCCCTGTTACTGTGCCTTTTCTGCTTTGGCCCTTTGTCTGTCAGCATCAATCTGTCGTCTTTCTCTCCTCCCTCAGTGTCAGCCACGGGGACACTGAGCAGTATTAGTTTCCAACATTTTCTCATTTCTCCTCCACTTTTCGGTTTCCTCCCCTCTTTCCTTCTTCTGCTCAGATCTTGTCAACCATGCAGGTGGTCCTGTGAATTTGACCTGCGAGGATGACCACTTTTATCTCATTTCCTTTTATCATCTCACTGCTTCCCCATCCTCACTTTTTGACAAGGCAGACGTGCCAAGCCCTGGAGCTGCAAACTCCTAAGGGTGCTGTGGAGAAGTGGGAATGACTGAAGCCTGGGTCCTCTTATAGCACCTCTTAAGAGAGAGACAAGAGGGTTCAATGGGCCTAAGCTTCAAAAGACAGGAGACAGAGGAGGGGAGGAGGATAGAGGGCTAAAGCTTGGGGACAGAAGGATACAATACACACACAAGAAGAAATCTGGAAAAAGTGAGGAGCAGAGAGGCCAGAAGGAGTAAAGATAGAGAGGGGAAAAACAACAAGGGAACAGGGAGAGCTACAATATTTCAGAAGCCTGTGTGCTGTGAGATACGACAAAGATGGGTAAGAAAGGCAAAAAGAGATGGAGAAAGAAGACAGAGTAGGAAAAAGACAGGAAACCAAGAGAAGAATGAAGAGAAACGAGATGAAAACGAAGCGAAGGCGACTGATGGAGTTAAAGAGATAATTAGGCTGCAGACTAAGGGGCAAAATATGATTAGCGATGGCTAGCTAGAGTGCTACTTGCTGCAGTAAACAGCCCATTGATAAATGTGAAATACGGTTCCTTTCCCATTTAACTGCTGCGCTACATTCCGAGTGCACACAAATTACCACTGCACCGCCTCTACATAGTCCACATGAGGGAATGTGACATCTTACATTACTCACTGGCTGAATGCTGCACCAGTGACTTGTCCTGACTTGACACAAGACTTGCTCACAGTGGAATGGATGTACAGTAGTAAAGAAGTTAATTATTGGCTAAATCAACCACTGCATCACTGTTTTATGGCCTTCTCAATTTTGGCAGGTGACATAAAATACTTTTGACTCTGCCGAGTGATTTTTGGAGCTGTAAATGCTTGAGGCATACAAACTGCATCTGAACATTTTAAAGCAAAGAAGAAACTCCTCTATAAAGGCATACTTTATAATATATTTTACAGAGGGATGTAAGCAGTGCAAGCAGCACCAAATCGTTTCTGTGATGCTCTTCAAATGGGAGAGTACCTAAAATACACTGACACAGGTAGAAGTGAATGAAAGCCCATGATGTGACAAAATATAAATGTCAATGCAGATACAGGAAATGTTAAGCACGGCATTACTTTAGACACCTTAATCAGGCATTTAATGGAGCTATATAGTGCGTTCATCCAAAGCGCATTACCATTTTGCCTCTCATTTCACACACCGGCAGCAAGATAGCATGATACGTGCTGGTCTGACTATCAGGAGTAGTTTGAGGTTGAATGTCTTGCTCAAGGACACATTGCCTTGTAAACAGGAGCTGGCGATCAAACTGCCAACCGTGTGATTAGTAGTCAGCCTGAGCCATAGCTGGCCTTGTACCATTTACATATTTGAACTACTGGATGGATTGCCATGACATTTTGCTCAGACATTCATGTTCACCAGAGGATACACCAGACTGACTTTGGTGTTTCCCTGAGTCGGTTCTATAATGAGGTTAACATTTTGGATTTTGAGCTAAAATATCTCAAAAGTAATTGGGTGCATCGCCATGCGATTTGGTTCAGCTATTTAAGGTCCCGAGAAGGCAAATGACAGTGATGGCTGGGCCATCTGCTTGGAGGCAGATCACGTCCTAAATATTGCTCTGAGCTAGACTCTTCCAAGCAAAAGAAAACTTGGAACACCAAAAATGAGCTGGTGGCGATTAGGAATGGTTAAGAATACTATAAATACTATAAAAGAGACTGGGGGAAAATGTACTCAGTATAAGTTAATACATTTTATTTTTCTCCTTTTAAGCTCCACAGGATCGACCTGCTGACCAATAGCTTATGTTAGAGAGACATTTTTAAATTTGGGAGGGTAAACTTGCCCACACATTTTGGGAAAAAATATTTGAAAACAAGGAAGTGGTTAGGGTTCTCTATCGCCAAGACTATGCTGACTGGGGGACCAAACAGAATTGCCAATATAAAAAATACGACTTTACAGTGATAAAGTTAGGGGTTGTCACATTTAGATTATGGAAAAATACATCCTCTGAAGATATTATACAAAAAATAAATGTATGGAACCTATGTCTGAAATAATTTCATAAGAACACATGTTAGCTAGAGTCAATGATGAGGGTAAAACTTTTTTAGGACACTAATGAACTGGTTGTAGTGCTGTATGTCTTATAGGTTTATTTTGGTTGTTCTGAATGAATTTATAATGGGTCTTTGGTTACTTATAATTAAAGGTAATAATACTGTATGTTTGAAAATAAAAACAAACAAAAATGTTGGACAACTTGGGGGGGATGTAAACATGCTGCCAAGAATAGGGGACAATATAGGGAGCTCATTGTGGCCATATGTTCCACAGAAAACAAAAGCATGAAGTAGTGGTCAAAATGTCAAAACATCTACAAGATGAACACAATTTGGTTCAGACACTCATGTTCTCATGTAGGCCGTTCCATCCTTGCTACGAGTCGAAGTGCCGAAGTGTCCCTGAGCAAGACACTAAACCCCTAACCGCTCCCTGGGCACTTCTCAGCAGCCCACTGCTCCCAATAAGCTAGGGATGGGTTAAATGCAGAAGTTACATTTCATATATATATATATATATATATACCCAATGTATATGACGACTATAATAAAATTTCAATTTCATTTAAAATGGGGTGATCCAAAAAGATTTTAGTGATCTTTAACTTATCATTTAGCACCATCATTAGATCAAGTAGGATTTGTACAAACTATAGTAAGAAGGCAAAGACAAACAAGGAAAAGAACAAATGTATAAAATGTAAATCACTACTCTGCCATGACTCCCACACAGTTTTGCTCTCCTGCTGGTTTCCTTGCAGGCCAGTGTACAGCAACTGCTGCATTTAGCATTTATGCTTTCAATTTGTTTTAGACAATATAATACACAGGCCACTTTACCTGTCGGCATTTGCTTCTGTTTGTTTGCAGTGTTAAAACATAGATGTGATGAAACTGAGTATGTATGCTGCTGTATTCCAGAAAGAGAAAAACAAGTTCATACATTTTTAAGGCGAGATTAAAAAAACAAATCCCCAAGGGTCGTATGAATGAAACTTCAAACCAGACAAAAGAGAGCGGCAAATAAGAAAACAATAAGAAAAAGCGACATGTTAAGTCTCGGCTGAGTTAGATAACCGAATAGAAGTGACAAGAAAAACGTAAATGCCAACACAACATGGAATTTGACAGTCATCTGCATTCAAGTATGTATTTCAGTCGTTTCTTTATACTTCTGAATGTTGTTACCAACATCTATTCATCCGCTTTGCCTTGCTTGCTGATACATGCAGCACACTGCAAGGTGGAAGTTATAAATAAGCGCGCTGGGAGGCTGGGACCTAGTGGGCCAATATGTTTTTTAACCTGTGTACCAGGGGGGCCTAGCGCCAGCATTATGCAGCTTCAAAAAGGTTTAACCGGACATCAAATGCTAAATTTGTCGGCTAAAAGGGTAACGAGAACAAGCGCTGGGCCAGGCTGTTTTTATTGTTGGTTTTTTCATCAAACATTAACTCCCAAGCTTTGGTGTCCCATTGTACCTGCACCTTAAAAATAAATTGTAGAAATGCTCCACTATGTATAAAGAAGAGAAGTGAATGAAAGAAATGACCTGTGACTTCCTATAAAGAAAAAAGGGCAGACAACACATTAGATCACCTTTACTTTGTCTGTGTGCGAGAGAGAAATATGTACATGGGACTTAAAAACTAAATATGTACGTGCATACGAGTGCAACTCAATCCAGATTTACACAGCATATTGTGTTAAAGTTGAATTTATGAGCAGAGGAATTTAGTCTGTTTCCACAAAAGGCCGCTGTGAAGCTGAGCTCGACTGAGTCAGACACACTTACAATAAGGTGGCATTCATTTAACGAACAAGTCAAAGAAAACCCGCTGAAAAGGAAATGTCATTATAGTACCTGAACCTACTTTCATGCCAAGTCAATTTCACTGCTCTCCATAGCTCTATTTTCTTTTCCATTTCAACTCATTTACCATCGTGCCGGGCAGAAATTACATACTGGGACGTGACAGGGCAACTGGGAAATTAAATGCAACAATGTGAGGAGGAGAGAGAGAGAGCGGGAGTGAGGGGAGGAGGAAGGGAACCCCCAGTTTCTATTCCCGAAGGGGTGGGAGGGAGTTAATGGTTTTCCTGCTCGCACACAAACTGGCCGTCAGGACGCATGGTGGAGCCTGCCAATCACCTAAGAACAAGGGTAAGTGAGCGGTTTCCAGTTCAGCGTACGAGGAAAAGCACTTAAATGGCCTCAGGTGGCTCACAGAGTCTAACCGATCTTCCTCTCTACTGTCCTTTACACATCTGCAAACCTTTTTTACACTTAATCTATTCTAGGACTGGGAGCTTTCTTCTATGTTACCTCCTTTTCCTATCTGGTGCCATCGCGTTCTCCTGGTCATTTATTTCCCCATGTTTTTTTTCTCTCTCAAGCTTAGTCCTCAAGGGAGAGTCATGGGAAATCAGTTTTCACTGCCTTGTTCTCACTAACGCTGCTTCCTCTCTTCATTCTTTCTATAGCTTGCTCCACCATCCTGCTCTCTCTCCCTCGCTCACTCGTTGAGCCGAGGACGAGAACTTTGAATGGTGTGTGTTTACAATGTTACAATTCTTACATTACGTTCTTACATTATTAGTACAGCAAAAAACATGTTTTTTGTTAACCAAGTTGTGTTGTTGCCTCAACCTTACCAATTGTTTCACAACGTTAACCATGCGGCATTGTGCATTTCTGCAAATGTGATATGAAACGTATTGTAATGTATTTTAGCTCAGAAATGTTGACTTTCAACGTATCCATGGTTTGCATAAAAGTACATTGCCAACATTTTTTCTGGCGACTGGGCTGCACTTTTATAAAGTTGAAGGGACTAGTAGGAGATAGATTTACACTAGAATGACCACCTCACTGTTGTATGCTTTTTTGAAAAGATCAGAGATTTTAACTTGCTCGGAGTGGCCACACAAAAAAGTCGAAGCGCTGAGAAAAAAAGACGCTGGGTGCAGCTCCTTTTCTTGAGGCAGCCGCATATGCCCTCTCCTCATTGGGAACAATAAAAAAAAAAAAAAAAAAAAAAAAAGACGCTAGCGCTCAGAAAAGGGTGCTATGTGGACACAGGCCCTAAGACATTTGTGTGAATTTTATGTAATTGGCATGAATTTTTGAGCAATGACCAATGGTTTTGTTAGGTTTTTACCTATAAGGGAGTTGAGCGAAGAATAGGAGGACACCCGTCTCATTTTGTCGATGGTCTCAAAGGAGAGGATGTACTCGTCATTGTCGGGGCTCCCCAGGGTGCTGCTGGCGCTGCTGCTGGTGCTCAGGTTACCAGGAGAGAAGGCTGCTGGGCCACCTGAATGAAGAAAAGACACATACACACAAAACCGTCTGACCCAATCGGCAACAAAATCATGACCATCACAAATGCAATACGAGTTGAAGAGGAAGAAAAAGAGGCACTTATTTTGTCTAGAAAGCAGTTTAGCCGCTGTAAAAGTACTGTATAAATAAAGTTTATTATTGTGATCATTGTTTTTAAACCAATAGCCAAATCAACATCCAACAAGGTCTAAGCAGTACTTATACTTGGAGGTTGCATGCCGACACAAGAACTTGCTCATAACTTAATTTCAGATGTCAGGCTCAGTCACCTCCTGCTGTAATTCTCCTTATCTCAACATTACTCGTGACTCAAACAAAAGCCAAGCACCATGCATCCTCCAAACTGACTGCAGGCTGAAATGTGGAAATGGAGATTGGAAGAGAGTGGAAATATACTCTCTGCTCGATGCTTATTGATGACAAACACCGCTGCACATTGGCATAAGCACTGAGAATATGTGAATTAGGAATTGGGTCGGCAGTAGATTGCACGCTTCACAGTGACAGGGATTTAACTTCACTCAGGGCTTATGCATTACTGGCAGTATTATACAGTCAGACCAGTTAGACACTGGTGCAACTTACCACACTGCACTACTCCTACAGAATGGCACGTGGCAGAGAATGGAAAGAAATCGTAGAAATTTTAAGTATTTGCATGCATAAATGGAAGACGGAACATTTGTAGCCAGCGCTCTTTGTTTTGTAGGTATAACACATCTGCAATGAAACCACATAATGCAACGAAACAGCTCAGTGAGCTAGCCATCTATCAGTATCCGTGGTTTAGAGTAGGGAGTGTGTCCCACAGTGTAACCACTGCCCCTGTATGAGCTCAGGCCCACACTTCAGCACCATGGACAGCTCCTTGTCCCCACTGGTACTCAGGCAGCCTCAGTGAGATCTGCACATTCACTGATCTGTGCGGAGCTGAGACAAAGGAGCACAGAAGCATGTTTGTTGTCCCTGTTGGCTCCCTCCTTCTTTCTAGTAAATATGTGAATAAATATAAATCGCAAGAACTTCTGTTTTTACTGAATCTGCCAAAGTGCCAAGGAGTTTGTCACTTGAGTGCAAAGACCAAAAACAAGCTCTCCAAGATAGTAAGTTTTGCAGGTAAGGTGATCAGGTGCGTTACAGAAACATATAACGAAACAGAACTGCAGATACCTCACATCCACTACATTTAGAGTTTGAGCTTCTCTCGTCTGGCTGTCCATTTAGGGTCCCAAAGGACAGAGCCAAAAGAACACTGAAATGGACAGAAAAAGTCAATCTAATCCAATATCTGTGGGACCATGGCGAAGCAACAAGCCAGAAGAACAGTTTGAGCAGCAACTATGAAACCTGTGGCCAATATCACGAGGAGCTGGATAAAGCAGAACCCAATGTAGAGTTATTGAAGGGAAAATTGGGAAGTTACTTCATAAACATAAGCACTCAAGACTATTATAGAGAGATTGACGATAAAACTGGGATTCACCCATGCTCAAATCAGAGCATTTTGAACCCTGCTATGAAACTGCTCAAATTTGTAATTGAAAATTCTCAGGAGATATTAACCAATTGAAGGCAAAATTTGTCACTTTTACTGTCGAAGTCCAATCAGTGTTGATGCGAAATGTAGTCCATTGAAGCAATAAACTACTCAGAGTGGGCTATATTGACTCAGAAAGATGATTTTGAAAACTCTGTTGTCCTTCCTGCTTCCAGCGCCGTCATTTGATGCGACAGTGACGTAGTTGGATGCAAGGAAGAACTACAGGCTGCTTTTTTTTAGCTTGGATTTGTAGTCTTCGCTTCTGGGTAGACAGGGGGCGCAAATGCTCCAAGTGTCGCTCAATTACAGAACTTTCTTGTTCTTTTTGCTTGAATTGAAAACTAGTTACATTTCCAACAGTGAAAATGTCATACCAAAATATGAGTGCAGAGGATGTTATGGACGAGGATACATTTTACCGTGTTTTAAATGACTTGGATATTCAGCCGTATTTATTTAAGCCAGAGTAAAGGCAGAAGAACTGCAGCGCTGAAAGGCTGCGGCCGCATGAGTCGTGTGAGAGGATATGGCGGGTGGAGACCCTTCGGGCATCAGAAGCGGTTGTGTTATGCATCTTGGTACTGAAGACATGATTGCGTCAATTGACTACATTTACCATCGACACTGATTGGACATCCACAAAAAAGGTGGAGGATTTACCTTTTTAAAAGGTTTTTGGAGTGTGAGGCGGTTATTGACAAAAATAAACTTAATTTAAGTAAAACCGACATGTTTAACTACGTAACATTCCTTTTGATGGGTACCTCCTGAATGTAGATGTGCCCTCTACAGCTGCAAGTGTTACTTATTGTGTAGAGACATTTGAACTGAGGTGAAAGCAGATGGGGATTGTTTTGAGAAAGGGCCAAGGTTCACCACTGAAGAGGGAGCATCATTTTGGAAGCCAAACATCTTGATCTTGCATATAACTAAATTGTGCAGTTATAATAAATGGTCCATGTGTGCTCTGGCATTTATCTACATCACACAATTGTAAGACATGAGTGACAAGGATTGCTAGATTGGAATAAATAACACACCACAAACTGGCCAAATGGTCTGAATCTCTCTGCTGGTTGTAAAAAATCTCAGGAATGGCAATGACAGAATGAATAAGTAAGTCTGGGGACTGTTAGATCTACGGCCCAAAGCTGAAAACCTTATGAATTGTGGTAATGGTCTCTCCTCGGATTAATTTCTGTCATTCAGCAGACTAAATTGTCTTCTTTGTCTTCATTCTGTCCTCCTAGAAATTCATCTAAATTTGTGCTTCATCTTATTTATATCTCTCCCATCTGCCTTATTTTCTCCTTTGCTCCATTTCCCAGCACTCTCTCCCCCTCCTACTTTCTTCATTGAGGTTGAGGTTCTGCAGGCTCTTGTTCAGGTTGCGGGCAGTGGTAGCAGCTCGAATGTTGGTGTAGGAGTTGACCGATCGCAGGCGTGGGATGGCTGGGCTGTCCCTCACTGGAGTCAAGTTACCAGGCTCTGGACGTCAACACAGCAGAGTGTACATCAGATCAGAGGCAGGATGATCCCAAACAAATGAAAATAAATGTCTACGCCCATGTCTATAATACATTATTATAAACATACTTAAAATGTGTTATAACCTGCTTATAGCACTGTATAATTATAAGCATTCATAACTATTAATAATGATGTATAACTATAATAATAACACAATATAAAGCATTTCATGATTACTTGTAAGGTCAAGTATCATAATTCTTCATAAATGTATTATTTTGCAAAGATCATTGAATTATAATTTCGGTAAACGCCCACTCAATGGTGAGAATCAACTTCGTCTAAATTATCATATTCCCATAGTTTTCAAAACATTTACATTTTGACCCCCTAAAAAACTATTTGCCTGCGACGCATTAATAGATGTTTCTGGAGAGGCACAAGAAAAAGGGAGGTATGTCCAACCTGTGCTTTTAAAAGGAAAGTCACATTTAAAAGTTAATTTTCTGCCCAGCCACAAATCCTGTTGTATTCCATATTCCTAAAATCTGGTCACAGTTTAGGATATACTTTCTCTGACAAAGTGTTTTGATAATGGCACCCTAAGTTTAAATGAGATGTGTACATGACAAGAACAGGTCTCTTCTCCTTGTTATAGACACGGGCTCATGCAATTTAAGATTGTTCACTGTGTCCATTTAAGTCACATTATCCAAAACATATCCAGATTTAAATCCTCCTTGTGACTGATGTAAACTGTCTCTAACTACTCTGATTCGCATGTTTATGGCATGCCCTGATCTGCATATATTCTAAGGTTCTTAAAATATCTCAGTGATGCTTACAACACACATTGAACCATTTAGAGGGCGGAAGTATTCTGTGTTTTTCATTGAGTTTTTTTTGTCTGTTAGTGTTTGTGTGTGTGTCTGCAGTACCTGCGGTGTTGGCCGGTGATGGCACTGTATAGTTCTTCTCCTCTTCTATAAACTGGAGGGCAACTGTACAGAAGTTGCTTTCATATTGGACCACCAGGTGACTCAGTGCTACTACCAGCTCCTGTCAAATGCATATGGAAAACAAAGATCATTCAGTTTCACAGGTTTTGATTTTCTTTCACTTCATGTCTTAATATCTTCAAGCCAAGCACTATATTTCCAGGTACAATGGTGACACATGAGTATATATCCCTTATCTCTTAGCGAAGGATCAATTACCAGTTGTGTCAGTGAGTGACACATGTGTGTGTGTCATCATGACAACATGTGGTCCTCGAGACAACTGCTGTAGTGGGAACTACCAGCGGGGCGGTTTTGAGTACTTTACCAGGTGTTTCTATTACTGTCTGTGGACAGATTTTGTCACTATGATAGCGTCACAACCTTATAAAGTAACGGCCTCTGACTTTTGTCATTTGTAATTAACATTACAAAGATGAGCTTGGATCAATTTGTAAACAGAGAGTCATGATGGACACTTTAAATAAATCCAAAGACCTGAAAGGCAAATTGTAATCAATCGTAATCCTTAGTTGGATGCCCACACAGACAGTTGAAATACATTCAGAAATAATAGTTATTTTAGATTGAACTCTGACAATCATGAAGTGCAGAACATACAGACATGAGAGGTATCGATCCTCTCATCTAACTCAGAACAAATTAAAATAGACTTATTGCCCAAATGTGTTACCACTCCTTTAACTATGTCCTGAGGGCAACAGGGCCATTTGTTTGTTTTATTTAGATAATAATCTTGTCATCACTCAATATAGAATGTGCTGGGGAATTTTACTTTTTTCACTGCATCGAATAGCGAACAAATCATCTAACTGCACTGCAGTGTCGTGTAGTACTCATAGGACTAAGGACAAGCCCACACTTATCAATTGTTTTCATATATTTTGGAGCCATAGTTTCTACTTGCCTCTGGCATTCTACTGGATTGTCTTAATGTGACATGCATATAATAAAATAATCAACTATGTGTTTTATGTGAGTGTTATTGTACTGCAGTGACCTTGCGGACCACAGGGCTGCCATCGTTGATGAGCTGGGCCAGCATCATGGCCACGTTGTGGTCGATGGTGGTGGAGTGGTCCGTCCTCTCAGCAGAGTTTCCCACAAACGTCCCCAAAGCAAAGACAGCCGCACACCTCACCTGCAGTGGTTATTAAATTAAAACACAAGATTAAAGCTTTTTTGATGGGGTTTGGATGTTTTGTCACTCCGATCTTCCTTCATCGATGAACGGCTCTGCCCCTTTTAACTGTCTGAAGACAGTGTGTTCATCAGACAACAAAAATGTTGAAAGTTTTGGAGGTAATTATGGTGCAATTTTCTTTCAATGTAACACTAGGAAATGCCCCGGAGATGATCAGTGCTACGTGCTCCAGTGAGCTGCTTTTTCTCACTATAACTCATCACTTTCTCTGCCCGCTTCATTGGCTGTTTCATCCAAAATTCCAAACATCCAAAGGAGTTTACCATCAGGGGACTGAACTGAACCAAATTACATCACAATAATGAATATGATGAATATGTGGTTGTATTGTTTGTTGAGCCAAGAGAACACATTTTGTTTTTCATTGCAAGCACCAATATGAATGATCATCATCATCATCACTGCTACTTTTTAATCATGCAATGAAGCTTCACCCAGATGTTGCTTTGATATGTTATGCTTCGCTCCAATTAAAAATGATCAGCTGAAACGTGTCAGATTAACATTTTTTTCCTGAAACTTGGAATAAAAGAAAAAAATCCCTGTGACTTGAAACAAAATTAAAACAAAAGACGATAATACAAGAAAGCAGCTTAATGTGCCAACTTCACTCAGGCAGTCTACTAACAGCCTTCAGTCAATTCTACCATCTACACCAAGATGTGTTGATTCAAATCTATGCTATTTTTAGAAGCCATGGTAGTGATATACAGTATATACATACACAAACACATATATATATATACATATACATATACACACACATATACACACATATATATACATATACACACATATATACATATACATATACACACATATATA